>NC_086102.1:104894454-105215876 GCF_963921235.1 Mobula hypostoma | reverse complement strand
GGGAACTCTGGGAGACTCTAAGGAGTCTCCCTGATAACTACAACTGCACAAAGTACATCGCGATGTAGCTCCTTGAGACTGTGTTGAAGAAATGGAGCTGCTTCGCGATGGCCTTCAGTCATGAAAGAGAATGAGAAGGTGATGGATAGGAGCTACAGGGAGGGGGAGGTCATCAACCCTAAGCTGCAGGAGGCAGGTACCTAGATGACAGGAGACTGAAGGGCAGGGTGAACAGCCAGCAGTGGTAGTACATACTGGTACCGATGACATAGGGAGGAAGAGGGAGGAAGTCCTGAAGAGTTCAGTAGAAAGCTGAAAAGCAGGATCTCCAGAGTAGTCATCTCTGCCTATACCATGTGGCAGGGGGAGTATAAGTGGTTGATTTGGCCGATGAATTGGGAGAGGAGCAGGCTGTCAGATTATTGGATCATTGGGATCTTTCCGGGGAAGGTGTAACATGCACAAAAAGGATGGGTTACACCTGAACTCGAAACGAACCAATATCCTTGCAGGCAGGTTTGCTAGTGCTGCTGAGGAGGGTTAAAACTAATTTGACAGGAGGATTGGAACCAGAGTGATAGGGTTGAGGATGGCACATTTGGTATATAAGTAGATGCAGTGTGTAGTGAGGCCATGAGGAAGGACAGGCAGATGACAGGGCAAAAGAAGAGTTGAAGTATAACAGGGGGCCAGTATTGAAAAGGGATATGAGTAAAGGACTGAAGGTATTATATTTAAATGCATGCAGTATATGGAATAAGGTAGAGGATCTTGTAGCACAGTTAGAGATTGGCATGTATGATGTTGTGGGCATCACTAAGCTGTGGCTGTAAGGAGATCATAGTTAGGAGCTTAACATACAAGGATACAGATTATATCAAAAGGACAGGCAGAAGGAGTGGGGTGACTCTGTTGATAAAATAAAATTAAATACAATCCTTAAAAAGGGGTGACATAGGATCGGAAGTATAAAAAGACCATTATGGAAGTTGTATACAGGCCTCTGAATAGTAGCCAGGATGTGGGCTACAATTTACAACAGGCGATAGAAAAGGCATGTAAAATGGCAATATTGCAATAGTCATGGGAGAATTCAATATGCAGGTAGATTGGGAAAATCAAGTTGGTGCTGGATTTCAGGAGAGAGAGAGAGCTATCAAGGTGGCTTTTTAGAGTAGCTGAGCACACTAGGGGAAAGGCAATTACAGATGGGTATTGTGTATTGAACCAGATTTGGTTAAGGAGCTTATGGTAAAGGAACCCTTAGGAGATAGCAATTATAATATGATAGAATTCACCCTACAATTTGAGAGGGAGAAGCTAAAGTCAGATGTACCAGTATTACAGTTGAGTAAAGGGAATTACAGAGGCATAAAAGGAGCTGGCCAAAGTTGGTTGGAAGGGAACACTCACAGGGATGATGGCTGAAGTGTCTGGGAGAAATTCAGAAGGCACAGGATAGAGACATCTCAAAGATGAAGAAGTGTTCTAAAGGAAGGATACAACAATTAGTGGGAAATTAAAGGATTGGTAATCTTTTAAAAACCAGCAAAATGCAATTAAAAAGCCTGAAGAGAGAAATGATGAAATATGAAGGTAAGCTTGCTAATAATATAAAAGAGTATACAAAATCTTTTCAGATATATAAAGAATAAAAGAAAGTTGAGAGCAGATATTGGACTGTTGGAAAATTACACTGGAGGACAGAGTAATGGGGGACAGAGAAATGGCAGGTGAACTTGCGTATTTTGCATCAGTCTTCGCTGTGGAAGACACTAGCAATATATCAGAAATTCATGGCATAGTTGTGATTGTAGTTGCTATTACTAAGGAGCGAGTGCTTGGGAAGCTGAAAGGTCTGAAGGTAGATAAGTCACCTGGACCAGATAGATTACACCCCAGGGTTTTAAAACAGGTAGCTGAAGAGATTGTGGAGGCATTAGTAAAGATCTTTCAAAAATCACTAGATCCTGGAATGATTTTGGAGGACTGGAAAATTGCAAATGTCACTCCACTCTTTAAGAAGGGAGGGAGGCAGAAGGAAGGAAATTATAGGCCAATTAGCCTTGACTTCAATGATTGGGAACATGTTGGAGTCCATTATTAAGGATAAGGTTTCAAGGTACTTGGAGGCACATGATACAATAGGCCAAAGTCAGCATGGTTTTCTAAAGAGGAGATCATGCCTGACAATTCTGTTGGAATTCTTTGAGGAAATGACGGGCAAGATAGACAAAGGAGAGTTAGTGGACTTTGTTTACTTGGACTTTTAGAAGGTCTTTGATAAGGTGCTGCACATGTGGCTGCTTAACAATAAAAGAGCCCGTGCTATTACAAGAAAGATTCTAGCATGTATAGAGGATTGGCTGATTAGCAAGGATTGGGAATAAAGGGGGCCTTTTCTAGTTGGCTACCGGTGACTAGTGGTGTTTCGCTGGGGTCAGTGTTGGGATCGTTTCTTTTCATATTATGTCAGTGATTTGGATAATGCAATTGATAGCTTTCTGGCCAGTTTTGCAGCAGATACAAAGATAGGTGGGAGCAGTTAGTGTTGAAGAAGCAAGAGGTCTGCAGAAGGACTTAAACAGAAGTGGTAGATAGAATGTGGTGCTGGGAAGTGTATGGTCATGCACTTTGGTAGAAAGAATGAAGGCAAAGACTGTTTTCTAAATGGGAGAGAATTAAAAAATCAGAGGTGCAAAGAGACTGTAATGCTGAAGCTTTAGAAGGCATTGGTCAGACTGCACTTGGAGTATTGTGAGTAGTTTTGGGCCCATTAACTAAGAAAAGACGTGCTGACATTGGAGAGGATTAGATGATGTTCATGAGAATGATTTCGGGAATGAAAGGGGTAATTAATGGGGAACATTTGTTGGTCCTGGGCTTGTACTCATTGGAGTTTAGACAAATGAGGGGGGAGCTCATTGAAACCAAAGGAATATTGAAAGACTTTCTATTGAAAGAGTGGATATGGAGAGTATGTTTTCTATCATGAGGGAGTTTAGGCCACAGGGCACAACCTCAGAATAGCAGGATGTCCATTTAGAGCAGAGAAGTGGAGGAATTTCTTTAGCCAGAGGGTGGTGAATCTTGGAATCTGTTAGCAGAAACAGCTGTGGAGGCCAGGTCACAGGCTATATTTAAAGTGGAGGCTAATCAATTCTTGGTTAATCAGGGATCAAAGGTTATGGGGAGAAGACAGGAGAATGGGCTTGAGGGTGATAATAAATTATCCATGATGGAATGGCTGAGTGGACCTGATGGGTTGAATGGTTGAATTCATCTCCTATGGTTATGGCTTTATGGAAAGTATAGGGAGTTGTCAGCAGTAGGTTTTTTACAGAGAGTGATGGGTGTGTGAAATGTCCTGCAAAGGGTAGTGGTAGAGGCAGATACATTAGAAATTTTAAAAGATGTTAGTTAAGCACATGGACATTAGAAAAATGGAGAGTTATGTGGGAAGGAAGGGTTGAATTGATCTTGGAGTAGGCTAACTTTTCTGGAGTGGACAAAATCATAAATGTAAACTAAACAAGATACTCAATGATCTGTAGACAGAGATTAATAACCATTTATAATATCTACTGTACAAGCAAGCAAAGATGTAGCCTTTGAGGATACTGAGAGTGGATTTATGTACTTAGAACTAAGAGTGTAACATAAACTTGTTTTAGGGGATTGAATGGTTTTTCCTTTGACAACAGCATCTGCAGATTATTTTGTGTTTTTGGTTTTACCACTGTTGTTTGAAAACAAGCTCAACTCATAACCTCCTCTTGCCTTTTGAGTGAGACAAATTATAAAATCTCCGTGAAATCAGCATGTTGCCCAGGCTAAAGTAATACTACAATGGAGTAGGAATTGGCCCAGAATATTCTGACTTCTCGCCTCTGCCATTGGGGAAAAGGCACAGAAGTATATAAGTATGTACTACCAGGTTCAAGGGCAGTTTCCATTCCAGTGTAATCAGACTCTTGTACAATGGACTCTTAGCCTCACAATCTACTTGTTATGATTTTGTACTTCATTGCACACCTGCACTGCACTTTCTCTGTAGCTTTTACACCTCATTCTGCATTCTGTTATTACTTTACCTTGTTCTACCTGAAAAGTCAAAACATCAAAGTAGATTTATACCACCTCATAAACCTTGAGATTCATTTTCTTGCAGGTTTTACAGGGAAATAAATAAATGCAATAGAATTTATGACTATACATAAACAAAGACTGACAAACAACCAATGTACAAAAGAAGGGAAATTGTGTAAATAAAAAAAAAATAATGCTGAGAACATGAGTTGTAGAGTCCTTTGATGCTTTGATGAGTATCTACGGTATGCAAGTAAAGCTTTTCACTGTACCTTGGTACATGTGACAATAATGGAATCAATGACAATAAAAGTTATCCTTGAAGATAAATAGTACAACAATGTATAGTATTAAAAGCATCACCTCAAGGCATCAGTGAGGAAAATAGCTTTGCTTTGCAGACAGGATTCCTTACTCCTTGACCTGTAGAACAGCCATGCCACAACAACACAAAGGCCAGGCATTAACCTTGAGAGATGGATGAAATGCTGAATAAGATTTGACCTTCCAATTCTTCTTCCAAATGTTGAGAAAAAGGCTTGCCTTTATGGCATGTCTTGTGATTAATAAGTCTTTTTTAGAGAGGCCGGCTGGACGGGCATCGGGGCTCCTCTGTGGTGCCTTCTCCCCTCCAAATCATTCACTCCAGCCAGCACAGCTCCAGCTCAAAATGCATCAATTTTACAGCGTACCAGCAAGGCACATCTCACAAATTCACTTTGCCTTTGATCGCCACTTCATTGTTTGCAGTGATAGTTTACCACAGTTTACTTCAAAAAAAGTGTTATCAATAATGTTTTTAATCGAATTCCTTTGCTTTTGAACTACCAGTAAGCTGTCATACATCTTTGATAGCGCCATCTTAAACTGGAAGTTTATGCCTATATGACCAATCTTTGGAATGTGGGAGGAAACTATAGCACCTGGAGGAAACCCATGTGGTCACAGAGAGAATGTAAGAGCTCCTTATAGACAGCGGCAGGAATTGAACTAGGTCACTGCCACCGTAGTAGCATTGTGACACCCCTATAGTCATACACTCAGTGGTCACTTTTTTAAGTATCTCATGTAAGTGTATGTTTGTGGTCTTCTGCTCTGCAGCCCATTCACTTCAAGGTTCACCATCTTGTGTATTCAGAGATGCTCTTCTGCACAACACGGTTGTAACGTATGGTTATGTGAGTTACTGTCACCTTCCCATCAGCTTGAACCAGTCTGGTCATTCTTCTCTGATCTCTCTCATTAACAAGGCATTTTCACCCACAGAACTGCCGCTCACTGGATGTTTTTGTTTTTTGTTTTTCACTCCGTTCTCTGTAATGCCTAGAGACGGTTGTGCGTGGAAATCCCAGGTTATCAGCAGTTTCTGAAATACACAAATCCCGCCCCCCCATCTGACACCAACAATCATTCCACAATCAAACTCACTTAGATCACATTTCTTTCCCATTCTGATGTTTGATCTGAAGAACAACTGAACCTCTTGACCATGTCTGCTGCCACATGATTGGCTGGTTAAGTATTTGCATTAATGAGCAGGTGGACAGGTGTACCTAACAAAGTGGCCGCTGAGTACTGAGTGCATGGGTAGCATAGTCATCATAACTCTATCCTCCAGATGGGTAGTCATTCTTGTCTTCCCCCCACCCCCCCACCATCCGGCTTCACTCTAAACAGTTCGCTGACTTCCTCCTCCAAACTAGTGCGATCTGCATCTCTTAAATGATTACAGGGTCTGAAACTACAAACACATACACTGTCTTTATAAGTTTTTTTTTCACAAACCAGCTAAATGGCACCAGAGTACATAGTCTGGCAATGCAACGTAACTGTCCCTCCAATTACTGAATATATACAAAAGAGAAGCATATGATCTAAATGCAAAGTCTGTGATGCCGAGGGACTGTGTGTCCTTGCTGTACCTGCACGCCACCCCTGCTGAATTGTACAGAGTGTGTGCGATTTGGATGGGGTTTATTTGCATGCATAGCAAGTAATTAGGGAAGCTAATAACTGTTTCTTTTATTGCAAGGTGAATTAAATACTGAATTAAAAACAACAAGTCCTGGAAACATTCAGCAGTTCAGGTAGTAGCTTTGTAGGGAGGTTATGCTTCTGTTTTAGAGTCATGCAGTCAGAGGGCACTACTGCACAGAAATAAGCCCTTTGGCCTATCTAGTCTGTGGCAAACTGTCCCACCTGGACCATAAACCTCCAGACCCTTTCCACACATGTACTTATCCAAACTTCTATTAAATGTTGAAATCAAACCTGCATCCACCACCTTGTAGTTTGTAGATTGTAGTTTATTCCACAATCACACCACCCTGCATGTGAAGAAATTCACCCTCAGCTTTCCCTTAAATATTTTACTTTAAATCCTTAACCTACAACCTTTGGGTTAAGTCTCAAGCAACCTCAATGGAAAAGGTTTGAGTAGCGTAGTGGTTAGCACAACGCTATTACAGCTCAGAGTTTTGGTGTTCAGAGTTCAATTCCAGCGTCCTCTGTGAGAACGTTTGTATGTTCTTCAGTGTGTGCGTGGGCTTCCTCCAGGTGCTCTGGTTTCCTCCCACAGTCCAGAGGTGTACCAGTTAGTAAGTTAATTGGACGTTGTAAATTAGGCTAGGGGTTAAATTATTGGGTTGCCGGGCAGCACAGCTTGGTAGGCCAGAAGGGCCTGTTCCACGCTGTATTTCTAAATAAACAAGTAAATAAAATTTTACCTCATATTTTGTATACCTTTATGAAATATCCCCTATTATCCTCTGCTCTAGGGAATGAAGCCCTAACCTTTTCAACCTTTCCCTATAACTCAGGTCCTCAGGACCCGGCAGCATCCTTGTAAATTTTCTCTATGCTATTTCACTCTTATTGATAGCTTTCCTGTAGGTAGGTGACCAGAACTGCACACAATACTCCAATCACAAACAAGAGAAAATCTGCAGATGCTGGAAATCCGACAACACACACGAAGTGCTCCATCCCCCACCAGGAAGGACTCAAAGTGCTCCAATTTTTTCTGGACACTAGACCTAACCAGTTTCCCTCCACCTACCGGAACTTGTCCTCCCTTTAAATAATTTCTCCTTTGGGTCCTCCCACTTCCTTCAAACAAAAAGGGTAGCACATGGATCCCAACTATGCCTGCCTGTTTGTCAGCTACGTGGAACAATCAAAATTCCAAGCCTACACTGGTGACGGTCCCGCACTTTTCCTACGCTACATCGATGACTGCATTGGTGCTGCTTCTTGCACCCATGCTGAACTCGTCAACTTCATCCACTTTGCCTCCAATTTCCACCCTGCCCTCTAATTCACCTGGTCCATTTCCGACACCTCCCTTCCCGTTTTTGATGTCACTGTCTCTTTCCCCAGAGACAGCTTATCCACTGATGTCTATTACAAACCCATGGACTCTCACAGCTACCTGGACTACTACTCCTCCTCCCACCCTGTTACTCGTAAAGACACCATCCCCTTCACTCAATTCCTCTGCCTCTGCCACATCTGCTGTCATTTCTAGAACAAAGGAGATGCCCTCCTTTTTTAAAGAAGGGGGCTTCCCTTCCTCCACCATAACGCTGCCCTCAACCACATCTCTTCTATTTCACGCATGTTTGCTCTTACGCCATCTTCCTGCCACCCCACCAGGGGCAGGGTTCCTCTTGTCCTCACCTACAATCCCACCAGTCTCCACGTCCAGCACATAAATCTCAACAACTTCCACCATTTCCAATGGGATCCCACCACCAAGCACATCTTTCCCTCCCTGCCACTTTCTGCTTTCTATAGGGATCGCTCCCTTGTCTATTCCTCACTCCCCACAGATCTCCCTTCTGGCACTTATCCTTGCAAGCAGAAGAAGTGCTACACCTGCCCCTACACCTCTTTCCTCACAACCATTCAGAGCCCCAAACGGTCCTTCCAGGTGAGGTGACACTTCACCTGTGTGTCTGTTGGTGTCATTTACTGTGTTCGATGCTCCTGGTGTGGCCACCTGTATATCGGTGAGACCCAGCTTAGGTTGGGAGACTGCTTTACTGAGCATCTGTACTCCATCTGCCAGAACAAGCCCATTTAAGTTCTACTTCCCATTCCTATTCTGATATGCCCACACTTAGGTTGGAGAAACAACATCTTATATTCCGTTTGGGTAGCCTCCAACCTGATGGCATGAACATTAATTTCTCAAACTTCCAGTAATACTCCCCACCCTCACCCTCCTTCACCATTTCCCATCACCTTTTCCCTCTCTCACTGCATCTCCTTGCCAGCTCATTGCCTCCCTCTGGTATTCTTCCCCCCTTTTTCTTTCTTCCATGGCCTTCTGCCTCTTTCACCAATCAACTTCCCAGCTCCTTACTTCATCCATCCGCCCCCAGGTTTCACCTATCACCTGGTGTTTCTCTATCTCCCCTTCTTCCACCTTTTAAATCTACTCCTCGGCCTTTTTTCTCCAGTCCTGCTGAAGGGTTTCGGCTGCAATTGTTGACTGTACTTTTTTCCATAGGTGCTGCCTGGCCTGCTGAGTTCCTCCAGCATTTAGTGTGTGTTGCTCACAATACTCCAAATTAGGCCTCATGAACGTCTTATACAACATCAACATAACATCCCAACTCTTTATGAAGCACTTTTCGTGCTAATTTATTGGCCATTGGTGAAGACTGAAGCCCCTAGCTAACCAAGTTCCACCGGATGGAAGAATCATTGGAAGGGCTTTGAGAACATCTGTGAACTTCTTTCCCTTCCACCTCAGATTTCTTAATGGTCCATCAACTCAAAGTTCAAAGTAAATTTTTTAACAAAATACATATACGTCATCATATATAACCCTGAGATTCATTTTCTTGTGGCATTCACAGTAAATACAATAGAATCAATGAAAGACCGCATCCAACAGGATGGACAGACAACACCAAACTGTGCAAATACAAAAAGAAAGAAAGAAATGATAATAATAATAAATAAGCAATAAATATCGAGAACATGTGATGAAGAGTCCTTGAAAGTGACTCATCCCACTCTTTCCAGAAGAGAGGTAGCCGGGGATCTACACGGGTCTCAGCTATGCCTGCCTTTTTGTTGGCTACGTAGATCAGTCCATGTTCTAAGCCAACCCTGGTAATGCTTCCCAACTCTTCCTTCACTACATTGACAACTTAATTGATGCTGCTTCATGCACCCATGCTGAGCTGATCAATTTCATCAACTTTATCTCTAACTTCCACCCTGACTTTAAATTCACTTGGTCCATCTCTGACACCTCCCTTCCTTTTCTCAATCTCTTTGTCTCCATCTCTGTCTGTAGACAAACTGTCAACCGATATCTTTTATAAACCTGCCAACTCCCATGGTTCTCTTGACTATACCTTATCTGCTGTAAAAATGCTATTCCTTTTTCTCAGTACCTTCGCCTCCGCTGCATCTTTTCCCAGAATGAGGCTCTCCTTTCCAAGTCATCAGAGATGTCCTCCTTCAAAGAATGGGGTTTCCCTTCCGCCACCACTGATGCTGCCCTCACCCGCATCTCCTCCATTCGTGAGCATTGGCACTCACTCCGTCTTCCTGCCATCTTAACAATGAGAGAGTACCTCTTACTCTTAACTACCATCCCAAGAGCATCCACATCCACAACTTGTGCCATCTCCCACGGGGTCCTGCCAACAAATGTATCTTTACCTCCACCCCCTCCATTTTCTGCAGAGATCGCTCCATCCATGATTCACTTGCTCATTTGTCCCTCCCCACTAATCTCCCTCTTGGCACTTACCCCTGCAAGAGGCTGAAGTGCTAAACCTGCCCATTCACCTCCTCTCTCACCTCCTTTCAGGATCCCAAACGGTTCTTCCAGGCGAGGCAAGACTTCACCTTTGAATCTGTTGAAGGTCATCTGTTGTGTCCAGTGCCCTCGATGCAGCCTCCTCTACATTGGTGAGACCCAACATAAATTGGGGGGCTGCTGCATTGAGCGCCTCCTTTCCATCTGCCAAAAGGAGAACTCCCCATGGCCAAACATTTTAATTCTGATTTCCAGTTCCATTCTGACATGTCAGGCCGTGGCCTTCTCTTGTGCTACAATGAGGCTACCCTCAGGGTGAAGGGGCAACACTTTATATTCCATCTGGGTAGCCTCCAACCTGATGGCATGAATATCAATTTCTCCTTCAGGTAAAAAAAAATTCCCTTCCCCTCCCCTCTTCTTCTATTCCCCACTCTGGCCTCTTACCTCTTCTCACCTCCCCCTGGGTCCCCTCCTCCCTCCCTTGCTCCACTCTCCTTTCCTATCAGATTCCTTCCTCTCCAGCCCTTTACCTTTCCTACCCACCTGGCTTCATCTATCACCTTATAGCTGTCCTTCTTCCTCTTCCCCCACCCCCCACCGTTTTATTCTGGTATCTTCCCTGTTCCTTTCCAGTCCGGAAAAAGGATCTCAGCCTGAAACGTCGACTATTTATTCATTTCTGTAGATACTGCCTGAGTTCCGGCATTTTGTGTGTATTACTTGGAGTAACATGCTCAGTTCTGGTCAGAAGAATGTGGGAGCTTTGGAGGAGTTGCAGAGGTGAGTTACCAGAGTGCTGCTTGGATTGGTGAGCAGGTCTTATTGAGCAAGCTAGGGCTTTTCCTATGGAGTGAAGGAGGATGAGAGTTGACTTGATAGAGGTGTATAAGATGATAAGAGGCATAGATTGAGTGGACAGTCAGAGACTTCCCCAGAGTGGAAATGATTAACTTGAAAGGCATTAATTTTAAGGTGATTGGAGGAAAGTATAGGGAGGTTGTTGGAAGTAGATTCTTTACACAGAGAGTGGTTGGTGCATGGAGTTCCTTGCCAGAGGTGCTGGTAGAGGCAGATACATTAAGGGACATGTAAGAGTTCCAAATTCCACTCACACCAGCCTAACATCACCATCTTTTGTTTTTCCACTTTTATTTCTAAAACAGCAGTTTAAGCTTGATTTTAAATTATAATAATACAGGTTGTTGTCCTTTTTTGCTACCAAAGACCCCTCTTCCACCCGAGAACCTTATAGAGAATGAGATTGCAGGATGGACCAGAGCTTTCTCAATAAATTTTTGTTGAAACAAATGTGCTTTCAATATAAATAATGACTGGAATCTTTCAGATTCAGTTTTATTTATCACAGGTATGTCGTAACATGCAGCGAAATGCATTATTTGCATTAACGAGCAACACACTTAAGGATGTGTTGGGGGCAGCCTGCAAGTATCGCCGCACATTCCAGTGCCAACATAGCATTCCCACAATGCTCAGTGGAACAACACTGAACAACAAAACAACCGCCATAAGATAAGCCCCTTTTCTGCCTTGTCTTCCCTCACCCCCATCTACCCATATTGCAGACGGTCCTTCAACACTTGGACAGGCCTGCATTCTCCAGTCCCCATGCTTCGGCCACTGGGCTCTGACTTCCAGACTTAGTTAGATCTAATTGTGGCCACAGTGTTTAAAACTGCACAAGTTGTGGTCATTTATGGATGTTAGTTACTGATGTTCAGGAATCCAACAGCCAAAGTCCCCTTTATTTTTCTCACCACTCAGACAGATGCAAGGGAGCATTAATCTGCCAAGCGTGTGGTGATGATCAAAGAGAAATTATTGCTGCAGAGTGATCTTGTATCTTATTCCTGTTGCAATTTTAACCTAATTAAAAGATCCCACTTCATAGCAGAGCAAAAGATCCCGTGTGATGCTGCATTAATAATAGGGTTTTGTTGAGGGGATATCTGCAGTTTGATTTTATTTAAAATGTAAGTTTGAATTAGGACCCTTAAGTCACCCGTGGGTTGTATAGGCAGTGGGAAACATCATATACTCTGGTTAAAGTATGAGCTATAAAGTCTGAATGATACCTGTAGAAAGTACTGCAAAGATAGAACACAGTACAGTACAGTAAGATAAGATTATAAGATTAGCTTTTATTTGTCATACATGCATCAGAACATCAAAACTTATGGTGAAGTGATACATTTCTGTCATTTCAAATCAGTGAGGATTGTGCTGGGGCCGTTGGCGAGTGTCATCGTGCTTCTGGCACCAACATAAACATGCTCACACTTCACTAACCCTAACCCATACTTCTTTTGGAATGTGGGAGGAAACCAAAGCACCCAGAGAAAACTCAGACAATCACAAGGAGAACATAGGAACTCCTAATTTCAGAACGTCCCAGATAGTTAGCACTTTTTGTTTGAAATGGAATTGTTGTTGCAACATACGCCATCAGGTGATTGACTGAGGTATTCCAGTGAATCACCTGAGGATTTTATTTAGAGCTCGATGTAAGCACAAGCAACAGTTGCTGTTTCGTCACGCTCTCACTTGTAAACATCACAAATCCCACAAAGCACAGTCAGTCCATGATTAAGAATCCTAGAGTCACACACAGCTCAATCCTTGCTCAATTCTTGCTCAATTCCCAGCAATCACTTTGTCCTGTATATTCCAGCATTCCTAAGATTACAAATGACAGAAAAGCTCCCTTGTTTTCATTTGGAGCAAAGAAAATCCTCCAAATATTTTTCTTAACTACTGATATGGTTATCATTGGAGTTGGAGTTATTTCTCATTGCAAACTTTTGGGGCGAAATCATAGATCGGTTATAGCAAGAATGTCAAAATTGTAGAATTTTCAGTCATATTTTCAAGCAGTCATTGACATGCCTCTTCTCATTACTACCTTCAGGGGCCTGAAAACACACACTCAACGTTTTAGGAATAGCTTCTTTCCCTCTGCCATCGGATTTCTGAATGGACAATGAACCCATGTGCATTACCTCACTGGTTTATGGCTCTCTTTTTGCACTACCTTTTTAATATATATATATCCTATTGTAATTTACAGTATTTTTATTATTATGTATCGCAATGTACTGCTGCCACAAAACAAGAAATTTTAAGATGTGCTGGTGATATTAAAACCGATTCTGATCCTAACACACATGGTCGGAGGCGGTGGGGTGTTATTTGCTTCTGTTATTTCGATATATACCCTGAAACACCTTTGTATCACATAGACTCTGAAATTTTGAAATGGAACCTGCATTGACCACTTCCACTGGCATCTCATCCACACTCTCACCAACCTCTGAATGAAAAATTCCCCCTCATGTTCCCCTTAAACACTTCACCTTTCACTTTTAACCTATGACCTTTAGTTCTTGTCTCACCTAACCTCAGTGGAAAAAGCTTGCCATGCATTTACCCTATCTATCGCCCTCAAAATTTTGTATACCTTTATCAAATCTCCCCTCATTTTCCTATTCAACCTGAAGTCAACCTATTCAATCTTTTCCTATAACTCAGGTCCTCAAGTCCTGGCAACATCCTTGTAAATTTTCTCTGTATTCTTTCGATCTTATTGATGTATTTCCAGTAGGTGGTTGTTTTATGCTCCTGTGGATCAGATTCAGTGGTTGGTTCTTGTTTCTGGCACTGGTTAATGAATGAGTTTGTTTTTCATGACCACTTTCCTCCACCAGTCCATATAATCAGAGCAGCAACTAATCTGATGGAGAAACTCAATCAGTTCAAGCAGCATCTGCTGGTTGAATTGGACGGGCCGAGATCCCTCCACTGTCTGTAAGGAGTTTGTATGTTCTTCCTGCAACAGTTTTCTCCGGGTGCTCTGGTTTCCTCCCACATTTCAAAGACGTACGGGTTGGGGTTAGTGAGTTGTGAGCATGTTATGTTGGTGCCAGAAGTGTGGCCACCAGCACATCCTCAGACTGTGTTAGTTGTCGATGTACATGTGGCAAATAGAGCTACTCTTCATTTTAACATTTTGAGCTGAAACCCTGCCTCAGGTTCTGATTGGTATTGTTTTATTTTTGTCACTTGTACCAAGATACAGTGAGAATCTTGTCTTGCAAACTGTTCATACAGATCAAATCATTACACAGTGCAGAACAAGGTAAAACAATAACAATGCAGAATAAAGTGTAACAGTTACAGAGAAAGTGCAATGCAGATAAACAATAGGGTGCAAGATCATAACGAGGTAGATTGTAAGGTCAAGAGTCCATCTTATTGTTCTGTAGTCTTATAACAGCAGGGTAGAATCTGTCCTTGAGCCTGGTGGTTTCTGCTGTCAAGCTTTTGTATCTTCTGTCTGATGGGAGAGGGGAGAAGAGAGAACGTCCTGAGTGGGTGAGGTATTTAATTATGCTGGCTACTTTACTGAAGCAGTGAGAAATGTAGACAGAATCTATAGAGGGCTGGCTGCTTTCCGTGATATGCAGAACTCTGTCCACAATTCTCTGTGTAGAGCAGTTGTCATACTCAGTTGCTATGCATCCAGTTAAAATGCTTACTATGATGCATTGATAAAAATTAGCAAGGGTCAATGGGGACATGTTGAATTTCTTTAGCCATTCAAACTCAGTATGAGGGGTGAGCATCAGGCAGCCATTATAGATGAAATTGCTCTATATGCCTGCACTGTCAACGTTAATGTAAAAGCTGCTGGTTCATTGTGACATCTGTCCTGCCCTCCTTGACAAGACCATAAGACATAGGAGCAGAATCAAGCGATTCAGCCTGTACAATCTGACCTTCTATTTGAGCATAACAACAGGAATTCTGCAGATGCTGGAAATTCAAGCAACACACATCAAAGTTGCTGGTGAATGCAGCAGGCCAGGCAGCATCTGTAGGAAGAGGTGCAGTCGACGTTTCAGGCCGAGACCCTTCGTCTGACAAAGGGTCTCGGCCTGAAACGTCGACTGCACCTCTTCCTACAGATGCTGCCTGGCCTGCTGCGTTCACCAGCAACTTTGATGTGTGTTGCTTTTATTTGAGCATGATTGATTTACTTTTCCTTCTCACCCAATGTGCTATTTCAACTCTGCTGATTTCTGTTGCCTCTAATCCAGAAGAAAATTGTTCCTGTCAGTATTAAATCACTGAACTGATTTCTCCAAAATATTCAAGGCTCAAAGTAAGTCTATTATCACAGTACATAGGAAACATCATATTCATTTTCTTGCAGGCATTCACAGTAGAACAAAGAAATACTATAGAATCAGCGAGGAGGTGCAAAAGCCCAAACTTTTAGGAACTGCTTTTCCCCTCTGCTGTCAGATTTCTGAACAGTCCACAAGCCCATGAACACTTCCTTATTATTAATCTTTTGCTCTGTCTGTTAGTTCGCTCACTCATCTATCTCTCTGCTACTTATAATATAACTATATCTTGATCTGTACTGCTGCTAGAAAACAAAAGAAAAATAACAACACCTGTTTGTGATAATAAACCTGATTTGGATTCTGACAATCTCTCTCATTAATAGTCCTTGTTGTCTGCCTGCACTGCACTTTGTTCTGCATCCTCTTACCTTTTCCCTTGTATTACCTTGTTGCACGAATGTGATGAAGTGATCTGTAAGGATGGCATGCAAAGCAGAGTTTACTGCTGTACCTTGGTACACATGGCAATAGGTACCTGTTACATTCCTAGATCTATAATCACGATTTTCTGTAACATGAAGCTCACACATCAAGAAATAAACCGTAGAACAAACAGCATTACAGCACAGCACAAGCCCTTCGGCCCATAACGTTGCACTGACCTTATGACCTGCTCCATGATCAATCTAACCATTCCCTCCGAGATAGCCCATATCCCTCCATTTTTCTCTCATCCATGTGCCTATCTAAGAGTATCTTAAATGTCTGTATTGTTTCAGCCTGTACTACCACCATTGGTAGTGTGTTCCAGACACATGCCACTGTTGATGTAATAAGTCTACCTCTGACATACCCTTTCCACCCTCACCCCCACAAACATTCCTCCACTCCTCTTAAAAGGATGTGTGTTACAGTATTGGCCATTGCTGGCCTAGGAAAAGAAGATGCTGATGTCCACTCTATCTATGCCTTTCATAATCTTATACTCCTCTCTCATCTGCCCTCACACCCCTAACTCACTCAACCTATTCTCACAAGACACGTTCTCTAATCCAGGCAGCATCCTGGTAATGTCAATTCGAAAAAAATAATTTTTGTATTTATGTTTCATTTCCACATAAATTCTGTAACTGAAAATTTTATTTTTGTAATTATACAAGAGTAAACTTCCATTGCCTGGATGGCTACAATGCTAAAGTCATTTGTACTGTTGTAATGTAAGGAATGTGGTAGCCAGTTCACATACAGAAATAGGAACAGGGTAATAACTGGATAGATCCACAGCAGAGAGTATCCTGACTAGTTGCATCATGGCCTGGTATGGAAACACCAATGCCCAAGAATGGAAAAGTCTACAAAAAGTAGTGGATACAACCCGGTTCACCACAGGCAAAGCCCACTCTCCATTGAGCACAACTACAAAGCACACTGACACAAGAAAGCAACATCATCAAGGACCCCCACAATTCAGACCATGCTCTCCTCTCACTGCTGCTACTGGGAAGAAGATACAAGAGCCTTAGGTCTCATACCACCAGGTTCAGAAATGTTATTACCCTACAACCATCAGGCTCTTGAACTGGATGATAGACAGACAGGCAAAGCAGAAGATGAAAAATCAGACAGTGTTCATGGACTTTTCAAAAATCTGATGACAGAGGGGAAGAAGCAGTTCCAAAAACTTTGGGCTCCTGTACCTCCTCTCCAAAGTTATTACCCTACCTGCCATCACGCTCGTAAACCAGCGTGAATAACTTCACTCACACTCTGATCTAATTCCACACCCTGCAGACTCACTTTCAAAAGCTCTGCAACTCATGTTTTCAGTATTATTTATTTGCACAATTTTTCCTGGTTGTTTGTCAGTCTTTATTTCTGTATAGATTTTCATAAATTATATTGTATTTCATTATTTTCCTGTGGAATGTCTGCAAGAAAATGAATCTCAAGGTAGTATATGGTGACATATATGTACTTTGATAATAGAATTACTTTGACTTTGGCTGATGACAGTAGTGAGAGAGAAGAGGGTACGTGTCGGTTGGTGAGGGTCTCTAATGATGGATGCTGCTTTCTTGGAGACCATCTTTTAATTAAGTGGTCTTTTCAGTAGTCTTATAACAGTGAGACAAAAGCTTGTGATATCACTTCTTCTAAAAAGATTTGGGTCAAGCTGAACTTGTGAAAAGTGCTAAATAAATGCAAGTCATTCTCTCCCAACTGCTCTTTGCAGCATTGTCTCTGAAGACAGCCATTAAAATGAAAGTGCTGACTTCTTCAGAGTAGTTCCTAAAAACTGTGCTTTAGGACTGGAGAGCGCAGCCTCAGAATAGAAGGACTTTCCTTTGGAACAAAGTTGAGGAATTTCTTTAGCCAGAGGGTGGTGAATCTGTGGAATTCATTGCCACGGACAGCTGTGGAGATCAAGTCATTAGGTATATTTAAAGCGGAGGTTGATAGGTTCCTGATTATTAAGGGTGTCCAGGGTTACTGGGAGAGAGCAGGAGAATAGGATTGAGAGGGATAATAAATCAGCCAGGAAGGAGTGGTGGGGAGCACTTGATTGGCTGAATGGCCAAGTTCTGCTCCTATGTATTATGTTCTAGTGACCTGGCCGAGTTGGAATTCCTCAGAGATGTTTTAATGATTTATTACTCATTGTCATATGATTTTAAATTATTGATAGAACCGAATAGGGTCTAATTCTAAGTAAGGATAACATTACCAAATAAACAAGTATCATATGATTAAAACTGGTATTATTTATTTTAATGCTTCTCATTGCCTTTTCATTAATTGAGAGAATCTTACAGGCACGGCGTTTTCTCCATTTTTGTATGTACCTCACACTCATCATCTTGCCTATGAGTTTTTTAACTCTCAGGGTCAAGTTTATTCTCAGATAAACAAATATATGTTTGCTCAGGTGCAATGAAAAACTTACTTGCAACAGCATCACAGGCACGTCAAAGTCAAAGTAAATTTATTATATTGAATATATTCTATGTTGAGATTCATTTTCTTGTAGGTATTTACAGGAAAATAAAGAAATACAATGGAATCTATATAAAACTGTTCATAAACAAAGACTGGCAAACAACCAATGTGAAAACATAGAGAAAATGTGCAAAAATAAATAAATAAATAATACCAAGAACATGAATTTGTAGAGTCCTTTAAAGTGAGCCTGGAGACTTCAGCAGCCTGCTAGTTGTAGGGTAATAACTGTTCCTGAACTGGTGGTGTGGGACCTGAGGCTCCTATATCCTGTGCCCTCCTCCTATAGCATCATTCAGCAGCACACACATTATAGACAGTTTTTATAAGGAAGAACATAATAAGACCAAGGTCAAACAAAGTCTGTTTTAGTGCAAAATGATCCAAGTGCTCATAGTGTTATTTTTTAAATTTATTTTGAGATTCAGCATGGAATAGGTCCTTCCGGTCATTCGAGCTGCTCCACCTAGCACGCACCAATTCACCTCTTGCCTAATCGTGAAACAATTTACAATGCCTTTGGACTGTGAGAGGAAACCAAACCCCCGCCCCTCCCACCTCCCCCAGAGGAAACCCATGCACATGACAAGGAAAGTACAAACTTGCTTTCAAAGGACGCCGGAATTGAACTCTGAACTGCAGCGCCCCGTTGCGTTGTGCTAACTACCACGTTACCATTGGCGCCCGTTGCTGAACTGTAGTGATTACAGTAGTGCAGGTTGGACCAAGAACTGAATGGTTGAAGAGAGGTACTAGCTTCTCTCGTGAGCCTTCATTCTCCTGCCCAATGGTAGCTGCAAGAAGACGGTATGACCTGGGTAGTATGGATCTTTGATGTTGGTTGTTTCTTTCCTAAGGCAGCACTTCCCGAAGATACTACTGATGGTGGGGTGGATTTGCCCATGATGTATGGGCTGATACAACAATTCACTTTAGTATGATTCTTTTAGTCCCCACCCCATTCCTCTTATTGGCCAAACTGTTACAATTGATCACCCCAATGATCCATTAGAATTGGTTTGTTATTGTCACATGTACTGAGGAACAGTGAAAACCTTGTCTTCCATTCTATTCATACAGATCAGATCATTGCACAGTGCATTGAGGTCGAATAAGGTAAAACAATAACAATGCAGAATAGAGCGTAGCAGCTAAAGAAGAAAGAGTAGATAATAAGGTACAAGATCACAACAAAGTAGATTGTGAGGTTAAGGGTCCATCTTATCATATAAAAGTCTGAAAACAGTGGTGTAGAAGCTTTTCTTGAGCTTGGAGGTACATGCTTTCAAGTTTGTATTGGTTAGCAGACAGGAAGCAAAGAGTGGGAATAAACGGGACCTTTTCAGAATGGCAGGTGGTGACTAGTGGGGTACCGCAAGGCTCAGTGCTGGGACCCCAGTTGTTTACAATATATATTAATGACTTGGATGAGGGAATTAAATGCAGCATCTCCAAGTTTGCGGATGACACGAAGCTGGGTGGCAGTGTTAGCAGTGAGGAGGATGCTAAGAGGATGCAGGGTGACTTGGATAGGTTGGGTGAGTGGGCAAACTCATGGCAGATGCAATTTAATGTGGATAAATGTGAAGTTATCCACTTTGGTGGCAAAAATAGGAAAACAGATTATTATCTGAATGGTGGCCGATTAGGAAAAGGGGAAGTGCAACGAGACCTGGGTGTCATTATACACCAGTCATTGAAAGTGGGCATGCAGGTACAGCAGGCGGTGAAAAAGGCGAATGGTATGCTGGCATTTATAGCGAGAGGATTCGAGTACAGGAGCAGGGAGGTACTACTGCAGTTGTACAAGGCCTTGGTGAGACCACACCTGGAGTATTGTGTGCAGTTTTGGTCCCCTAATCTGAGGAAAGACATCTTTGCCATAGAGGGAGTACAAAGAAGGTTCACCAGATTGATTCCTGGGATGGCAGGTCTTTCATATGAAGAAAGACTGGATGAACTGGGCTTGTACTCGTTGGAATTTAGAAGATTGAGGGGGGATCTGATTGAAACGTATAAGATCCTAAAGGGATTGGACAGGCTAGATGCGGGAAGATTGTTCCCGATGTTGGGGAGGTCCAGAACGAGGGGTCACAGTTTGAGGATAGAGGGGAAGCCTTTTAGGACCGAGATTAGGAAAAACTTCTTCACACAGAGAGTGGTGAATCTGTGGAATTCTCTGCCACAGCAAACTGTTGAGGCCAGTTCATTAGCTATGTTTAAAAGGAAGTTAGATATGGCCCTTGTGGCTACAGGGGTCAGTGGGTATGGAGGGAAGGCTGGGTTCTGAGTTGGATGATCAGCCATGATCATAATAAATGGCGGTGCAGGCTCGAAGGGCCGAATGGCCTACTCCTGCACCTATTTTCTATGTTTCTATGTTTCTATGTTTCTGCATGATAAGAGGGGGAGAAGAGAAAATGGGGTGGGTGGGGTCTTTAAATACGCTGGCTGCTTTACTACAGCAGTGAGAAGTGTAAACTGAGTCCAAAGAGAGAGAAATAGTGAGGTCGTGTTCATTGGTTCAGTGTCCATTCAGAAATCTGGTGGAAGTGGCAAAAGGGAAGAAGCTGTTCCTGAATCACTGAGTGTGTGCCTTCAGGCTCCTGTACCTCCTACCTGATGGTGATTGCTACCACCTCTTCTCTTTCACTACTTCAGTATTTGGGATCTCAAACATACCAACCTGGAAGATGATGTTTCCTGATTTAGGAAATAAATCAGCTTTTAACTTTTGGTAGTGACAGCATCCATCCAGGACTTCAGTGGCTCTCTTGAAGAAGCTTTTCTAAAGAAGCCTTGACTAGAGGGCCTCCAAGAATCTAAAGAAAAGTAAGGCTTTTCTTGCTCGAGGAAGTTGTAAACCAAGTAAGAAAATATGTTAAAAAGTGTGATAAGAATAAAGGTCTGATCGTCACTCCCTGCATACATTTCTTTGGTGGACCATAATAAAATCATGTTCAAAGTACACTCAGTGCCCACTTTATTAGATATACTTGTACACCTGCTTTTTATCATGTGGCAGCAACTAAATGCTCAAAGACATCCAGACATGGTCAAGAGGTTCAGTTGTTGTTTAGACTAAACATCAGAAAAAATGAGATCTAAGTGAGTTTGACCATGAAGTGATTGTTGGTGCCAGATGAGGTGGTTTGAGTATCTCAGAATCTGCTGATCTCCTGGGATTTTCACACACAACAGTCTCTGGAGTTTACAGAGAATGGTACAAAAAACAAACAAAACATCCAGTGAGCGGCAGTTCTTTGGGCAAAAATACCTTGTAAATGAGAGAGGTCAGAGGAGAATGACCAGACTGGTTCAAGCTGACAAAAGTCGACATTATTTCAGATAGCCATGTGTTTCAACAGTGGTTTGCAGAAGAGCATCGCTGAACACACAATATGTCAAACCTTGGGGTGGATGAGCTACAGCAGCAGAAAGCCATGAATATACAGACGGTACCCAATAAAGTGGCCACTATGTGTATATCAAAGTCAAGAATAAGGATTTAAAAGGCCCCTGAAGGGTAACTTCTTCACACCGAGGGTGGTGGGTATATGAAACAAGCTGCCAAAGGAAGCTGTAGACATGAACCTGTATAAGTAAAGACATGGATAGGAAAGATTTCGAAGGATATGGGCCAAATGCAGGTAAATTGGAGCAGTTCAGGTAGACAACTTGTTTGTTATGGAATAATTGGGCTGAAGGTCCAGTTTCCATTCTGTATTCCTCTGTATCAAAAAGAGTGGAATATCTACATCTATCAGTCGCAAGAACAGTGCTAAGTAGTATATGGTAATAGAATATAAAGGACTAAGGAATAGGAATGAAATGCTAATTTATAAATAATTTTCAGTGTGTAATGCAATAATTCATTAATGTAATTTCCAGTACCAGTCTAAGGAGAAAAAAAATTGTTACTGTGGATCTGATTCAGCACAAAAAAAACACAGTAAGATAAAGAACACAATAATAATAAAAAACACAATAAATATAAATATGTAGGAGGCTTATATACATAGATTGATTGTCTGTCCATAAAGTGATGTCTGTACATGAGGTGACTGACAGGAAATGATAAAGCAGTGGTGGTTGGGGGTGTGGACGGGTGGGTTATAGGTGGAGGTGTTGATCAGTCTTACTGCTTGGAGAAAGTAACTGTTTTTGAGTCTGGTGGTCCTGGCATGGATGCGACATAGCCTCCTCCCTGATGGGAGTGGGACAAACAGTCAAAGAGCAGGGTGGGTGGGATCCTTCATGATGTTACTGGCCTTTTTCCAACACCTTTTTGTATATACAGTAGGTTCTTGATGGCAGATGGGCTGGTGCTAGTGATGCGTTGGGCAGCTCTGTCATCGTCAAGCCTTGCTGTCCACTGCAGTACAGTTTCTATACCATGCTGTTAGGATGCAGAAGTCAAGTCAAGTCACTTTTTATTGTCATTTCGACCATAACTGCTGGTAGAGTACACAGTAAAAACGAGACAATGTTTTTCAGGACCATGGTGCTACATGAAACAATACAAAAACTGCACTGAACTACGTAAATCAACATAAAACTTACACTAGACTACAGACCTACCCAGGACTGCATAAAGTACACAAAACAGTGCAGGCATTACAGTAAATAAAAAGCAAGACAATATGCACAGTAGAGGGCAGTAGGTTGGTGTCAGTCCAGGCTCTGGGTACTGAGGGGTCTGATGGCTTGGGGGAAGAAATTGTTACATAGTCTGGTCGTGAGAGCCTGAATGCTTCAGTGCCTTTTGCCAGATGGCAGGAGGGAGAAGAGTTTGTATGAGGGGTGCGTGGGGCTCTTCATAATGCTGTTTGCTTTGCGGGTGCAGCGTGTGGTGTAAGTGTCTAATGGCGGGAAGAGAGACCCCGATGATCTTCTCAGCTGACCTCACTATCCGCTGCAGGATCTTGCGATCTGATATGGTGCAATTTCCGAATCAGGCAGTGATGCAGCTGCTCAGGATGCTCTCCATACAACCTCTGTAGAACGTGGTGAAGATGGTGGGGTGGGAGATGAACTTTTCTCAGCCTTTGCAGAAAGTAGAGACGCTACTGGGCTTTCTTTGCTATGGAGCTGGTGTTGAGGGACCAGGTGAGATTCTCCGCCAGGTGAACACCAAAAAATCTGGTGCTCTTAACGATCTCTATGGAGGAGTCGTCGATGTTCAGCGGAGAGTGGTTGCTCCGTGTCCTCCTGAAGTCAGCAACCATCTCTTTTGTTTTATGCAAAAGAGAAGGTTAACAGAGAAGGGGGAATCTAAGGAGATTCAAAGTGCAACGATTGATACTTTGATGGATAAAAACACTTTAAAAATTTTGTTGGTCAAAGCATGGTGGTATAAGGGGATACATTCTCAGATCCTGAAAGAGAGAATCACCACAAACATGGAAAATATGTTTCAGTGCTCAACGACGTGTGGATGTGTGCTGGAGGATTGGATAGTGACCAATGCTGTACCCATTATTAAAAAAGGAGACAGAGTTAATTCAGAAAATTATATGCCAGTTAGTTTAACATCCATGCTAAGGAAGAGAACTCTTTAATTAAGGATAAAATTAACACATATGTAAATAAAGAGAAATACTTTGACATAGCCAGCATGGCTTTTAAAAAGCAATTTGAGAAACCTCGTAGATTTGCTTAAAGCATTAATGGACTTGTTGGATGGCAGGAATGCTGTGTATGTAGGGAGCTCAGATATTAGGAGAGCCTTCAACAAAGGGACTTCACAAGGCTGAGGCTTTATAAAGCATTGGTCAGACCACACTTGGAGTATTGTGAGCAGTTTTGGGCCTCTTACCTAAGAAAGGATGTGCGGACATTCAAGAGGAGGTTTACAAGAATTATCTGAGGAATGAAAGAGTTAATGTATGAGGAGAATTTGATGGCTCTGGGTCTATACTCGCTGAAGCTTAGAAGAATGATGGGGGATCTTATTGAAACCTATCGAATATTGAAAGGCCTAAATAGAATGACCATGAAGATAATGTTTCCAATTCCAGGGGAGTCTAGGACCAGAGAGCAAAGCCTCAGAATAGAAGGATGTCCCTTTAGAATAGAAATGGGAAGGAATTTCTTTAGCCAGTGGGTGGTGAATCTGTGAACTTCATTGCTACAGATGACTGTGGAGGCTAAGTAATTGACTATATTTAAAGCGAGATTGATGGAATGGCTGAGCAGACTCGATAGGCCAAATGGCTTAATTCTGTTCCTATGTCTTATGGGCTTATGGGCCTCATTGGTGATCACAAAAGATATGGAAAGGACATCGAATTGAGGGAAATTCTGCGATTAGTGAAGTCAAAATAAGTCAATAGAGAGAAGAAATTTCTCCTCATCTCAGCCTTAAATAGGCAAATGCCTGTGGTGGTTAGCACATTGCATTACAGTGTCAATGATCACCAATCGTGCTTCCACTGTCTGTAAGGAGCTTGTACCTTCTCTCTGTGACTGCATGGATTTCCTCCGGGTGCTCAGGTTGCCATCTACGCTGCTCTCAGCTCTCTTCCATTTTACGCATGTCTGCTCTCACCCCATCGTTCCGCCACTCTACCAGGGAAGAGGGTTCCTCTTGTCCTCACCTACCACCCCACCAGCCTCAGCATCCAACACATAATTCTCCCGAACTTCCGCCATCTCCAGCAGGATCCCAACACCAAGCACATCTTTCCTTTCCCCTCCCCCCAACTTTCTGCTTTCCACGGTGATCACTCCCTTGTCCATTAGTTCCTCCCCACTGATCTCCCTCCTGGCACTTATCCTCGCAATCAGAACGAGTGCTACACCTGCCCTGACACCTCCACCCTGACTACCATTCAGGGCCCCAGACAGTTCTTCCGGGTGAGGCAACACTTGCCTTGTGAGTCTGTTCGGATCATCTATTGAATCCAGTGTTCCCGGTGTGGCCTCCTGTATATCGGTCAGACTCGACATAGATTGGGAGACAGCTTTGAAGAGCACCCATACTCTGACCACCAGAAGAAGTGGGATCTCCCAGTGGCCATCCATTTCAATTCCACTTCCCATTCCCATTCCAATATGTCTATCCATGGCCTCCTCTACTGTTGTGATAAGGCCACATTCAGGTTGGAGGATCATCACCTTATGTTCTGTCTGGATAGCCTCCAACCTGATGGCATGAACATCGATTTCTCAAACCTCCGGTAAGGGGCCCCTCCCCCTCCACCTTACCCCATCCCCTTTTCCCTCTCTCAGCTTATCTGCTTGCCTGCCGATTGCCTCCCTCTGGTGTTCCCCCCACCCTTTTTCTTGCTCCCATAGCCTTCTATCCTCTCCTATTAGATTTCCCCTTCTCCAGCCTCGTATCTTTTTCACCAACTTCCCAGCTCTTTACTTCACCCCTCCACCTCCCAGTGTCACCTCTCACCTGTTGCTTCTCCCCTCCTTTTAAAGCTACTCCTCACCTTTTTTTCTCCAGTCCTGACAAAGTGTCTCAGCCGGATACATCGACTGTACTCTTTTCAATGGATGCTGCCTGGCCAGCTGAGATCCTCCAGCATTTTGTGTGTTGCATACATCTGTGGAAATTTGCTAGAGTCATTGGTAATATATCAAATCAGTAAGTCTGGAGGCAACTGGACAGCCATTGAAGTCCAGATGAAGCATCCCCTCCACAGATGCTGTCTGACCGCAATTTTCTTCCAGCACATTTGTGTGTTGATCCATTATCCAGCGACTACAGTCTCTTGCATCTCGCGTAATATTTTGCAATCTTGCTTTCCCAGATTCATACTTAGACTTGATTTAACTTGCCTGCATTATTGTTTACCTGTTTATAAATGTGGTTTATTAAAAATTCCTCATAACTTGACCGCAGAAATCATTCTATGTATTTTGGATGGGGATAGAAGAGGTACTGGGGATAGAAGAAGTCTCACGTTGTAACCTGGAAAAAACTGTCCTTTGGCATGGTGTTACCACAAATTACCAGGGTACAGTATGGTCTGTTCTGAAAAGTAGACATTCATTTGAGATATAGACCATATATGCTTCATTCCACTGTTAACTCAATGATCCCAAATACCAGTCCTGACCCTCTTAATTACCTGACTCTACTCTTTTCATTAAGAGTTGAGAGTCAGAGCATATATATATTCCACGCTATAAGGTTGAGGTGTCTTTGAGTTTATTTTTACGCATGTTGGACCACTTTCCAGAGGCAAGGGGAGTGGTTGTTGTAGGTTGAGACGGCGAGGTTAGAGCAGCAGTAACAGGAATGCTTTGGGAAAACTGCTGACTTGTGTCATGTTACACAAGCACTGGGGAAATCTTCTGTGCTCCACGCAGACCGAGAGACTAACTTCACACACTCCCAAAAGAGCAAAAGTGAAAAAAAAAGTCCCCCTCATATTGAAGCTGGGCCACTGGAAAATCCCATCGAGCCGCAATTACAACTGCATCGGAATAAAAGCATTACTGATAAACTGACTCTTGAGCTTCTGCAGAGAAAGTACCACAAATCTCTACTGCCCTTGGCACCTTCTTGATGAATCGGACTCATTTTCTTTGCCCTCTCCAGTGCACCTCCAAAAAAAAAGAATTGGCGTTCATCAGCTTAATTCCACACTCAAATGTTCATTTTTAAATGTTTATGGTTGAAAGGCAGATTACCTGCTAGCTCCTGCTGGAAGGGGGTATCCCTCAAACAAACGTCTCTTTGTACTTGAGGCACTAGAAGGTTTGTAATCTAATAGACTGTAAATGGGCAGCCCTGTGTTGCTCTTCACCTCGTCCTGTGCCAGGTTGGATTTTTTTTGATCGTTCGGCATTCCTGTACTGTACTTAACCATTTAAAATTATTCTGCTTATATTTAAGTCCCTTTGTGGGTTTTATCCACAGTTAGCGTGACACTTAAAAGATTAAAGATTAGCTTTATTTGTCACATGTACATCTCAACATACAGCGAGGATTGTGTCCTCAAATATCACCACAATTTCAGCATACCGGCTAGCCAGAGAAAATCTGCAGATGCTGGAAATATGAGCAACACACTCAAAATGCTGGAGGAACTCAGCAGGCCGGACAGCATCTATGGAAAAAAGCACAGTCAACGTTTTGGGCCAAAACCCTTCGGCAGGACTGAAAACCTTCCGGCAGCATTGGGTATTGAACACTTATTACTGGCATTGTAAGGCGATGCACTAACCACTGCACTACTGTGCCACACTACAGCGCCAGCAATCCCAAGTTCAACTTTCAGTATTGTAGTAGAGTTGATTCTGTAGTTTTTTAGATGTTTCTCTGCATCCTGTTCAAAGTACAGAGTTCGAAGTAAATTTATTATCAAAGTACATATACAGTGGCATGCAAAAGTTTGGGCACCCCTGGTCAAAATTTCTATTACTGTGAATAGTTAAGAGAGTAGAAGATGAACTGATCTCCAAAAGTCATAAAGTTAAAGATGAAACATTCCCTTCAACATTTTAAGCAAGATTAGTATATTATTTTTGTTTTGTACAATTTTAGAGTGAAAAAAAGGAAAGAAGCACCATATAAAAGGTTGGGCACCCCAAGAGATTTGAGCTCTCAGATAACTTTTACCAAGGTCTCAGACCTTAATTAGCTTGTTAGGGCTATGGCTTGTTCACAGTCATTGTTAGGAAAGGCCAGGTGATGCAAATTTCAAAGCTTTATAAATACCCTGACTCCTCAAACCTTGTCCCAATAATCAGCAGCCATGGGCTCCTCTAAGCAGCTGCCTAGCAATCTGAAAATTAAAATAAATGATGCCCACAAAGCAGGAGAAGGCTATAAGAAGATAGCAAAGCGTTTTCAGGTAGCCGTTTCCTCAGTTCATAATGTAATTAAGAAATGGCAGTTAACAGGAACGGTGGAGGTCAGGTTGAGGTCTGGAAGACCAGGAAAACTTTCCGAGAGAACTGCTTGTAGGATTGCTAGAAAGGCAAATGAAAACTCCCGCTTGACTGCAAAAGATCTTCAGGAAGATTTAGCAGACTCTGGAATAGTGGTGCACTGTTCTACTGTGCAGGGACACCTGCACAAATATGACCTTTATGGAAGAGTCATCAGAAGAAAACCTTTCCTGCGTCCTCACCACAAAATTCAGCGTCAGAAGTCTGCAAAAGAACATCTAAACAAGCCTGATGCATTTTGGAAACAAGTCCTGTGGACTGATGACGTTGAAATAGAACTTTTTGGCCGCAATGAGCAAAGGTATGTTTAGAGAAAAAAAAGGTGCAGAATGCCTTGAAAAGAACACCTCTCCAACTGTTAAGCATGGGGGTGGATCGATCATGCTTTGGGCTTGTGTTGCAGCCAATGGCATGGGGAACATTTCACTGGTAGAGGGAAGAATGAATTCAATTAAATACCAGCAAATTCTGGAAGCAAACATCACACCGTCTGTAAAAAAGCTGAAGATGAAAAGAGGATGGCTTCTACAACAGGATAATGATCCTAAACACACCTCAAAATCCACAATGGACTACCTCAAGAGGCGCAAACTGAAGGTTTTG
Organism: Mobula hypostoma; assembly: GCF_963921235.1. Lineage (NCBI taxonomy): Eukaryota > Metazoa > Chordata > Chondrichthyes > Myliobatiformes > Myliobatidae > Mobula > Mobula hypostoma. The sequence continues at coordinate 105,187,343 of NC_086102.1, read as the reverse complement.
CCATGGCTCTCACAGTCCCCTGACCTAAACATCATCGAAAATCTGTGGATAGACCTCAAAAGAGCATTGCATGCAAGACGGCCCAAGGTTCTCACAGAACTAGAAACTTTTTGCAAGGAAGAATGGGTAAAAATCCCCCAAACAAGAATTGAAAGACTTAGCTGGCTACAGAAAGCGTTTACAAGCTGTGATATTTGCCAGACGGGGTGTTACTAAGTACTGACCATGCAGGGTGCCCAAACATTTGCTTCGGACCCTTTTCCTTTTTGTTATTTTGAAACTGTAAAAGATGGAAATAAAAAAGTAATCTTGCTTAAAATATTAAAGAAATGTGTCATCTTTAACTTTATGCCTTTTGGAAATCAGGTCATCTTTTACTTACTTAGCTACTCACAGTAACAGAAATTTTGATCGGGGTGCCGAAACTTTTGCATGTCTTTTTAATTTTTAACTTTTGTAATTTTTGTATGTCTGTATATACAACCGTGAGATTCATTTTCTTGCAGGCATTCACAGTAAATACAAAGAAACACAATAGAATCAATTAAGAGTTGCACAGAAGATGGACAAACAACCAATGTGTAAAAGCCAACAATGAGTGCAAACACAATAAATATCGAGAACGTAGATGAAGAGTCCTTGAAAGTGAACCCATGGGTTGTGAGAGCAGTTCATTGTTGGGGTGAGTGAGGTTGAGTGAGGTTATCCTTTCTGGTTCAAAAGCCTGATGTGTAAGGGGTAATAACTGTCCCTGTACCTAATGGTGTGGGTCCTGAGTCTCCTATACCTCCTTCCTGATGGTAGCCACAAGAAGAGTGCATAGCCTGAATGGTCCTTGATAATGGATGCTGCTTTCCTGTGACAGTACTTCTTGTAGTTCTGCTCAATGGTGGGGTGAGCTTTTGAACTTTTGACTTTGACTGAATAAAGTTGCTCCTTGTTAGCAGAGTGTTGGACCCGAGATTTTTTTGATTCCCAACAAGGGTTATCTATTCGGCAAGGTGCCACACAGCTAAAGCTGCATTTAGTAACTGGCCATCAGCATCAAGGCTTGCTCAATATGTTAACTGTTGTCATTGCCTTAAGACCATCTGAGAATTATATAAATTGAAAGAGATTATAGATGGGGAAGGGCAAAGTATTAGACAGTCATTGGATCACAGTGTTCACAAGGCATCATAAGCTTCAAGACTAAAGCTTGGATATTTTATGGAATTCATTTTACCCCGGCCCTCTTCAATTAAACTGCAGCTGTTTCATTCTTCAGCCTATAAAATAATAGAGGGTAAGGCTAGATGAGGCTATAATTTTATCATCAGATTCAGTTAATGTTCATAGGCTGCTTTAGCTTCACTCATGGTCAGCTATACACCACAATTAGATTACAGGCCGACCCTTCATTCCTGACTCTCTACTGTTTAGCACTATAGCCTCTCTAATTGAATGCTCATTATTTGTCCGGTCTTTGCAGACACGCTGTCTGCCACAAGAAAGCAGCATTCATCCTCAAAGACCCCCACCATCCAGTCTAAGCTCTCTTCTCGCTGCTGCCATCACGAACGAGGTACGGGGATCTTAGATCCCATGCCACCAAGTCCAGGAACAGTTATTACCTTTTAACCATCAGGCTCCTGAATCAGCATGGATAACTTCACTCACCTCAACACTGAACAGATTCCACCAGCTACAGACAAACTTTCAAGAACATTACAACTTAAGTTCTCAGCTTGTTTGTTTGTTTATTTATTTGCACCCATTTTGTCTTTTTCAGCACATTGGTTGTTTGTCAGTCTTTGCTGTGTGTAATTTTGATTGATTCTATTGTATGCCTTTGTTCTGTAAATGCCTACAAGAAAATGAATCTCAAAGTCATATATGGTGACATATCTGAATTTTGATAATAAATTTACTTTGAGCTTTGAGCACTGAACTGCTGGCCCTATTCTAGTAGCCTAAATTAGACTGTAAGTCTAAGACACTAATCCATTTTGTAATCTAGACTTTACCCCTTTTAAAGATTAAGAATTAGCTTTATTTGTCACGTACATCAAAACATACAAGGAAATGTGTCATTTGGGTCAGTGACCAACCAGTCCGAGGATGTACTAAGGGTAGCCCACAAGTGACACCATGCTTCTGGTGCCAACACACATACCATGCCGACAATTTACTAATCCTAACTCATATATCTTTGGAATGTGGGAGGTAGCCGAGCATCCAGAGAAAACAGGGATATAGCAGTGGGAATCAAAGCCCGGTCACTGACACTGTAAAGTATTATGCTAGCCAGTACACTATCATGCCACGCTCAATGTACTTCTCTACTTATGAAGGAGAAGGTGTTTATGTTGCGCCTTTTTGACCTTTTGGTTTTTCAAAAGGCTTTACAGACATTAATAATGTTTTGAAGTATCAGTAAGCAACAGAATTGGACAGGTATTCTGTTTTAGTTACTTTGGTTGAGGAGTAACTGTTTGCACCAGGATCCTATGGGGCATTCATGAGAGAAACACTCTATATGTTCAAAATTTGAATGCTGGAGATTCTCAGCAGGTAAGACAGCATCTGTAGAAAGGGAAAGATTTAATTCTTCAGTCTGAGAAACACTCACAAAATGCTGGAGGAACTCAACACCTATGAAGGGGAATGAACAGTGGATGTTTGAGGCCAAGACCCTTCATCAGGAATGGAAAGGAGGAGGGGCACCAGTGGAAGGTGATAGGCAGGTAAAGAGAAGAGAAAGGATAAGAAGGAAGCCAGAAAGGAGAATGGAAAAGGAGAGAAGGAAGAGGGGTGAGAAATTACTGGAAGTTGGAGAAATCGATATTCATGCATCAGGTTGGAGGCTGTAATACCATAGGGTTATTCAGTATGGAGACAGGCCCTTCAATCCAGGTCATTCACACGAGGCAAAGTGCCTATCTGACATTAACCCCATTCTCTGCCTTCAAATCCAACTCTCCATACTGAAACAATTCACCATTTTCTGGATTGACCAAAGGGGTGAGAGGACAGAAGGTTTTTAACCAAGGATACTTGGAACTGTCGTAATGTGTTAACACTCCAGCTTAACAAAAGGGGTTAATTTATATAGTACTCTCATCCTCAGTGTTCACAATGATATACTTTTGAACTGCAATCGTTGTAATGTAAAAAGAAAGCAACCAAACTTTGCAGTATAAACGAAAAATCTGCAGATGCTGGAAATTCAAGCAACACACACAAAATGCTGGTGGAATGCAGCAGGCCAGGCAGCATCTATAAGAAGAAGTACAGTCAACGTTTCGGGCCGAGACCCTTCGTCAGGAGTCCTGACGAAGGGTCTTGGCCAGAAACGTCGACTGTACTCCTTCCACTTTGCACTATAAATTTTTATATCTTCTTTTCATTGGTGTAAGATTCATCCAGGGGTCTAAGATCAATATCCAGATGGCCTACCAGGGCAGTATTGCACTGATGATCTTCTGCTGGGACATAAATGAGACCTCCTCAGGTGACCACATAACATCTATTGCCACCATTTGAAGGTCAGTTGGGATGTGATGATTACGTCTGAGTTGCTTCTAGTCTGATGGCATGAACTTTGATTTCTCCAACTTAAAATATCTACCCCTCTATCCGTCTCTCTTTTTCCATTCTGATTCCCCTCTCATTCCTTCACTTCTCCTCACCTGCCTATCTCCTCCCACTGGTTCTGTTCCTCCTTCCTTTTCTTCCATGGTCCACTGTCCTCTCCTATCAGATTCCTTTCTCTTCAGCCCCTTACCTCTTCTACCTGTCATTCCCAACTTCTTATTTCATCCTCCTTCCCTTTCTCCAAAGGTCTACTCTTCTCTCCTATCAAATTCCTTTTTTTCCTTCAACCCTTTGCCTTTTCTACATATCACCTTGCAGCTTCTTAATTTATCCCACCCTCCCCAACCCACCTACTGTACCTTCCCCCTCTCCTGGTCTCACCCATCACCTGCCAGCCTCTACTCCTTTCCCTCCCCCCACCTTCTTATTCTGGCTTCTGCCCCCTTCCTTTCCAGTCTTGATGAAGGGTCTGGCCTGAAACATTGACAATTTATTCCTTTCCATAGATGCTGCCTGACTTGCTCAGTTCCTCCAGAATTTTGTGTGGTATTACTTAATGATCAAGGATCAACTTTATTCACTACATATATTTGCATGTATTAGGAACTTGATGTGGTGCCTTGGTCACCATGTGACATGTGACAAAAAAATCAAACTCCATGTTCCAGCATCTGCAATCTCTTGCATCTCTGCTTCTAAAGCTTAATCACTTTATATCATGGAGAGAAAAATACAACATATCAGAATTTCCCGGAAATAATGTGATCTTTTTGTGTGTGTTTTAAATGATCTGTTTGAAAGGGAAATATTAGCCAGAATACTATACATGGCTCTGTAATAGAGGATTGGCAAAACATTTTGAAAACATATGCCTAAATTGGCGATAAACTTCAAAAAAAAAATTCTTAGGTGCCATGGAAACTTTGAGCAGAGATTATCATTGATAGTCATAGTCATACTTTATTGATCCCGGAGGAAATTGGTTTTTGTTACAGTTGATAAATGAATTAGTAATAATTATGGACGATTAAAACAATTAATAATTATGGGCAATTAATACAAAGACTTAACACAATCTTAAAAGTTTCTTCTCCCAGGAAGTTAATCTAATCAACCATTCAGGTTTGCCCATCACTGCACTGTACTGAAGACACTTTAAACCCGTTTTTATAATGCTGTTTACATTGTGAATACATGTTGTTATTTATGTATTTATACACATTTTATTCCACATACTTTAACCTCTACTTGATTTTTTAATGTATTTCTTTATAATTGTCGAATGTTGTGTTTTGTTGCATGTCGCTGCCCTAACCAACTGTACTAACAGTAGAAACCTAATATATGTAAATGAATTTGGCAAATATAGTTGATCCTTGTTAGAGATCTATACACAGTATAGAATAAATGACATAGATTCAGGTCTCTGATCTGACATACTCCGTTCCCAGTCCATTGAGAACTTTGAAAACAAGTAAGAGAACTTTAACATCAATTCTAAAAGATAGAGGTAACTAGTGCAGAATAGTTAGGATGGGAGTGGTATACTCCCTCTTCCCGGTTTTAGTTAAAAGTCTAGCAGAAGCATTCTGAATGAGTTGCAGTTTGTCAATAAAACTTTTAAAGTTACATCACAGAATCATTTCTATTTTATAATCCTGCTCAAACTCTGAGGTCTTCTTACACTGGTCTCTTAAATTTGAACAATCTCCTCAGAAGATGATTGGCAGGTCAGCTTTTTGGAACCATACTCCTAAACAGTAGAGCTCAATACTTTAAGGGATACAGACTTTGCAGACTCTGTTGACAGTTTTAAACATCAGCTCAAAACCTATTTATTTAGCCTTGCTTTTAACTAACATCATTTTGTCTTTTATTTTTATGTTTGCACTTTATCCTATTGTAAAGCACTTTGAACTACATCGGTTGTATGAAAAGGGCTCTAAAATATGTTCTTATATTATATTATTATTATTATTATTATCATCTAATTTGTCTGCTGGATGTTCATAACCACAGGAGTCTTCTCCCATTCCATCCGCCTCCTCTTAGCCTTTCATCAGCGCTTCCTATCCCGTCTCTTCTAATCATTAATTTCTTTTCAAAGCCACCTAAGCTATATGCCTCAACTCCTTCCTGTCTCAGCAAGTTCCACAGTGCAGTGGATAAGGGAGTTCTCTATTATCTCCCAGTTCAATTTATAGTAACAATCTTGGATCTTCAAAACTTTTGGTTGACTGGAGAGAGTCTACATGGGTTTGTAAAGGCTGACCACATTTAATGACCATGCTTAATAAATCAAAGTATTGAGTACAGAAGTCGGAATGTTATGTGGAAGCTGAATAGGACATTGGTGAGACCAAATTTGGAGAGTGAAGTCCTTTCATTTCGCTGTATATATGTGTTTGGTTGAATGACAATAAACCTGAACTGGAACATGAGTATTGTGTGAGTTCTGGATACCTACCTACTGGAAAGATATCAATAGGATTGCGAGAGTATTAAAAAATTATAAAGATATTGCTGGGACTTGAGGATATGAGTTACAGAGAAAATTTGAGTAGTTTAGAACTTTATTCCCAGAAGTGTAGGAACACGAGGGGAGATTTGATAGCAAATTTACAAGGGTCAGAGATAGGGTTAATACAAGAAGACCTTTTCCACTGAGGTTCGGTGAACCTTGAATTAGAGGTCATAGGTTAAGGGTGAAAGATGAAGTATTTAAGGGAAATCTGACAGAGAACTTCTTCAGTCAGAGGATGATGAGAGTGTGAGATGTGCTGCCAGTGGAAGTGGCGGATGTGGGTTCGATTTCAACATCTAAGGAAGGCTTGGATAAGTAGATGGATGGGAGGGATGTGAAGGGCTAACGTCCAGATATGGATTGATGTGACTAGGCAGAACAAGAGTTTGGCACAGATTAGATGGGCCGAAGGGCCTGTTTCTTTGCTGTAGTACTCTATGACTCTAGCCCAGTGTTTGTGGCAAAGTAGCCATTGGGAACTAATGGTGAGGGGCTTCAAACCTCTTTTCTCCTGCCTGACAATAGCAGTGAAAAGAGGACATAACCTGGGTGGTAGGGATCCTTGATGGTAGATACCGCCTTGAGGCTGCGCCTCTTGTATCTGAATTGAATTATGTCTTATTAACTTATTTTTGGTATCGTTTTGTTTTATGCTTGTGTGTGATATATGTTTTGTGGGTGCACCGTGGTCCGGAGGAACGTTGTTTCAATACATTTACAGTAAGAGGACAATAAGCTAGATGTGTCTAAGATGACCTGACTGTGTCAAACATACTCTGTAGCCTTTTCCATTCCTGTGCAATGAAATTGCCAAACCAGACCTATATGCAACCAGTCAGGATAATTTCAACACTTCATCTGTAGAAATCTATTAGATTATTTGGCGACGTGATTGATGCATCTGCTCAAGCTTTTAAGAAAATAGAGGCACTGGGGTGCCTTCTTCATGATTACATCTATGTGCTGGCTGCAGAACAGGTAATCTGAGATGTTGATGCCCAGGAACTTGAGACTGTCGAATTTCTCTACTTCTGCCCACCACTGGCCACTGACTGCTGGAATGTGGTCTCCACTGCAACTACAGATCAACATTCAACTCTATCATCCCTTCAAAGCTAATCTCCAAGACATCTCCAAGGCCTGGACCTCAGTTCCTCCCTGAGAAACTTGCCTGGAGGTTAAAGTCCCATGATCAGTTAGTACTGGGGTTAATTCTAGAGGTCAGCGAAGTCCAGAGTTTGAAGCCAGAGGCCAAAGTCCAGTGATTGAAGCCCAATGGTTGAAGACTGAAGTCAGAGAGTTTGCTGGTGGAGGCCTGAGGCATGAAGATGCTAGGTCAGCATGGGCAGAGTTCGGAGGCCCAATCTCTGCAAATCCAAAAGTCTGGGGATAAGAACTGATGTTCACAGGTCTGATGTCTGTGAGTCCAGGGCCAAGGACTGGAGTTCACAGGCCCAATGTCCACAAGTCTGAGAATCTGAGGCCAAGGACTGGATTTCACAGGCCCAATGTCCACGAGTCTGAGAGTCTGGGGCCAGGAACTGGAGTTAGAGGCCCAATATCTGAGAGTCTGGGGCCAAGAACTGGAGTTAGAGGCTTGGAAGTTGCCTTTACTGGAGTTGGAGGCCTGTCTGTAAGTCTAAGTGAATGGGAAAGAGGATTATTTTGCACTTTTTGTTTAGTTTTGTTTTTGCTGTTGTTGTTGGTATTGTTGCTTGTGCTGATCTGCTAAACTCTGTGGGTATGCTATGTTGTTGTCAGAAGTATGGCGACACAGGCTACTCCCATCACATGCTTAGTTTGTTAACAGAAGCAATGCATTTCACTGCATTTGATGTACACGTAACAAGTAACTAAATCTAATCTGATCGGATCCTCAATTTTCTCACTGGCAGACCTCAGTTAGCAAGGATTGGTAACAACATCTCCTCCATAATCTACACCAGCACAGGCGCACCATAAGGCTACGTGCTTAGCCTCCTGCTCTATTCACTTTATACTTGAGATTTGTGGTAAAGTACAGCTCCAATGAGATGTTTAATTTTGTTGATAACACCATTGTAGTTGGCAAATCGAAGATATTATTGAATTACCATATAGGAAGGAAGTTAAATATCTGGTTGAGTGGTGCCACAAAAATAACTTCCCACTCAACATCAACAAAATCAAAAAGCTGCTTTTCGACTGTAGGACGAGGAAGCCAGAGGTTTGTGAGCTAGTCCTCGTTGAGGGATTGGAGGTGGAGAGGGTCAGTAGCTTTACATTACTTGGTGTTAACGTATCGGAGGATCTGTCCTGGCACCAGCACATAAGTATCATCACACAGAAGACACAACAGCACCTCTACTTTCTTATAAGTTTGCGTAAATTCGGCATCTCACCAAAAACTTTGACAGACTCTGTAGATGCACAGTGGAGCGTATCCTAACTGCTTGTATCTCGACCTGGTATGGAAACACTGATGCCCAGGAGCAGAAGAGTTTATAGAAAGTGGTGGATATAACCCTCTGCAACACAGGCAAAGTCCATTCCACCTTGAGCACATCTACAAGAAAGTAGCATCCATCATCAACGACCCCTACCATCCAGACCATGATTCCTTCTCGCTAATGCTATCGGGCAGGAGGTTCAAGAGACTTTGGACCCACATCACCAGGTTTACTAACCCTTCAAAGATCAGGCTTCTAAATCCAACTTCATTATCACAACAGCTCATTCTAGTGAACATACACTGGACTCTGTCCAAAGACACCACATCCTTTCTTAAGATAAGAGGCCTGACCAATGTCTTATAAAGCCTCAGTTTTGCATCCTAGCTACTGTATTCTAGTCCTCACAAAATGAGTGCTAACATTGCATTTGCCTTTTTTATCACCAACTCAACTTGCAAGTTAACATTTAGGGATTCCTGAACGAAGATTCCCATGTCCCATTGGACCTCTGATTTCTGAGTTTTCTCCCTGTTTAAAAAGTAGTCTGTGCCTTTATTCCTTCTACCAAAGTGCATGACTATGCACTTCCTTACACTGAATTCCATCTGCCACTTCTTTGCCAATTCCCCTAATTTGCCTATGTCCTTCTGCAGACTCCCAACTTCCTCAACTCTGCCTGCCATCCACTTATCTTTGCATTGTGCACAAATTTGCCATCAATTCTGTCATCGAAATCATTGACATATACAGTGACTATAAAATGTATTCCCCCCCCCCCAAAAACTTTTCATGTTTTATTGTTTTACAACATCAAATCGTCGTGGATTTAATTTGGCTGTTTTGACACTGACCAACAGGAAAAGACTCTTTCATGTCAAAGTGAAAACAGATATCGACAAAGTTATCTAAATTAATTACAAATATAAAACACAAAATAATTGACTGCATAAGTATTTACCCCCTTTAATATGACACAGCAAATAATCACAGGTGCAGCCAACTGGTTTTAGAAGTCACATAATTAGTTAAATAGAGATCTGTTTTTGGAGACCAGTATGCAGTTACACCTATATCTGGAAGGACCAACCACTGGTGACTCAGTATCCTGGCAAAAACTACACCATGAAGACAAAAGAACAATCCAAGCAAATCCGTGAAAAGGTTATTGAAAAGCACAAGCCAGGAGATGGATACAAGAGAGTTTCCAAATCACTGAATATCCCTTGGAGTATAGTTCAGTCAATCGTCAAGAAATGGAAAGAATGGGGAACAGCTGTAAATCTGCCTAGAACAGGCCATCCTCAAAAACTGATTGACAGTGCAAGAAGGGGACCAGTGAGGGAGGCCACCAAGAGACCTATGACATTTCTGGAGGAGTTACAAGCTTCAGTGGCAGAGATGGGAGAGACTGTCCATACAAGAACTGTTGCCTGGGAGTTTCACCAGTTGCAGCTTTATGGGAAGGTGGCAAAGAGAAAGCCACTGTTGAAAAACATTTACATAAAATCTCAGCTAGAGTTTGCCAGAAGGCATGTGAGAGACTCTGAAGTCAGCTTGAAGAAGATTCTATGGTCTAATAAAATCAAAACTGAGCTTTTTGCCATCAGTCTAAATGCTATGTTTGGCGAAAGCACATCATCAAAAACACACCATCCCTACTGTGAAGCATGCTGTGGGAATGCTTAACTACAGTAGGCCCTGGAAGGCTTGTAAAGGTAGAGGGTGAAATGAATGCAACAAAATATATGGAAATCCTGGAGGAAAATCTGATGCAGTCTGCAAGAGAACTACCACAGGGGAGATTTATTTTCCAGCAAGACAATGACCCCAAGTATAAAGCCAAAGCTACACAGGAATGGCTTAAAAACAACAAAGTTAATGTCCTGGAGTGGCCAAGGCTGAGCTCAGTCCTCAATCCAACTGAGAATTTGTGGCTGGACTTAAAAAGGGTTGTTCACTCATAATCCCCATGCAATTTGACAGAGTTTGAGCAGTTTTGTAAAGGAAAATGGGGAAAAATTGCTGGGTCCATGTGTGCAAAGCTGTTAGAGACCTATCCACACAGACTCGAGGCAAAGGTACATCTACTAAAATACTGACTGGAAGGGGGTGAATACTTTATGCAATCAATTATTTTGTGTTATATATTTGTAATCAATTTAGATTATTTTTTAGAGATCTGTTTTCACTTTGACACAAAAGAGTCTTTTCTGTTGATCAGTGTCAAAAAAGCCAAATTAAATCCACTGTGATTCAATGTTGTAAAACGATAAGTTCATCCACCTTCACTTTTCTGCCAATTACGTCCTCTCCGGAGTCATTTTCCAGTGGTCAGATATCCACTCTTATCTCTCTTCTACACTTTATATATTTGAAAAAACTTATGGTATTCTCTTTTTTATTATCAACTAGCTTGATCTTCATATTTCATTCTCTCCTTATTCTATCTTTAGTTGCCTCCTGTTGCTTTTTAAAAGCTTCCCAATCCTTTAGTGTCCCACTCATATTTGCTATAATATATGCCCTCTCTTCTGTTTTTATGTTTTCTGACTTCCCTTGTCAGCCACAACTGCCTCAACCACCCTTTGGAATACTTCTTCTTTGAGATCAATCTCTCCTGCGACTTCCAAATTGACCCCAGAAACTCCAGCTATTGATGTGCTGCCATCATCCCTGCTAATGTCTCCTTCCAATCAACTGTGGCCAGCTCTATTCTCATGCCTCTGCAGTTCCCTTTACTCCACTGTAATACTGATACATCTGATCTTAGCTTCTCTCTCTCTCAAACTGGAGGGTGAATTCTATCATATTATGATCATTGCCGCTTCAGGGTTCCTTTACCTTGAGTTCCATAATCAAATCAGCTTCATTACTCAACACCTAATCCAGGATTGCCTTTTCCCGAGTGGGCTGAACCACAAGCTCCTCTAAAAAGCTATAGGCATTCTACAAATTCCCTCTCTTGGGATCCAGTGCCAACCTGATTTCCCAACCTACCTGCATATTGAAATACCCCATGTCTATCGTAACATTGCCTTTTCTATCTCCGAATGTAATTGGTACCCCACATTGTGGCTATTCTTAGAGGCCTCTATATAACTCCAATCAGGGTCTTTTTACCTTTGCAGTTTCTTAACCCTACCCATAGGATTCTTCATCTTCTGATTCTGTGTCACCTCTTTCTCATGATTTGATTTCATTTTCTACCAACAGAACCTCCTCTGCCTTTCTGTCTGTCCTTACAATACAGAATTTTTCCTTGGGTGCTTTGTCACCTATGACTTAGTAACGCCCACAACGTTATTCCTGCTAATTTTAACAAGGTCATCTTTCTTATTACGTATACTGTGTAAGATAATCTATATTCAAATATAACACCTTCAGTCTTGTATATATCACCCTTTTCTATTTTGCTTCCCTATTACCAGAAGTTAAATTCTTAACCCTTTCCAAACTTTTTGTCTTTTTATGTATTCTGGAGACTTACATAACCTCTCCTGTACTCTCCTCCCCTTTTACTCTATGCTCACTTTTCCAAACTGTTCAACTGCTGAACCTACTATTTAGATGAAAGACACACTTCAACCTATCCCACTGACTGCAGCTTTGCCCTATCATCTGCCTGTCCTTCCTCACAGTCTCATTGCACACTGCATCTACTTGTATATCAACTGCTCCATCCTCTGCCCTATCACTCAGGTTCCCATTCCCCTGTCAAATTAGTTTAAACCCTCCTCAAAAGCTCCAGCGTATTGAATGAGTACGTCGGACCTCAGTCAAATACAAGGAAGGAATCAGCTGCCAGGGAAAAGGTCTTTATTATTTATGTAAGCTATTTTTAAGGCTTAAAATTAACTTCTTATATGTGAATAATTTTTTGTGTTCAAAGTGTAAAAAATAATATTTTAAATTTTTTAACAACTTTTTTTATTTTCTGATTTATCCCAAGTGTTTTTGAATGTCAAAGGTAGCTTGCTGAATTAGTGGGGGGCCGGTAGCCGTGAAGACTCAGTGGCTGCCAAAGCCAATCGGTTAGTACGGCAGCCTGCGCCGGCACGTAGCCTGCGGCGCTCAGGGAAAGACTGTGCCAGGGGTAGCGATGGACCAAGCAGTGTGACACAGACGAAACTGGGTCATGGAAGACCAGTCACATAAAACGTAGAACAGTACAGCACATTATAGACTCTTCATCCACCGTGTTGTGCCAACCTTTCAACTGTTGGATCCTGATGTCTTTGTGATCCAAATGTTTTTTGGAATTCAGGAATTCAGCAAAAAAACTTGTTGCTTACGGTCTTATTATTAACTGTTACAAAAGGGGAAAACAAACAAGAAAGAGGAGCTGAGAGAACAAAGAAAAGGCAAAGGAAAAGTTAGTCATGGTCACCTCATACTCAGACTACAGATAACGCAAATTCCAGTAATAACAATTAACCTGTAAAATAGCCAGATGCAATTGGCATGACACCTGCTACTGAAAACTTAAGAAATTTCTAGAAAAGTACAGAAGCAACTGTACCATAACTACTGGAAAATTCTCTTAACAATTACATGTATATAAGCGATTTGATAAAAATACAAGTAATCATAGGAAAATACAATTCTACATCCCATTCCAACACAATCTATATCAAGGTTTAACCCTTCCCTCCCGCATCACCCTTTCTTTATCTTTCATCATGTGCCTATCTCACAGTCTTAAATATCTCTACCAACCCAGCAGTGCATTCCATGTAAAAAATGGTTCTCTGAAATCCCTACTGTACTTTCCTCCAAACACCTAAAAATGACTATATTATACAGTTCCACATGGGAAGAGGGTGTTGGTGTCCACTCTATCTATATCTTTTACTGTTCTGTGTTCTAGATTCTTCCACTGAGGACACATTCTGTGCACATCTAACATGTTGCACCCATCCACAATTCAGCACCTCCAATCAGGTCCAGGGCACTCAGTGTTGGGGATCATAACTGGGGCACCACTTTCAGGTAAGAAGAGAAAAAATGTATTAGGAAGTTGGGGACAATCCTTTTATGACACAGAGGGTTTTATCTACAGTATGTATGTGGAATGAGCTGCCATAGGAAGTGTTTGAGGCAGGGACAATAACAATTTCTAAAAGACAGTTGGACAGTTATATGGGTGGCAACAGTTTAGAAGTTTATGGGCCAAGTATTGGCAGGTGGGACTAGCTTGGATGGGGCATCTTGGTTGGCATGGATCAGTTGGGCTGAAGGGCTGATTCCATGCTCAATACATCCTACAAAGAAAAAATACTTTGCAGAAAAAGTATTTTGTTCAGTTCCGCACACCTCATTATAGGAAGGATGTGGAAGCTTTAGAGAAGGTGCAGAGGAGATTTGCCAGGATGCTGCCTGGATTAGAGAGCGTGTCTTATGAGTTAGGTTGAGTGAGCTAGGGCTTTTCTCTTTGGAGTGATGGCAGATGAGAGGTGACTTGATGGAGGCGTATAAGATAAGAGGCACAGGTAGAGTGGATAACTAGGGACTTTATTCCAGGGCAGAAGTGGCTAATATGAAAGGGCATAATTTTAAGGTGATTGGAGGAAAGTATAGGGGGGGTTGTCAAAGGTAAGTTTTTTACACGCACAGTGGTAAATATGAGGAACGTGCCACTGGGGTGGTGGTAGAGGTGGATACGATAGGCGCGTTTAAGATAGGCATATGGATGAAAGAAAAATGGAGGGCTATGTGGGAGGGAACTTGGAGTAGGTTAAAGTGGCATTACATCATCTTGGGCCTGTACTGTACTGTGCTGTACTGTACTGCACTATGTTCTATGTTTAAAAGTAATTCAACCTGTGAATCTGTGGAAATGTACTTAATACAGTCCCAGACTTTGGGGGAGATGACTGCAAGCAAAGGGACACAGGAGAAGGATGTGGAGAGGGGTGATGTGGAGTTCAGTGAGGGTTTTAGAACATGTTCCTGGTTTAATTTGTGCTTGCACCGTTCAGAGTTTCACTCTTATCCCTAGATTCCTTGTCAGTGATCTCAGATGTTTTATGGAGAGCAGGTGTCTGTGCCCCTTGGTAACCTGATCCTCCTGATTGTTTGTCCCTGGACTCACAGACAGAGGGTCACGTTCAGTGAGCTGTCCTCACTGTCACCGCAATCTGAACCGTTTCACCCGGTCCAACTGTTCTTCATGAACTCTCACACATTTTCTCCCTCTCTTTGTTTCGCTTTTGTCTTCTTCTTTATTTCTGCGCTTGTCATCCCCCTTCCATTTTCTTGACTATGTTTAATTTAGCCGCGGTTGTAGCCTGTCATCTTCAACTCTGAGAGTCGCAAGCTTTGATTCATTGGGCTAGCGGAACCCCTGTTTAGCTGCGGATTGCTTCAGTAAGGTGACACTGGAACTATCCAGTCAGCAGGGGCCGAAAGGTTAATGTGATGCCTCTGACATGCGTAAAGTATCTAATCTTGAGGCTTTATTGTAATCTCTTCCTTTACTCTACTGAATACCAGGGATTGATATGTCCATGGAATCATATTCACTCCCACCATTAACTGCTGTTCCTCAATCCAGCCTCATATATACTTTCAGTGGCCACTTTATTAGGTACACTTTTACACCTGCTCATTAATGCAAATATCTGATCGGCCAATCATATGGCAGCAATTCAGTGTATAAATTGCATGGACCTATGGTCAAGAGGTTCAGTCGTTGATGTGGAGAGGGTCCAGAGGAGTTTCAAGAGCCAATCCCAGAAATGAAAGGGTAAACATAGAAGGAGCATTTGATGGCTTGGGGCCTGTACTCGCTGGAGTTTAGAAGAATGAGGGTGGATCTCAATGAAACCTATTGAATATTGAAATGCCAAGATAGAGTGGATGTGGAGAGTGTGTTTCCTGTAGTGGGGGAGTCTAGGACCAGAGGGCACAGCTCTAGAAAAGAAAAACGTCCCTTTAGAACAGAGCTGAGGAGAGAATTTCATTAGCCAGAGGGTAGTGAATCTGTGGAATTTACCAAGTCAATGGGTATATTTAAAGTGCAAGCTGACAGGGTTTTTGATTAGTAAGGGTGTCAAATGTTATGAGGGGAAGGCAGGAGAATGGGGTAGAGAGGAAATAATTCAGCCATGATGGAATAGCGGAGCAGGCTTGATGGGCTGTGTGGTCTAATTTTGCTCCCATGTCTAATGGTCTTCAGATCTTGCTTTTATGCTGTGGTCTTTCTCTTAACAGATGCACATCAAGCTGTAACCTGCAGTTAAAAGACTTTAATCATTGAAGAATCAGAACTTGGTTTATTATCACTGACAGACTGTATGTCCTGGTAATTGTTGTTTTGTGACAGTGCTACTGTACAAGATTGAAAGAAGCTGCAGAAGGTTGTAAATCTAGTTAGCTCCATCTTGGGTACTAGCCTACAAAGTACCCAGGACAACTTCAAGGAGCGGTGTCTCAGAAAGGCAGTGTCCATTATTAAGGACCTCCATCACCCAGGACAAGCCCTTTTCTCACTGTTACCATCAGGTAGGAGATACAGAAGTCTGAAGGCACACACTCAGCGATTCAGGAACAGCTTCTTTCCCTCTGCCATCCAATTCCTAAAGAGACATTGAAGCTTTGGACACTACCTCACATTTTTTTTAATATATAGTATTTCTGTTTTTGCACGTTTATTTTAATCTATTCAATATATGTAATTGATTTACTTGTGTATATATCATTATTTTTATTTTTATTCATTATTATTTTTTTCTCTCTGCTAGATTATGTATTGCATTGAACTGCTGCTGCTAAGTTAACACATTTCACATCACATGCCGGTGATAATAAACCTGATTCTGATTCAGTACAACGCAAACCGTTACTATAAGTTACAAAAAAATTTAAGTACACTGAAATTTGATCTTGCATTTCTTTATACCTCTTGCCAGGTAAAATTGGTAAATTTAAAGCAGTAATGGGGTTTATTATTGTCACATATACCAAAATACAGTGGAAAACTTTGTTTTGCATATCATCCATACAGATTAGTTTATCACTTTGATACACCGAGGTACTACATAGAAAATAAAAAATCTACAGCACATTACAGGCCCTTCGGCTCACAAAGTTGTGCCAACCATGTAACCTACTCTAGAAATTGCCTGTTTCCCTACTGCATAGCCCTCTATTTTTCTAAGCTCCATGTACCTATCTAAGAGGCTCTTAAAAGGCCCTATTATATCCACTTTCACCACCGCAGCTGGCAGTGCCTTACACACACCCACCACTCCCTGTGTGCAAAGCTTACCCCTGACATCCCCTCGTTACCTATTTCCAAACTATGCCCCCTCGTGTTAGCCATTTCAGCCCTGGCTAAAGCCTCTGGCTATCTAATCGATCAATGCCCCTCATCACCTGATACACCTCTATCAGGTCATCTCTCATCCTCTGTTGCTCCAAGGAAAAAAGGCCGAGTTCACTCAACCTATTCTCATAAGGTATCCCCTCTAATCCAGGCAACATCCTTGTAAATCTCCTCTGCACCCTTTCTATAGTATCTACATCCTTCCTCTAGTGAAGTGACCAGAACTGAACACAGTACTCCAAGTCAGTGGTCCCCAATCACTGGGCCGTGTGGAAACAATATGATTTGGCGATATGAAACGATATGCGTCAGCTGCACCTTTCCTCATTCCCAGTCACACACTGTTGAACCCCACCCCCCACCCCCTGTCGGCCGGTCCGCAAGAATATCGTCAATATTAAACCGGTCCACGGTGCGCAAAAGGTTAGGGACCCCTGCTCCAAGTAGTACAAGAGAAAAATAATAATGGAATGCAGAACCTCACTAACACTCCAGCACACCCCCACCACAAAACAACCTCCACCACCACACACCCACTCAACACAACCCCACCATCACACACCCACTCAACACACCCCCATCACCACCACACACCCACCCAACACACCCTCACCACCACACACCACTGAACACACCCCCACCACCACACTCCCACCGAACACACACCCACCACCCCAACACACCCCCATCACCACAAACCCACTCAACACACCCACCGAACACACACCCATCACCACAATCCCACCACCCCAACACACCCCCACCACCACACACCCACCACCACACACCCACCACCCCAACACACCCCCATCACCACACACCCACCCAACACACTCCCACCACCACACACCCACCCAACACACCCCCACCACCACACACCCACCACCCCAACACACCCCCATCACCGCAAACCCACTCAACACACACACGCACCATCACACACCCAGTCAACACACCCTCACAACCACACACCCACTCAACACACCCTCACCACCACACACCCACCGAACACAGCCCCACCACCACACACCCACCACCCCAACACACCCCCATCACCGCAAACCCACTCAACACACACACGCACCATCACACACCCACCACCCCAACACACCCCCATCACCGCAAACCCACTCAACACACACACGCACCATCACACACCCACCACCGCAACACACCCCCATCACCGCAAACCCACTCAACACACACACGCACCATCACACACCCACTCAACACACCCTCACAACCACACACCCACCGAACACACCCCCACCACCCCAACACACCCCCATCACCACAAACCCACTCAACACACCCCCCACCACCACACACCCACCAAACACACACCCATCACCACAATCCCACCCAACACACCCCCACCACCACACACCCACCACCCCAACACACCCCCATCACCGCAAACCCACTCAACACACATACGCACCATCACACACCCACTCAACACACCCTCACAACCACACACCCACTCAACACACCCTCACCACTACACATCCACCCAACACACACCCATCACCACACACCCACCCAACACACCCCCACCAGCACACACCCACCCAACACACCCCTACCATCACACACCCGCTCAACACACCTCCACCACCATACACCCACTGAACACACACCCACCACCCCAACACACCCCCATCACCGCAAACCCACTCAACACACACACGCACCATCACACACCCACTCAACACACCCTCACAACCACACACCCACTCAACACACCCCCACCACTACACATCCACCCAACACACACCCATCACCACACACCCACCCAACACACCCCCACCAGCACACACCCACCCAACACACCCCTACCATCACACACCCGCTCAACACACCTCCACCACCATACACCCACTGAACACACACCCACCACCCCAACACACCCCCAACACCGCAAACCCACTCAACACACACACGCACCATCACACACCCACTCAACACACCCTCACAACCACACACCCACTCAACACACCCCCACCACTACACATCCACCCAACACACACCCATCACCACACACCCACCCAACACACCCCCACCAGCACACACCCACCCAACACACCCCTACCATCACACACCCGCTCAACACACCTCCACCACCATACACCCACTGAACACACACCCACCACCCCAACACACCCCCATCACCGCAAACCCACTCAACACACACACGCACCATCACACACCCACTCAACACACCCTCACAACCACACACCCACTCAACACACCCCCACCACCACACACCCACCCAACACACCCTCACCACCACACACCCACCGAACACACCCCCACCACCACACACCCACCACCCCAACACACCCCCATCACCGCAAACCCACTCAACACACACACGCACCATCACACACCCACTCAACACACCCTCACAACCACACACCCACTCAACACACCCCCACCACCCCAACACACCCACTCAACACACCCTCATCACCACACACCCACTCAACACACCCCCATAACCACACACCCACTGAACACACCCCCACCACCACACACCCACCCAACACACACCCATCACCACACACCCACTGAACACACCCCCACCACCACACACCCACCCAACACACACCCATCACCACACACCCACTCAACACATCCCCACCACCACACACCCACTCAACACACCCCCATAACCACACACCCACTGAACACACCCCTACCATCACACCTCCACCACCACACACCCACTCAACACACCCCCCACCACCACATATCCAGCTCAACACACCCCAACACCACATCCCACACCCACACCCACCCCAACATACCCTCCACAACCACACACCCACTCCGTCACCACAACACCCCCCCCCACTACTTTATCATTTCGTGTCAGTGTCATCTTATGTACAGACCCTCCTGTGCCTAGAGTCACTTTCATGGGTATATAATCAGTCTACGTATATAAGCTATCTCATGTATTTATATTTATTGTTGTGTTCTTTATCTTATTGTGTTTTTTGTGATGCATCAGATCTAGAGTAACGTTTATTTCGTCCTCCTTTACACTTGTGTACTGGAAATGGCATTAAATTATCTTGAATCTTAAATGAAGTGCTATGGTTGCAGCAGATTAGAAGGTGCAAGGCCATGATGAGGTCAAGAGCCCATCTTATCGTACTAGGGGACTGTCTCTTACCAGCTGATGGAAGCTGTCCTTGAGATGGGTGGTATGTGTTTTCAGGCTTCTGTGTCTTCTCCCTGAAGCCAGGTTGTCGGGGGTGTCAAAGAAAGAATTTCTTGGGTGGGAGGGGACATGATTTTGCTGAGACACAGGAAATTCTGCAGATGTTGGAAGTCTGGATCAACACACACTAAATGCTAGAGGAATTTAGTGGGCCAGGCAGCATTTATGGAGGGAAATAAACAATCGAGGATTCGTCCTGATGAAGTGTCTCAGCCTGAAACTTTGGCTGTTCATTTTCCCCTATTGATTCAGGATACCAAATTATTTAGTGTCGTTCTTCGGTGCACAAGTGTAAAGGAGAACAAAATGATTGTTAATCTGGATCTGATGCAGCATAAAAAGGCATAATAAGCCTAAATAACACAATAAGGAACATAAGACATAGGAGCAGAATTAGGCCAATCGGCCCATCGCATCTGTTCCGCCATTCTAACCTAGTTGATTAATTATCCCTGTCAAACTCATTCTCCTGCCTTCTTCTTGTAATCTTTGATGCACTTGCTAATCAAGAACCTATCAACCTCTGCTTTAATATACCCACTGACTTGGCCTCCACGATCGTCTGTGGCAAAGAATTCCACAGATTCACCACCTCCTGGCCCTTCACTGTTCTAAACGTACATCCTTCTGTTGTGAGACTGTGTTCTCTGGTCTTAGACTCCCCCACTACAGGAAACATCCTCTCCATATCCACTCTATTTAGGCCTTTCAATATTCGATAGGTTTCAATGAGATCCCTCCCCATTCTTCTAAACTCCAGTGAGTACTGGCCCAGAGCTATTAAACACTCTTCTTATGTTAATCCTTTCATTCCTAGGATCATTCTTGTGAACCTCCTCTGGAGCCTGTTCAGTGTTAAAAAAAAACCCCAATAAATATAAATACATAATATTAGCTTACATACATAGACAGATTGTATGTATATAAAGTGACACTACGCACAGGAGTGTCTGTACATAAGGTGATTGACAGAAAATGGTAAAGTAGTGGTGGTGTGATGGTGTGATGGCTAGTGGGTGGAGGTGTTGATCAGCCTTACTGCTTGGGGAAAGTAACTGTTTTTGAATCTGGTGGTCCTGGTGTGAATGCTCCGTAGCCACTTCCCTGACAGTAATGGGACAAACAGTCCATGAGCAGGGTAGGTGGTATTCTTCATGGTGTTACTGGCTCTTTCTGCCACATTTCTGTATATATGTCCTTGATGGTAGGTAGGCTGATGCCAGTGGTACAATGGGTAGTTTTGATTACCTATTGTACAGCCTTCCTGTTTGCAGTGCAGTCTCCGTAACAAATGGTGATGCAGCCCTTTTCTGGGACCTTTCTGTACATATGCTTTTGATAGTGGGCTTCAATTTCCTCCCACGTTCCAAAGACATAAGGATTAGGTTTAGTAAGCATGGCGCCACTTGCGATCTGCTCTCAACACGTACCAGTATGTTGGTCATTGACACAAATGACGCATTTCACTGTATTATTCAATGTGACAAATAAAATAACCTATGTCTTCATAGCCATTGCATCTTATTGCCAACCTGCACTGCACTTTCTCTGTAACTGTAACATTATATTCTGCAATTTCTTACTGCTTTGCCCTTGTACTACCTCAAGGTACTAATGTTTTAAAATGAACTGGTTAGATAACTTGTAAAACGACTTTTTTCACTGAATCTTGATACATGTGATAATCATAAACTAATCCAATTCCAATTCCAACTTAACATTTGCTGAAATTGTAGTTTGAACTGACAATATGGTAAAATGGTGTCCAGTCAAAAGCAAAAGATAAAAATTTTAAAGATGACTGTAGTTGTCACATGTACATTGAAACATCAAAACATACAGTGAAATGTATTGTTTGTATCAAATCAAATCAGTGAGTCTTGTGCTGGGCAGCCTGCAAGTGTCGTCTTGCTTCTAGCGCTAACACAGAATGTCCACAGCTCACTAACCCTTATCCATACATTTTTGGAATTAGGAAACTGGACCCTATGGAGGAATCCCACATGGTCACAGGGAGAGTATACTGTACAAACCCCTGACAGTGGTGGGAATTATACCCATATCTGTGATCACTTGTGCTGTAATAACATTACACTACTGTGCCACCCAGCAAAGGTGTACACATATATGCGTCAATTGTTTTTTATTGTTTTATCTTGCTTTTCTATCAGTCTGAGTGAAAATTTCAAAGCCAATTATTAGGTTTTACTAGTAGATTTGGAGTATTTGGAGAATCCTTGCACTCAGAAGGAACTAAGACCCGCAAAACTACAGACCCATTAACCCATCCCAACAGCTCCCACCACCACTACATACCTTTTATGTACATAGAGTCAGTTTCTTATATATAACGGCTCTTCCCATCCTTTAAGCACAGGAGTTTAATCTGAAGTAACTTGGACCATAGACTGCTTTGGTGGCACTGAAGAAGCCTTTTGTGTTATCAGAGTATACCAGTCTCTGCATTTCCAGGACTTTCTCAGTCCACCAAGAATTCTTTAGCTCCCTCAGTCCACGCTGAACATTTGCCTTGGCTCTGGAGTAAGCTTCTTTTTTGGCCTTGCTTCCAATGTCATTCAGCCAGGCACAAAAGGCTTTCTTTTTCTTGGAGATAAGTTGTTCTAGCTCAATGTCATTATCACCACCCAGACCTCATCATGTATGAAGTTGCAGTAGCGTTATACTGTTTACTTTTTAACTTGTGTTGTAAATGCGCCTTTTTATTTACTAATTTATCTGTGGAAATATTACTTTGTGTGTTATGTGTGTACATTCTATGTACTGTGCTGTTCTCTTTCGTCCAGAAGAACGTTGTTTCATTTTGTGGTATTAATGTATACTGTTGAATGACAATAAACTGAATTTGAACTTGAAGAATTCCACTCTTTCTCTTCACCGCTTTATACTGGCTGTTTCCTTCTGTGCTTTAGAAGGAATTGATGTGTGGTGATAACAATGGCTGAGTGGGACTGGTGTGAGTATCGGTTTGAAGATGCGAATGGTGTTCTTTCTTCCTCGCACATGTAGAACTGTTAGTGTTAACATTACTTGCATTTGGTAAATCCCAAGACAATAAACCTTGTGCTGCTTTCTTGAGAGAAAGAGCTGCATTTATACTCTGCCTTTCATGAATTCAGCACATGCCAAATGCTGTATAGTGTAGGAACCTTGGTAGCCAATTTCTGCATAGCAAAGCCCTTAATGCATTAACAAGGTAATTGCAGTATCAGTTGAGATAAAGGTCCTGACCAGAACTTTGAGGTAAGCTCCCCTGTTCTTAAAATAAAAATGGAATGTTGATCCCTTTATTAACAAAGGATTTGCAGCCCTTTCAGAAATGGCAAAGTCCAAACTGATTAGATGCCTTGGAATAAAAGTGACAGAGACTCATTAATGTTCATACTATCCACTAGATGGGGCTTCCTTATTCACTGGCCATCTCAGAATGCCCAGAGGAGGTGAAGATGAATCCTTACATAGATTAAAACAGATTTAATTAGCAGGTACACTTACAGCGTTTGATTCCTTCGTCCTTTTCTCCAAATTTTGAGGCCAAGGCCACATCCACATTCCCCTTATCTTCCAATCACAGGATCAAAAAAGGCTGCAAAGGGTTGTAGACTCAACCAGCTCCATCATGGGCACAAGCATTCCCATCACTGAGGGCATCTTCGAAAGGTGGTGCTCAAGAAGATGGCATCCATCATTAAGGACCCTCACCATCTGGGATATGACCTCTTCTCTGTACAACCAGGGAGAAGGTACAGGAGGCTGAAGACACATACTCAACAGTTTAGCAACAGCTTTCCCTCCACCTTCAGATTGCTGAATGGTCCATAAACTCGTCAACACTACTTCATTGTACCTCTTTTGCACAATTTATTTATTTTTGTAACTTAGAGGTTTTTTTGTCTTGCAATATACTGCTGCCACAAAGCAACACATTTTATGATCTATGTCAGTGATAATAAACCTGATTCTAATTCTTATTTATCTACACCATGGTGCACTGCATCTCTGATTGGCTTCAACAATGATTGTAAGAGATAGGAAAAGCTGATGAAAGTGAGAAAGAAATGCATCTGAATTTATATGAGAATGGATGAAGATGTACCCCAGGCTGCTGTGGGAGGCCAGGGAAGAGATTGCTGAACCTCTGGCGATGATCTTTGCATCATCAATAGGGACGGGAGAGGTTCCAGAGGATTGGAGGGTTGCGAATGTTGTTCCATTATTCAGGAAAAGGAGTAGGGATAGCCCAGGAAATCATAGACCAGTAAGTCTTACCTCAGTGGTTGGTGAGTTAATGGAGGAGATCCTGAGAGGCAGAATTTATGAACATTTGGACAGGCATAATATGATTAGGAATAGTCAGTATGGCTTTGTCAGAGGCAGGTCGTGCCTTACGAGCCTGATTGAATTTTTTGAGGATGTGACTAAACACGATGAAGGTAGAGCAATAGATGTAGTGTATGTGGATTTCAGCAAGGCATTTGACAAGGTACCCCATGCAAGGCTTATTGAGAAAGTAAGGAGGCATGGGATCCAAGGGGACATTGCTTTGTCAATCCAGAATTGGCTTGCCCACAGAAGGCAAAGAGTGGTTGTAGATGGCTCATATTCTGCATGGAGGTCTGTGACCAGTGGTGTCCCTCAGGGATCTGTTCTGGGACCCCTACTCTTCGTGATTTTTATAAATGACCTGGATGAGGAAGTGGAGGGATGGGTTTGTAAATTTGCTGATGACACAAAGGTTGGGGGTGTTGTGGATAGTGTGGAGGTCCGACAGAGGTTACAGTGGGACATTGATAGGATGCAAAACTGGGCTGAGAAGTGGCAGATGGAGTTCAACCAAGGTAAGTGTGAGGTGGTTCATTTTGGTAGGTTAAACAAGTAGTATTAATGGTAAGACTCTTGGCAGTGTGGAGGATCAGAGGGATCTTGGGGTCCGAGTCCTAAGACTCTCAAAGCTGCTATGCAGGTTAACTGTGTGGTTAAGAAAGCATATGGTGCATTGGCCTTCATCAATCATGGGATTGAGTTTAGGAGCCGAGAAGTAATGTTGCAGCTATCTGGGACCCTGATCAGACCCCACTTGGAGTACTGTGCTCAGTTCTGGTCGCTTCACTACAGGAAGGACGTGGAAACCATAGAAAGGGTGCAGAGGAGATTTACAAGGATGTTGCCTGGATTGGGGAGCATGCCGTATGAGAATAGGTTGAGTGAACTTGGCCTTTTTTCTTGGAGTGATGGAGGATGAGAGGTGACCTGATAGAAATGTATAAGATGATGAGAAGCATTGATCATGTGGATAGTCAGAGGCTTTTTTCCAGGGCTGAATTAGCTAGCACGAGAGGGCACCGTTTTGAGGTGCTTAGAGGCAGGTACAGAGGAGATGTCAGGGGTAAGTTCTTTACACAGATAGTGGTGAGTGTGTGGAATGGGCTGCCGGTGGCGGTGGTGGAGGTGGATACGATAGGGTCTTTTAAAAGACTCCTCGACAGGTACATGGAGCTCAGAAAAATAGAGGGATATGGGAAACCCTAGGTAATTTCTGAGGTAAGGACATGTTTGGCATAGCTTTGTTGACCGAAGGGCCTATATTGTGCTGTAGGCTTTCTATGTTTCTATAACACAATGGTGTCATATTTAGGCATGCCATCAAGTTGGAGGCTACTCACATGGAATATGAGGTGTTGCTACATGATGGAAAGTTTGAATAGATTAGGACTGGAAAGTAGGAGAATGAGGGGAGTTCTGATAGAGGTATACAAAGTATTGAAGGGTATAGATTGGCTTTTCAACTGAGGTTGAGTGAGGCTAAAACCAGAAGCCATAGGCTGAAGGGGAAAGGCGAAATGTTTACGGAGAAGATAAAGGGGAACATCTTCACTC
Organism: Mobula hypostoma; assembly: GCF_963921235.1. NCBI lineage: Eukaryota > Metazoa > Chordata > Chondrichthyes > Myliobatiformes > Myliobatidae > Mobula > Mobula hypostoma. Next base: position 105,161,361 of record NC_086102.1, on the reverse strand, counting down.
AGAGGGTGGTGAGAGCATGGAACAAGTTACCAGCAGAAGTGTTTGATTGCAACATTGCAGAGTTTGGATAAGTACATGGATAAGAGATGTATGGAGGACTATGTCCAGTTGTGGGTCAGTGAGGCTGGGCAGAATTATAGTTTGGCAAAAATTAGATGGGCTGAAGGGCCTGTTTCTGTGCTGCAGTATTCTATGAGTTTGGACTCATCATGGTAGTGGAGGAGACCATGGACTGACATGTTAGAATTGGAACAGATTGCCTCTGGGAGATCCTGTGTTAGGTGGACAGAGCAAAAGTGCTTGAAGTTCCCTGATCTATGTCAGGTCTCACTGATGTAGAGGAGGCCACAGCAGGAGCACCGGATGCAGTAGGTGTCCCCGAGTTTATAATGTTTTATAATGCCCTTTTGTGAAGAATATCTGGAGGAGCATTGCTACCCAACACTTCTAGTTTTTCAGTCAATGTACTTCTAAGAGTTCATAGATCTCGGGCTAATATGAGGGGGCATAATTTTAATGTGATTGGAGGAAGATATAGGGGAAATATCAGAGGTACGTTCTTTACACAAAGAATGACATACATGTGGAATGCCCTGCCAGAGCAGGGCTGGTGGTGAAGGAAGTTACATTAGGGGCATTTAAGAAACTCTTAGATAGGCTAATGGATGATAGAAAATTAGAGGGCTATGTGGGAGGGAAGCATTAGTTCGATCTTAGAGTAGGTTAAAAGGTTGGCACAACATAGTGGGTCAAAGGGCCTTTGCGCTCTGTTTAAGATAAAAAAAAGGTTATATTGTAAGATGAGGGTGGAACATAATAAATACCAACATAGACTGCTTGGGGCAAATGGCCCTTTTCTGAGCAGTAAATACAGCTTTCAGAATTAGAAGCAGAATCAGATTTATTATCACTGATCTGATATTTGTTGTTTTGCATCAACAGTATGGTACAATAACTAAAATATACTATACTTTACAATAAGAAATATATGTTTAAAAGCTAACTAAGTAGTGCAAAAAGAGAACAAAACTAGATCATGGGTTCATAGTCCATTCAGAAATCTGTGGAAGGGAAGAAACTGTTGCTAAAATGTTGAGTGTATGGCGTCAGGCTGTTGTACCTCTTCCCTGATGGCAGTAATGGGAAGAGGATGTGTCCTGGTGATGGGGGTCCTGAATGATGGAATGTAATTTATAGAGGTGATAAGCCCACTCACCTCTAATGAAGATCCTTTACTCCCGGTTGAAGGAAGGTCAGCGAAACCCTGGTAGGCCAAGGAAACACTTCAAAGGTAACTTCAAAATCAGGCTGAACAAATTCAACATTACGTCTAAAAACTGGGAAGACATTGCACTGAATAGATACACCTGGAGGAAATCTGTTTGGGGAGAGGTGTGCCGCATGGAAACGACTCTGTTGTCTTGCAGAGAACAAACGGCAGTTGCAAAAGAAGAGCCTGAACAACCCAAGGTCCAACCACTAACCACAGTCACTACGATGGGGATTAAACGTGGAGAGTGTCAGCCAGTAACTTGACATTCCTCTGTGTTATCATTTCAGAGGATCTGTCCTGGGCCCAGTATGTAAATACAATCATGAAGAATTCACAGCAGCACCTTTACTTCCTTAGAAGTCTGCGATGGTTCAGCATGACATCTAAAACTTTGACAAACTTCTGTTGATGTGAGGTGGAGAGTATACTGACTGGTTGCATCATGGCCTGTATAGAAACACCAATACCCTTGAATGGAAAATCCTACAAAAAGTAGTGGATACAGCCCAGTCCATCATAGGTAAAGCCCTCCCCACCATCTACATTTACGTTTAGCGCGGTTGCAGGAAAACAGCGTTCATCATAAAGAGCTCTCACCACCCAGGTCATGCTCTCTTCCAATGCTGCCATCAGGAAGAGCCTTGGGACCCACACCACCAGATTCAGGAGCAATTATTACCCCTCAACCATCAGGCTCTTGAACCAGTGGGAATAACTTCACTCCACTCAACATCACTGAACTGTTTCCGCACCTTGTGGACTCACTTTCAAAGAATTTTATGTTATTGATGTTTATTGCTTATTTATTTATTGTCATTATTTCATTTTCCTCTTTTGTATTGGTACAGTTTGTTGTCTTTTGCACATTGTTGTTTGTCCGTCCTGTTGGGTGCGATCTTTCATTGAGTCTGTTGTGTCTGTTGGATTTACTGACTATGCCCACAAGAAAATGAATCTCAGGGTTGTACGTGATGACCTATATGGACTTTGATAATAAATTTACTTTGAACTTATTCTTGCCACACTGCACCCAAATATGCAGATCCTGGGCTGGCCTCTACCTAAGCACCCACCAATAGACAACCCCATCATACTCTTCTCGAGTGTTCTCAGTACTAATACTAGTGATAGCAGTAGGGGTCAGGGAGTGAGAGGCGCCTCAACTTGTAACCCTTTGATGTTCATTATCTTATCAGCAACTGGCCAAACTACTATGATTAGTGATTCATTGTTTTCAAAAAAAAGCCTGGCTTTTGTACTTTGATCACACGAGTTGTTTAGGGCGAAAGATGTTTAATTATTGGTAACACTGAACATTCTCAACAATGCCTTCAGTGCTTTCTTTTTGCTTAAAGAATGTATAGAGATCTCTGCAGCTCAAACTGTTATGTGAAGATTCCAGTAAATTCCAATGTTTCATCAGCTGCTGGAGTGACCAGGTTACCTGATTTATTAGCAGTGGTATTGAATAACAGCAGGGTTCTGAGGTGATACAGTAGCCTGACACTATTACAGTGCCAGTAACCTGGGTTCAATTCCCACCGCTGTCCATTAGCAGTTTGTATGTTCACCCTGACTGTGATCCGGTAGATTTTCTCCAGGAGCTCCGGTTTCCTCTCATATCCCAAAGATGTACAAGTTAGTAGGTTAGTTAGTCACGTGGGTGTAATTGGGCAGTGCGGACTCACTGTATCTCTAAGTAAAATAAAAATAAAAGCACTATTTTTGTCAGCAAGTAATGTTTTCTGTGCAGAGGTGTCTTTTATTTCTATTTTTGATTTTTGGGCTGTGAGCATCACTGGCATGTTCAACATTTATTGCTCCATCCTCTAATTGCCCTTGAGGAGCAGGTGGTGAGCTATCTCTCTGAAATGAATTCTAGTAATTAAATCCAGGAAATAAATTAAAGGACACCAGTTCAGGAGCCTGATGGTTGTAGGGTAAACTGTTCCTGAACTTGGTGCTGTGGGATCTAAGGCTGCTGTACCTCTTGCCTGATGGTAGTAACGAGAAAAGAGCAAGGCCTGGATGGCAGGGGTCCTTGATACTGGATGCTGCTTTCTTGTGGCAGTGCTCCTCGTGAATGTGCTCGATGGTGGGAAGGGCTTTTCCTGTGATGGTCTATAAAGTGAAGTTCAGGCAGACAGTAAGGCTTAAGGTTATATCCAGGGAGACTGTGAGATCAAGAGTTCATCTTATCATACCAGGGACTGCTTAATAATCTTATTAAAGTAGCATAGAAGCTGTCCTTCAGCTTGGTGGTATGAACTTTTAGACATTATTCCATTATGCTCCTGACATGTTCTTTTGGAGAATCAGGTGTTGTGTCACCTGACCTTTTATTGTTGCCGCTAATTGCAAATTATCTACATCACCTATATACAAACTGTAAATGCACTTCCAAGCAAGCACATAGCTTTAGCAAACTACAAGCTGCCGGAGGAATTCAGCTAGTGGCATACTGTCAGAGGGGTTGAAGGCCTGATGTCTGCTTCTCTGAACATCTGAGGCCAAGGACTGGAGACCGGGAGGTGGTTCGTCCTGGGATAGAGGCCTTTCTGTCTGTCAGAGTGGGCAGGTAGTTGGGATGGTGGGAAATGGGCTTGTTTTGTTTTTGCTGTTGCTTTTTGTTATTGCTGCTTGTGTCATTCTGTTAAACATTGTGGGAGTGGTTGTTAATGCAAATAACGCATTTCACTCCAAGTTTTGATGTGCCTGTGATAAATAATTCTGATTCAGTACTCCAGAGCAGTGTTTAATTGCTCTGGGCTGTACTCGCTGGAGTTTAAGAGAATGAGGAGGGATCTCATTGAAACCTACCGAAAATTGGAAGGCCCGGATAGAGTAGACACATCAAAGTTGCTGGTGAACGCAGCAGGCCAAGCAGCATCTCTAGGAAGAGGTGCAGTCGACGTTTCAGGCCGAGACCCTTCGTCAGGACTAACTGAAGGAAGAGTGAGTAAGGGATTTGAAAGTTGGAGGGGGAGGGGGAGATCCAAAATGATAGGAGAAGACAGGAGGGGGAGGGATGGAGCCAAGAGCTGGACAGGTGATAGGCAAAAGAGATACGAAAGGATCATGGGACAGGAGGTCTGGGATAGAGTAGATAGAGTAGATGTGGAGCTGGTGTTCCCTATAGTAGGGGAGTTTAGGACCAGAGGGCACAGTGTTAGAATAGAGGGATGTCCCTTTAGAACAGAGGTGAAGAGGAGTTTCTTTAGCAACGCACACAAAACACTGGAGAAACTCAGCAGGTCAGGCAGCATCTATGGAAATGAATAAACAGTCATTTCAGAATAAGACCCCTCTTCAGGACTGGAAAGTCCTGATTTCTTTCTTTTTTCTTTTCCTTCCTCCTTCCTTTCCAGTCTTGAAGAAGGGTCTCATTCCAAAATGGCACTTGTTTACTCATTTCTGTAGATGCTGCCAGACCTGCTGACTTCCTCCACCATTTTAGCATGCCTTGCTCTGAATTTACAGCATCTGCAGAATCTCTTATGTTTAGAATTTTAGGAATAGTATTACCCCTCAACCATCAGGCTCTTGAATCGGAGGGGATAACTTCACTTACCCCATCACTCGCCATTTCATTGAACTATTCCCATGACCCATAGACTCACTTTCAAGGACTCTTCATCTCATATTCTTGATATCTATTACTTATGTATTTATCATTAGTATGAACATTATATGTATTTGCACAGTTTGCTTTTTGCACATTGGTTGTTTGTCTGTCCTGTTCGATATGGCCTGAATACGATTCTATTGTGTTTCTTCGATTCACTGTGTCTACCCGTAAGAAAACAAATCTCAGGGTTGTTACTATATTGTGGCATATATGCACTTTGGTAATAAGTTTACTTTGAATTTTGAACTTTAAACTTTAGCCAGAGGGTGGTGAATCTGTGGAATTCATTGCCACAGACAACTGTGGAGGCCAAATCTTTGGGTGTATTTAAAGTGGACATTGATAGTTTCTTAAGTAGTAAAGGTGTCAAAATTTACGGGAAGAAAACAGAAGAATGTGGTTAAGACAGAAAATAAATCAGCCATGATCAAATGGTGGTGCAGACCTAATATTTATTTCTGCTCCTATGTCTAATGGTCTTAAGGTATGTATAAATAAAGAATTTTATGCAAAGCCCTTTAAAATAAACAATAGACAATGTCACATGTACATCAAAACATACAGTGAAAGGTGAGGTGTGTACCTATGACCAACACAGTCTGAGGATGTGCTGGGGGCAGCCCACAAGTGTTGCCATATTTCCGGCACCAACATAGCATGTCCACAACATACTGACACTAACCCATACGTTTTTGGACATGAGAGGAAACCGGAGCACATGGAGAAAACCCACTCTGTCACGCGGAGAACGTATAAACTCCTCACAAGCCTCAGCGGGAATTGAACCCCACTGTCTGAACACTGGCGCTGTAAAGCATTTAGCTACCGTGCAGCATCAGTTTCTGTTATCTGTAGGGAATGACACTGTAGTTAGTCTTCCTATCATGTCCTCAAAAGACTGTGGGTTAAAGATAAATCATTTTATGGATGAGTACCCTGGACTGTGTCCACAGTAGAACTAATAAAATGAAACTGGGCATCACATGCCAGATTTCCTGTAAAATGTTGAGGTTTAATAACCTTAAAATAACAAAAATGATGTAAACCGTGGACTCTAATACAAGAACTGTACTGACCTGCACTGTCACATGGTTGTAAATCTGATGGACAGTATTGTCTGTCACACAGATAAACAATACATAAACTGGAAGGTAATCTAAATATAATTTTTGAAACCATATTGTACCTTGAGACAACATTGGATATAATTGGATTAACTCCTTAATGAAAGTTGCTTTGTTTAATTTTATCAACATACATCAAAGTTGCTGGTGAACGCAGCAGGCCAAGCAACATCTGTAGGAAGAGGTGTAGTCGACGTTTCAGGCCGAGACCCTTCATCAGGACTAACTGAAGGAAGAGTGAGTAAGGGATTTGAAAGTTGGAGGGGGAGGGGGAGATGCAAAATGATAGGAGAAGACAGGAGGGGGAGGGTTGGAGCCGAGAGTTGGACAGGTGATAGGCAAAAGGGGATACAAGAGGATCATGGGACAGGAGGTCCGGGAAAAAGGACAAGGGGGAGGTGACCCAGAGGATGGGCAAGAGGTATATTCAGAGGTACAGAGCGAGAAAAAGGAGAGTGAGAGAAAGAATGTGTGCATAAAAATGAGTAACAGATGGGGTACGAGGGGGAGGTGGGGCCTTAGCGGAAGTTAGAGAAGTCGATGTTCATGCCATCAGGTTGGAGGCTACCCAAACGGAATATAAGGTGTTGTTCCTCCAACCTGAGTGTGGTTTCATCTTTACAGTAGAGGAGGCCGTGGATAGACATGTCAGAATGGGAATGAGATGTGGAATTAAAATGTGTGGCCACTGGGAGATCCTGCTTTGTCTGGCGGACAGAGCGTAGATGTTCAGCAAAGCAGTCTCCCAGTCTGCGTCGGGTCTCGCCAATATATAAAAGGCCACATCGGGAGCACCGGACGCAGTATATCACCCCAGTCGACTCACAGGTGAAGTGATGCCTCACCTGGAAGGACTGTTTGGGGCCCTGAATGGTGGTAAGGGAGGAAGTGTAAGGGCATGTGTAGCACTTGTTCCGCTTACACGGATAAGTGCCAGGAGGGAGATCAGTGGGGAGGGATGGGGGGGACGAATGGACAAGGGAGTTGTGTAGGGAGTGATCCCTGCGGAATGCAGAGGGGGGGGGAGGGAAAGATGTGCTTAGTGGTGGGATCCCGTTGGAGGTGGCGGAAGTTACGGAGAATAATATGTTGGACCCGGAGGCAGGTGGGGTGGTAGGTGAGGACCAGGGGAACCCTATTCCTAGTGGGGTGGTGGGAGGATGGAGTGAGAGCAGATGTACGTGAAATGGGGGAGATGCGTTTAAGAGCAGAGTTGATAATGGAGGAAGGGAAACCCCTTTCTTTAAAAAAGGAAGACATCTCCCTCGTCCTAGAATGAAAAGCCTCATCCTGAGAGCAGATGCGGCGGAGACGGAGGAATTGCGAGAAGGGGATGGCGTTTTTGCAAGAGACAGGGTGAGAAGAGGAATAGTCCAGATAGCTGTGAGAGTCAGTAGGCTTATAGTAGACATCAGTGGATAAGCTGTCTCCAGAGACAGAGACAGAAAGATCTAGAAAGGGGAGGGAGGTGTCGGAAATGGACCAGGTAAACTTGAGGGCAGGGTGAAAGTTGGAGGCAAAGTTAATAAAGTCAACGAGTTCTGCATGCGTGCAGGAAGCAGCGCCAATGCAGTCGTCGATGTAGCGAAGGAAAAGTGGGGGACAGATACCAGAATAGGCATGGAACATAGATTGTTCCACAAACCCAACAAAAAGGCAGGCGTAGCTAGGACCCATACGGGTGCCCATAGCTACACCTTTAGTTTGGAGGAATTCGGGGGAGCCAAAGGAGAAATTATAGTTCCCACACCCCGCACTTCCCGTTTCTACCTCCTACCCAAGATCCACAAACCTGCCTGTCCTGGCCGACCTATTGTCTCAGCTTGCTCCTGCCCCACCGAACTCATTTCTGCATACCTTGACACTGTTTTATCACCCTTTGTTCAATCCCTTCCGACCTATGTTCGTGACACTTCTCACGCTCTTAAACTTTTCGATGATTTTAAGTTCCCTGGCCCCCACCGCTTTATTTTCACCATGGATGTCCAGTCCTTATATACTTCCATCCCCCATCAGGAAGGTCTCAAAGCTCTACGCTTCTTTTTGGATTCCAGACCTAATCAGTTCCCCTCTACCACCACTCTGCTCCGTCTAGCGGAATTAGTCCTTACTCTTAATAATTTCTCCTTTGGCTCCTCCCACTTCCTCCAAACTAAAGGTGTAGCTATGGGCACCCGTATGGGTCCTAGCTATGCCTGCCTTTTTGTTGGGTTTGTGGAACAATCTATGTTCCGTGCCTATTCTGGTATCTGTCCCCCACTTTTCCTTCGCTACATCGACGACTGCATTGGCGCTGCTTCCTGCACGCATGCAGAACTCGTTGACTTTATTAACTTTGCCTCCAACTTTCACCCTGCCCTCAAGTTTACCTGGTCCATTTCCGACACCTCCCTCCCCTTTCTAGATCTTTCTGTCTCTGTCTCTGGAGACAGCTTATCCACTGATGTCTACTATAAGCCTACTGACTCTCACAGCTATCTGGACTATTCCTCTTCTCACCCTGTCTCTTGCAAAAACGCCATCCCCTTCTCGCAATTCCTCCGTCTCTGCCGCATCTGCTCTCAGGATGAGGCTTTTCATTCTAGGACGAGGGAGATGTCTTCCTTTTTTAAAGAAAGGGGTTTCCCTTCCTCCACTATCAACTCTGCTCTTAAACGCATCTCCCCCATTTCACGTACATCTGCTCTCACTCCATCCTCCCACCACCCCACTAGGAATAGGGTTCCCCTGGTCCTCACCTACCACCCCACCTGCCTCCGGGTCCAACATATTATTCTCCGTAACTTCCGTCACCTCCAACGGGATCCCACCACTAAGCACATCTTTCCCTCCCCCCCTCTCTCTGCATTCCGCAGGGATCACTCCCTACACAACTCCCTTGTCCATTCGTCCCCCCCATCCCTCCCCACTGATCTCCCTCCTGGCACTTATCCGTGTAAGCGGAACAAGTGCTACACATGCCCTTACACTTCCTCCCTTACCACCATTCAGGGCCCCAAACAGTCCTTCCAGGTGAGGCATCACTTCACCTGTGAGTCGACTGGGGTGATATACTGCGTCCGGTGCTCCCGATGTGGCCTTTTATATATTGGCGAGACCCGACGCAGACTGGGAGACCGCTTTGCTGAACATCTACGCTCTGTCCGCCAGACAAAGCAGGATCTCCCAGTGGCCACACATTTTAATTCCACATCTCATTCCCATTCTGACATGTCTATCCACGGCCTCCTCTACTGTAAAGATGAAGCCACACTCAGGTTGGAGGAACAACACCTTATATTCCGTCTGGGTAGCCTCCAACCTGATGGCATGGACATCGACTTCTCTAACTTCCGCTAAGGCCCCACCTCCCCCTCGTACCCCATCTGTTACTCATTTTTATGCACACATTCTTTCTCTCACTCTCCTTTTTCTCCCTCTGTCCCTCTGAATATACCTCTTGCCCATCCTCTGGGTCACCCCCCCCTTGTCTTTTTTCCCGGACCTCCTGTCCCATGATCCTCTTGTATCCCCTTTTGCCTATCACCTGTCCAGCTCTCGGCTCCATCCCTCCCCCTCCTGTCTTCTCCTATCATCTTGGATCTCCCCCTCCAACTTTCAAATCCCTTACTCACTCTTCCTTCAGTTAGTCCTGACAAAGGGTCTCGGCCTGAAACGTCGACTGCACCTCTTCCTACAGATGCTGCCTGGCCTGCTGCGTTCACCAGCAACTTTGATGTATGTTGCTTGAACTTCCAGCATCTGCAGAATTCCTGTTGTTTTTGTTTAATTTTATCCCTTCTTCGTGAGGACAAAAAGCCAAGTGGGTGTTCTGTGCTGTTTCCTAAGCTCTCCAAGCCTTCCGACAAGACTCAAGTCAGCAGAGTGCTGGAATATGCCTTGGATAAATGAGGGGGGAAAGTTTTGATAGGAAATTGAGGCGCAACTGTTTTTTTACACAAAGGATTGTATCTGTGGAAGAATATGGACATTGTGTAAGCAGAAGAGATCTGTTGGTCTTTTGATTATGAATTTAATTGGTTTGACACAACACTGTGGGCCGTAGGGTCTGATCCTGTGCTGTACTGTTCTATTTTCTATGTTCTGTGTAGCAACTGTAACGTAAACCAATTTCCCCCAGGATTAATAATGTATGACTATGACTATGACTATGACTATGCATATGACTATGAATGAGCTGCCAGAGGAAGTGTTTGAGGCAGGTGCAATAATGACTTTAAAAAAACACAGTTGGACAAGTACATAGCTTGGAAAAGTTTAGAAAGTTATTATAAGAACATAAGAAATAAGAGCAGGAGTAGGCCATCTGGCCCGTCAAGCCTGCCCCGCCATTCAATAAGATGATGGCTGATCCGACCATGGACTCATCTTCACCTGCCTGCCTTTTCCCCATAACCCTTAATTCCTCTACTATACAAAGATATATCCAACCTAGTCTTAAATATATTTACTGAGGTAGCCTCCACTGCTTCATTGGGCAAAGAATTCCATAGATTCATCACTCTTTGGAAAAACAGTTCCTCTTCATCTCCATCCTGAACTTACTCCACTGAATCTTATGGCTATGTCCCCTCGTTCTAGTCTCACCTATCAGTGGAAACAGCTTTCCTACCTCTATCTTATCTATCCGTTTCATAATTTTATATGTTTCCACAAGATCTCCTCCCATCCTTCTGAATTCAAGCAAGTACAGTCCCAGGTGACTCAACTTCTCCACATAGCCTAACCCCCTTCATGTCTGGAATCAACCTGGTGTACCTCCTCTGCACCGCCTCCAAAGACAGTATATCCTTCCTCAAGGAAGGAGACCAGAACTGCACGCAGTACTCCAGATGTGGCCTCACCAGTATCCTATACATTTGCAGCATAACCTCCCTGCTCTTAAATTCAATCCCTCTAGCAATGAAGACCAACATTCCATTTGCCTTCTTGATAGCCTGCTGTACCTGCAAACCAAACTTATGCGATTCATGCACAAACACTCCCAAGTCCTTCTGCATAACAGAATCCTGCAATCTTTAACCACTTAAATAATAATCTGATCTTCTACTTTTCCTTCCAAAGTGGGGGACCTCGCATTTACCAACATTGTACTCCATCTGCAAGACCCTTGCCTGCTCACTTAACTTATCTATATTTCTCTGCAGACTCTCCGTATCCTCTGCACAATTTGCTTTTCCACTCAATTTCATGTCATGAGCAAACTTAGATACACTACACTCAGTCCCCTCTTCCAGATCGTTAACGTATATCGTGAACAGTTCTGGGCCAATCAGAGAAACACCCATGTATTCCAACTCTCTGCTTTCTATTGGTTAACTAATCCTCTCCATGCTAATACATCATCCCCATCTCTATGCATCCTTATCTTATGGGAAGTATTTTATGTGGCACCTTATCAAACACCTTCTGGTAATCCAAGTAAATAATGTCCATCTGTTCCCCTTTATCCATTGCGCTTGTTATATCCTCAGAGAACTCCAGTAAGTTTGTCAAACAGGACCTGCCTTTGCTGAATCCATGCTGCGTCTGCCTGATGGATCCGTTTCTTTCCAGATGCCTCGCTATTTCTTCTTTAATGATAGTTTCAAGCATTTTTCCAACTACAGGTGTTAAACTAACTGGCCTATAATTACCTGCCTTTTGCCTACATCCTTTTTTGAACAGTGGAGTGACATTCGCCTTCTTCCAATCCACTGGGAACTGCCCAGAGTCCGGAGAATTGTGGTAAATTATCACCAAAGCCTCAACTATAACCTCTGCCGTTTCTTTCAGTGCCCTGGGATGCATTCCATCAGGACCAGAGGATTTGTCTATCTTTAGGCCCACAAGTTTGCTCAGCACTACCTCTTTAGTGATAGCTATTGTATCGAGGTCCTCACCTCCCTTCATATCCATATCATCTCTCTTTGGCACGTTAGGCATGTCCTCCACTGTGAAGACTGACATAAAATAATAATTGAAAGCCTCAGCCATTTCCTCATTACCCAATATCAATACCCCCTTCTCGTCCTCCAAGGGATCTACATTCACTTTAGCCACCCTTTTTTGCTTTATATAATTATACTATCAGTTTTTATATTTTGACCTGGTTTATTTTCATAAGCTATCTTCCCTTTCTTTATTGCTCACTTTCAGGTTCTTCGTTGCTTTTTAAAGTTTTCCCAATCTTCCAGTTTCCCACTACTCTTGGCAACTTTGTACACATGAACTTTTAGTTTGATGCCTTTCTTTATTTCTTTAGTTACCCATGACTGACTCTCCCCATCCTTACTGTCCTTGCTTTTAACTGGAATTTACTTTTGTTGAGCACCGTGAAAAATCTCTTTGAAAGCCTTCTACTGTTTCTCAACTGTCCACCATACAGCCTGTGTTCCCACCCTACCCTGTCCAACTCCTCCCTCATCTTGTTGTGGTCTCCCTTGTTTAGATATAATACACTGGCTTCAGGTCAAACAATTGCACCCTCCATTTGTATGAGAAACTCAGTCATACTGTGATCACTCTTTCCAAGAGGATCCCTAACTACAAGATTGCTAATTTCACCTGTCTCATTGCACAAGACCAGATCCAAGATAGCATGTTCCATTGTAGATTCAGCAATATGCTGTTCAAGAAAGCTATCGTGTATGCATTCTTTGAAATCCTCCTCAAGACTGCCTCGACCAACTTGATTCACCCAACCTACGTGCAAGTTAAAGTCCCCCACAATAACTGCTGTTTGGCCAGATCCATTTAGAAGGTTATGGGCCAAAACATTTTATCAGGAATGTAGTGCTGAAGCTTTATAAGGCATTGGTCAGTTTGCACATGGAAAACTGTGAGCAGGTTTGAGCCCCTTAATGAATGATGTGATGGCATTGGAGAAGATCCAGAGGAAGTTCACAAGAACTATCCTGAGAATGAAAGGGTTAACATAAGAGGAGTGTTTGATAACTCTTGGCCTGTACTCACGGGAGTTTAAAAGAATGAGGGGGGGGGATCTCATTGAAACCTATCAAATATTAGATAGAATGGACTTGGAGAGGATATTTCTAATAGTCCAAGAGCTCAGAGCAGCACGCATAACCTCAGAGTACAAGAATGTCCATTTAGAACTATGATAGGGAGGAATTTCTTCAGCCAGAGAGTGGAGAATCTGTGGAATTCATTGCCACAGTCTGGTGTGAAGGCCAAGTCATTGGGTATATTTAAAGTGCAAGTTGATAGGTTCTTGATTAGTAAAGGTATCAAAGGTTACTGGGAGAAATAAGGAGACTGGGGTTGAGATGTAAGGATGTTCTGGAGCTTTTGGAAAGCATCAAGTTGGATAAGTCACCGGGAATGGATGAGATGTACCCCAGGCTACTGTGATAAGCGGTAGGAGATTGCTAGTCGCTGGTGATGATCTTTACATCATCAACGGGGACTGGAGGATTGGAAGGTTGTGGATGTTGTTCCCTTAATCAAGAAAGGGAGTAGGGATATCCCAGGAAATTATAGACCAGTGAACCTTACTTCAGTGGTTGGTAAGTTGATGGAGAAGATCCTGAGAGGCAGGATTTATGAATATTTGGAGAGGCATAATGACATTAGGGATAGTCAGCATGGCTTTGTGAAAGGCAGGTTGTGCCTTACGAGCCTGATTGAATTTTTTGAGGATATGACTAAACACATTGATGAAAGTAGAGCATTAGATGTAGTGTATATGGATTTCAGCAAGGCAGGGCAAGGCACCCCATGCAAGGCTTATTGAGAAAGTAAGGAGGCATGGGATCCAAGGGGACATTGCTTTGTGGATGCAGAACTGGCTTGCCCACAAAAGGCAAAGAGTGGTTGTAGACGGGTCATATTCTGCATGGAGGTCTGTTGCCAGTGGGGTGCCTCAGGGATCTGTTCTGGGATCCCTACTCTTCATGATTTTTATAAATAACCTGGATGAGGAAGTGGAGGGATGAGTTAGTAAATTTGCTGATGACACATAGGTTGGAGGTGTTGTGGATAGTGTGGAGGGCTGTCAGAGGTTACAGCGCAACATTGATAGGTTGCAAAACTGGGCTGAAAAAAGTGGCAGATGGAGTTCAACCCAGATAAGTATGAGGTGGTTCGTTTTGATAGGTCAAATATGATGACAGAATATAGTATTAATGGAAAGACTCTTGGTAGTGTGGAGGATCAGAGGGATCTTGTGGTCTGAGTCCATAAGACACTCAAAGCTGCTGTGCAAGTTATACTTTATACTTTATTGTCACCAAACAATTGGTACTATAACGTACAATCATCACAGCGATATTTGATTTTATGCTTCACACTCCCTGGATGACAAATATTAAATATTAAAAATATTAAAATAGTTAAAATTAGTAAATATTAAAAATTTAAATTATAAATCATAAATAGAAAATAGAAAAATGGGAAGTAAGGTAGTGCAAAAAACCGAGAGGCAGGTTCGGATATTTGGAGGGTACGGCCCAGATCTGGGTCAGGATCCGTTCAGCAATCTTATCACAGTTGGAAAGAAGCTGTTCCCAAATCTGGCCGTACGAGTCTTCAAGCTCCTGAACCTTCTCTCGGAGGGAAGAGGGACGAAAAGTGTGTTGGCTGGGTGAGTTGTGTCCTTGATTATCCTGGCAGCACTGCTCCGACAGCGTGCGGTGTAAAGTGAGTCCACGGACGGAAGATTGGTTTGTCTGATGTGCTGCACCGTGTTCACGATCTTCTGCAGCTTCTTTCGGTCTTGGACAGGACAACTTCCATACCAGGTTGTGATGCACCCTAGAAGAATGCTTTCTAAGTTGACTCCGTGGTTAAGAAAGCACATGATGCATTGGCCTTCATCAATCGTGGGACTGAGTTTAGGAGCCGAGAGGTAATGTTGCAGCTATATAGGACCCTGGTCAGACCCCACTGGGAGTACTATGCTCAGTTCTGGTCATCTCACTATAGGAAGGATGTGGAAACCATAGAAAAGATGCAGAGGCGATTTACAAGGATGTTGCATGGATTGGGAGTATGCTTTATGAGAATAGGTCGAGTGAACTTGGCCTTTTTTCCTTGGAGCAACGAAGGATGAGAGGTGACCTGATAGAGGTGTATAAGATAATGAGAGGCATTGATCATATTGATAGTTAGAGGCTTTTCCCAGGACTGAAATGGCTAGTATGAGAGGGTATAGTTTTAAGGTGCTTGGAGGTAGGTACAGAGGAGATGTCAGGAGTAAGTTTTTTACGCAGAGAGTGGTGAGTGCATGGAATGGGCTGCTGGCGACAGTGGTGGAGGCGGATACGATAGGGTCTTTAAAGAGATTCTTGGACAGTTCAGAAAAATAGAAGGCTATGGGTAACCCTAGGTAGTTTCTAAGGTAAGAACATGTTTGACACAGCTTTGTGGGATGAAGGACCTGTATGGTGCTGTAGGTTTTCTGTGTTTCTATGAGAGGGAAAATAAATCAGCCATAGTGGAATGGTGGAACCGAATGGCCTAATTCTGCTCCTATATCTTATAACCTTAAGGTTTTTGTGGTTAAATCGGACGAGCTTAGATGAGGCATCTTGGACCATTTGGGCCGAAGGGCATGTTTCTGGCTGTATGAATCAGAATCAGGTTTATGATCACCGACATGTATTCTGTGGCACCAGAAATACTCTTAAACCACAGCAACATTTAGAGTTTGTCACTTCATTGGCCTTCCTAAAACACAAAAACCCTCCACCACCAATGCCTCAATTCCCCATTCTCCACAGTTTAGATGTGCCACAACCAATAACTATCTGCCTTTTAGAGGGCAACTGGCAAAGGCAATGGAGACACAAAAGTCTGCAGTCGTCATAATTTGCAGCAACAACCAGTCTGCTGGAGGAACTCAGGCAGCATCTGTGGGAGGGGGGAAGGATTAATTCCTGGACTATTGCATATGGTTGTGATCACCCCATTATAGGAAGGATGTCAAGGCTTTTGGAGAGAGTGCAGATGAGTTTTATCAGGATGCTGCCTGGATTAGAAGGTATGTGCTATAGCGAGAAGTTGGACAAATCTAGGTTGTTTCCTGTGGAGCAGTGGAGCTTGAAGGGAGATCTGATAGAGTTTTATAAGATTATGAGAGGCATTGATAGAGTAAACAGACAGTATCTTTTTCCCGGGGTTGAAATGTCTAATACCAGAGGGCATGCATTTAAAGTGAGAGGGGGTATCTTCAAAGGAGATAGGAGGGGCAAGATTTTTTACTCAGGGATTGGTGGGTGCCTGGAATGTTGATAAATGGGGGACATTAGGGACTTTTAAGAGACATTTAGGTAGGCACATGAATGTGAGGAAAATGGAGGTATATATACATTGTGTAGGCAGAAGGGATTAGTTGAAATACGAGAAAATCTGCTGATGCCGGAAATCGATTAATTGAGTTGGCCATCTGATTATGAACTTATTTGAAATGCCTGTTCCTGTGCTGTATTGTTCTATTAAAAAATGACAGATTAAAAGTTAGCTTTATTTCTCAAATATACATCAAAATATACAGTGAAGTGTGTCGTTTTTGTGTCAATGAACGACACAGTGTGTGGATTGTGCTGGGGGTAGCCTGCAAGTGTCACCATGCTTTCAGCGCCAGCGTAACAAGCCGACAACTTAATAACCCTCGCCCGTAAGTCTTTGGAATGTGGGAGAAACCGGAGTACCCAGAGAAAACTCACAGTCACGGAGAGAATGTACAAACTCCTTACGGACAGCAGTAAGAATTGAATGCCATTTGGTGATTGTTGGCAATGTAACAATATTGGGCTAACTACTACATCACTGTACAGCCCTATTATCAACACTTTGAGTCAAAACCTTGCAATGGGTGACAACTGACAATTTTACTGTTGGTGGCAGTGTGTTTCTGTCATTGGTGTGACGTGTGATGCATAGAAGCCTATTTGTGATTTTTGCCAACAAACCATATTTCACTGCTTTCACCAACATCGTAGCCATCAGGCTAGAGTTAAAGATCCAGTGTACCCTATTTAGAACAGCCAGAATCAGAATCAGGCTTATTATCACTGAACTTGTGTAGTGAAATTTGTTGTTTTGTGGCACAGTAGAGTGCAATACTGAATAAATTGCTCTGTCTATTTATTTATTTGTTTGTTCATCTATCTATCTGCATACTTATTTATTTATTATTTCTAATTATTTAAAAATACAGCATGGTAATCAGCCCTTGCCTCCCAATAACACCATGTGATCTATTAAGTTGCTAACCCATACACATTTGGAATGTGGGAGGAAACCAGAGCCCAGGGGAGAATGTACAAACTCCTGGCAGACAGCGGTGGGATTGAATCCAGGTTGCTGACACTGTAATATCATTATACCAGTGATTACCAACAGGGGCAGTTGGATGTCCTAAAGGGGCGTTAGGGGAAATAGAAATCATCAGGGGATTCTTGGGGGGAGCAGCAAGCGGTATCCTAATTTGAGGTACGAAACCTGACCAACTGTTCGTAGAGCAGGCACTTCCAAACAAAGATGAGGCACTGGAACACAGGAAGAACCATAGCTCTGCGGGCTGTGAGCACTCATCGTCACAACGCATCTGAAACTTGCCAACCTTACCAACTAAACAGACATTATTGGGGATGCATAAATTAGCAAGCAGGGTGCCAACAGTTCCCCTTGACTTGTGGAATGGATGGAATTCATGCAATTTAATAGTTGGTGAGGCAAGTTCACCCTCTCAACTTTCTCTACAGATCTATGGAAAACAGGTCGCGCAACGAAACAGCGCTGGCCAGAACCAGATGGTGAAATAGGGCCAATCAGTAAACCTGCTGACCCTGAGGATTCCTCTTGAGGTGTTCAAAGAGACCTCAGTTTCATATGTGCGGTCAAGAACTATCTTTGGGGATTATGAGACTTTACGTGACTGGGCAATTATGCTAGCTGGAATAATATAAGGTAGCTTGTGAAACACCAATGCTGTCCCAACTAACATTCAGATTCCAATCTGAATCCTTGAGAATGTAAATTTCTCTGTTGTAATCATCTTCATCTTCGCCTTGCCATTCCTTAGCGTGCTGCTACCATTGTTCCATCTGTGTCAACTTACTGCCGTCGTCAACATCCAGTAGGCATTCCCAGTTTCTGTCAATGTTTTATTTTAACTTAGCCCTATTAATGATGGATAAGTGCGTATGGCATGATCTCTATGATTATGAAGGCGGTGAAGCCTTGAATTCTAATCCTGCTAAGAAACAGAAACTACAGAAAGTGCATCAATGCAATGTTACATCCCTGGAGTATGGTTTTATTCCATTTCCATCAGATCAGTGACGCCCCATGTCACTTATTTGTAATACTGTACTGTCTAATGAAGCCATGAAACCATCAAGATTGCAGGAACACTTCCATAAAAGACACCCTGAAAGGCTACTTATGGTAATAAATTTAAAAACGCGAACACGAAGAAATCTGCAGTTGCTGGAAATTCAAGCAACACACACAAAATGCTGGTGGAACGCAGCAGGCCTGGCAGCATCTATAGGAAGAGGTACAGTCGACGTCATGGCCGGAAACGTCGACTGTACCTCTTCCTATGGATGCTGCCTGGCCTGCTGCGTTCCACCAGCATTTTGTTTTTGTTACTTATGGTATTACTCAGTTTCAGAAGTTGAAAGAAGAATTTGAAAAGCATTGCACACTTGAGTCATTTGCCAGGAAAGTTAAAATGACGTAGATAGTGGTCTTAATGTTTCTTATAACATTTCCAAAATGATAGCAAAGTGAGGAAAATCTCATACAATTGGTGAAAGATTAATAATACCTGCTGTATCAGAAGTGCTCACCACTGTTCTCAATATGGATACCAGTATTTTAAAATCAATTCCTCTGAGTAATAACTCTGTAGCTCATTGTATTGACGAAATGAGTGAAGACATTGAGTATTAACTATGCACAGAGCTACAAAAACAACTGGGTGAGTCAACTGTGTGAGACAGTGAGGCATTGCTAGTGTCATATGTACAGATTATCAAAATGGAAAAGTTTATGAATAGATACTCTTCTGTAAAAAGTTAAAAACAAATATCAATGGAGAAGCAATCTATGATGAGCTCAAAATGTATATTGAGGATAAAAGTATTGCAATTAGGAACATGATTTCTTGTGCATCAGATGGAGCGCCATATGTGATATTTTTGCTCGAAGTCAACAAGAGCTTGGGAAACCAGATTGAACTTTTATGTGGAGATGTCGCATACCTAACCAATCTGTATGAAAAGATGAACGTTCTAAATATGAAACTGCAGGGTGAGAATTTCAATTTAATCCAGGCAAAAATTGCAGTGTCCACTTGTATTGGAAATTTGGAAATATATAAGCAAAACATTGGGAGAAGAATGTTCTCACAGTTTCCCTGCATGGAATGTATGGCACTGTCTTTCACAGAAGGTGATTTGCAAGGGTACTGCTTACACCTGTAGTCACTGAAGAAGGATTTTCAGAATTGATTCAAGGATTTGAATGATCTGGAAATTCCAGACAGGGTAATTAACCCATTTCTTTGCAAGGTGGAAGAAGAAGAAGAGAGCTTGCAAGAAGAAATTATCAAAATTCAGAATGATGAAGAAGCAAAAATGCTTTTCAAAAATGTTGGGTTTTGTGGTATGTGGCTACACTGTCATATGAAGTTTCCTGGTCTTTGGAGAAGAGCCAAGCTGCTCTTCATTGCATTTTCATCCTCCTACATTGTTGAAAGAGTCTTAAGTGTAAGAACCACATACTTCCTCCCCTGATTGTAATAACGAGAAGAAGAGGATATGTCCTGGGTGGTGAATGTCCTTCTTCAGGCACCACCTCATGAAGATGGTGGGGAGGGTTGTGCCCGTGATGGTGCTGGCTGAGTCTGCAACCCTTTGAAATTCCCTACGATAATATTTGCAAGCATAATATGATAATATAAAAATCCTTTGCATCCATAGATGCTGCTTGACTTGCTGAGTTCCTCCAGCATTTCGTGTGTGTTGCTGTGGATTTCCAGCATCTGCAGAATCTCTTGTGTTTGTGATATTGAAATGGCAATGGCTTTAACTTGGAACTTCTCCAAAAAGTCCTGTAAATGGTAAAAGGTATCATTGATTGAGTTTAATAGTCATTAAACGTTGCACTGTTTCCTGTAAATAAATAAGCAGTAGATAATGCTCTTAAGTCTAAGATCGATAGATTTTTTTGCTAAACAGAGTATGGAATTAGCAAAGAACAAGCCAACTCTACACAAAGGCGCTGGTGGAACTCAGCAGGCCGGGCAGCATCTCTGAAGGGAAATTGTCTTTTATTCTGGTTTTTGTTCCCATGTTAAGTAACATAAGTTGTAAGGTTAAATTAATAAGATGTAGTTTCTGGAAACACAAGAGATGGCAAATGCTGTATTCTGGAGCAATGCACACAAAAGGATGGAGGAACTCAGCAGATCGGGCAGAATCTATGGAGGCAAAAGGACAGTTGGCATTTTGGGTCACGGATTACCTTCAGGAATGTCAGAAACTTGAAAACTTTATTTCTGATTTCTGTGTGAAGTGATCCGTATCCCTCCATTCTCTGTATATTCATCTAACATCCTCTTAAACATTGAGTTCTGTCACTTGCGGTAAATTCTCATCCTCTCCTCCCCCTTCTCTCTTTTTCCATTTCCCATTCTCGCTCCCCTCTCACCCCTTCTCCTCCTCACCTACCTGCCTGCTTTACTCATTCTTCCATTTCTCCCATGGCTCACCCTCCTCTCCTGTCAAATTCCATCTTCTTCAGCCCTTTACCTTTTCGACTTCTCACAGCATCACCCCCACCCCCCACCTATCTGGCTTCACCTATCACTTTCTAGCTTGTACCCTTTTCCCTTCCCCACCTTTTTCGTCTGGCTTCTTTCCCCTTCCTTTCCAGTCTTGATGAAGGGGCTTGGCTTGGATCATTAACTGTTTATTCCCTTCCATCAATACTTCTCTTTGTGTGTTAGTCAATATTTAACCCATATTTGTGCTGTCTAACATTGATTGATAACTTATTTCATTGCTACTTGGAAGACTACGTTGTGGACAGGTTTGATGTCATGCTGAGACATGAGATTCTGCAGATGCTTGAAATCTTGAACAACACACATAAAATGCTAGAGCACATTCTGATGAAGGGTCTCAGCCCGAAATGTTGACTGTTAATTTCCCTCCATAGATGCTGCCTGACCTGCCGGATTCCTCCAGCATTCTGTGTCTGGTGCTCTTAAAAGCCACTATTGTATCTGCTTTCACCACCATCCCAGGCAGCCCTTTCCACTCTCTGTGTAAAAATAACTTGCTCTGCACTTCTCTTTCAAACTTTTCTCCTCTCACCTTAAATGCGTGCACTGTAGTATATAACAAATCTACTCAGATTGAAAGATTCTAACTGTCTACCTTATCTGTGCCTCTCCTAATATTTTTAAACATAACCTTTGGGAGGTTCTGGTGACAAATGCTGGCAAACAAAACTAGATTCGAGGGACATGTTGGTTGACTTGGATCATTTGGACTCAGTGCTGTATAACTCTATGACTTTAAACTTCCATCAGGTTTCCCATCAATCTCTGACACAAAGTATCTCCCTAGTTTTGTCACAAAGCATGCCCCAGGCCAACACCAGTTAGGCAGCAGACTCTTCGGAATGCTGCTAACTCTAAATTAATTCTATTCTATTCTATTTATTTATTCAGAGATAGAACACTGTAACAGTCCCCTCCAGCCCAATGAGCCCACTCCACCCAGTTACACCCATGTGGGAGGTAATCCACATAGTCGCAGGGAGAACGTATAAAATCCTTACAAACAGCAGAGGGAATTGAACCCACTGGTATTGTAGAAGCTTTACATTTACCAACAAATTCTCTGTTGCAAGTGTTGGATTAGGATCTTAAGTTACTGTTTAAATTGTTATTTTTCTTGTTGCCTTTTTAAGCATATCATATATAGAGTGGATGAGCAGTGGGTGTTTCTTGAAATAGGGAAATCTAGGGCCAGAGGGCACAGGCTCAGAATAGAGGAATGTCTATTTACCCGTAGGAGTAAACTGGACCACCTGAAGGAAATGCACACAGTCACGGAAAGAACATACAAACTCCTTATAGAAGGGGATCGGTATTGAACTGCGATCTTACAACTGGCGCTGTAAAGCATTACGCTAACTGCTATGCTGCTATACCACCCCTGAGGTAGAAGGGTTAATTTGATCTTCGAGAAGGTTCGAGTCCATGCTGTGCTGTAATGTTTCTTGTGTCTAAGTTCATACAGGTCAGATCATTACACAGTGCATAGAGGTAGAACAAGGTCAAACAATAACAATGCAGAATAAAGTGCAACAGCTAGAGGACATTCGTGGAGATAGACAATAAAGTGCAAGCATAATGAGGTAGATTGTGAGTCGTGCAAGAGTCTAATAACAGTGGGATAGAATCTGCCCTTGAGCCTTCAGGTTTTTGTATCTTCTGCCTCATGGGAGAGGAAGTAGAAAATATATATTTACTTTGTGCTACTTTCTGTTACAACCTAATACTTGTACTTTGCTAAAAATCTAATAAAACACTATAACAATAGGATTTGCACCTCGTTCTTGACTTATAAAGGAGTTTCTGAACAATATCATCTCCAGATCCAACACACATTTTACACTGACCTGACAGAATGCACTACCATTCGCTCATTGTCACTAGATCACGATCCCAGAGCTGCCAATCACCAACACCTTCACTACAAGATCTACAAAGGTGAAGGAAGATAATCCCTGTCACCTTCCCAAGTATAAATTAACTATAATTGTTAAATGCTAACCTTGCTGGCAACAGCAAAATCCTGTCAATGAGTAAAAAGCTCTGAACTAAGTTAGCACCAAGTCAAAAGCTTATGCACTATGATCTTGCCTGATCTCTTCGAGCGGCAGTGAAAGAGCGTTACATTGCCTGAACTGTTAAACTGACCAATGGCAGCGGCACAATAGCACAGCAGCATAACGCAATTACAGCGGCAGCTCTCAGATCCGGGTAGATTGGTGAAATTCGTTACCACAGACGGCTGTGGACACCAAGACTTTGGGTATATTTAAAGCAGAGATGGATAGATTCTTGATTAGTCAGGGCATCAAAAGTTGCAGGTAGAAGGCAGAAAATGGGGTTGAGAGGGATAATAAATCAGCCATGATGGAATGGTGGAGCAGACTCAATGGGCTGAATGGCCTAATTCTGTTCCTTTGTCTTATGGTCTTGTGCTTTTACTCACTTAAGCAGTTTTGTACAGGCTTATCACTATTTATGTCTTAGTATAGATTTCTGGATTCAGTGCCCATCTTACATGTGAAACTTTAAAACATTTAAACAATTCTTATGAGATCTGTTCTATTTTATATCAAAACCATTGAGGATTTGAAATTGATCACATGGTGGGATTTTTATAATTCCTTAAATGATGCCCTTTGCATTACAAAATCAATGCATAGTGCCTAGAACTGCTTCGAAAGAGTCATGAACTCTCGAGACTTTGGCAATGGTTATAAATCGCTCTTGCGATTTATGGCTTCAACAAAGACAATTTCTGCTTTGTCATGGCTGTGATCCGATTGAGGCTGATGGGTCGAAAGTCTCCCATTTCTGAACCATGACCTCACTACATCTCACAAGCAAGTACGTGGCTGCAGTGAAAACCCTTTGCTCAGCAAAGTGAGGAATTTTGGTGATAGGTACAAGAATAGTCAAAGAGTCTTAGAATCATATGGCACTACAGCACTGAACCTGGCTCTTTGACCCTTCTATTTGCATTGACCCATACTTGGACCACAGCCTTCCATACCTCTCCCATCATGTATTTATCCAAACTCCTCTTAATTGTTGCAATCAAACCCACATCCACCACTTCTACTGGCAGCTCATTCCATACTTTAGCCACCCTCTGAGTGAAGAAGTTTCTCCATAGGTCCCCTTAAATATTTCACTTTTCTCCCTTAACCTCTGGTCCCTAGTCCTGGTTTCACCCAACCTCAGGGGAAAACACCTGCTTGCATTTATCCTATTTATACCCCTCATAAGATCATATGCTCATAAGACATAGGAGATTCGCTCATCGAATCTGCTGTGCCATTCCAAGAGGGCTGCTTTATTACCCTCTCAACCCCATTCTCCTGCCTTCTTCCCACGATAGCGTAGTGGTTAGCACAACGCTAGACAGTACCAGCGACCCGAGTTTAATTCCCACTGCTGCCTGTAGCTTGCATGTTCTCCCTGTGACTGTGTGCATTTCCTCTGGGTGCTCCGGATTCCTCCCACAGTCCAAATACACACCGGTTAGTCGGTTAATTGGTCATTGTAAATTTTTCCCGTGATTGTGCAAGGATTATATCGGGAGTTGCTGGGCAGCGTGGCTCAAAGGGCTGGAAGGGCCTATTGTATCTCAATAAATAAATAAATAAAATTGGTGCCTTTGCTAATCAAAATAGAGAGAGTACAGAGAAGGTTTACTAGAACGTTACCTGGGTTTCATCACCTAAGTTACAGAGAAAGGTTGAACAAGTTGAGTCTTTATTCTTTGGAACGTAGAAGGTTGAGGGGGGGACTTGACAGAGGTATTTAAAATTATGAGGGGGATAGATGGATTTGGATAGTGGATAGGCTTTTTCCATTGAGAGTGGGGGAGATTCAAACAAGAGGATATGAGTTGAGAGTTAAAGGGCAAAAGTTTAGGGGTAACATGAGGGGGAACTTCTTTACTCAGAGAGTGGTAGCTGTGTGGAATGAGCTTCCAGCAGAAGTGGTTGAGGCAGGTTCGATGTTGTCATTTAAAGTTAAATTGGATAGATATATGGCCAGGAAAGGAATGGAGGGTTATGGGCTGAGTGCAGGTCGGTGGGACTAGGTGAGAGTAAGAGTTCGGCACAGACTAGAACGGCCGAGATGGCCTGTTTCCTTGCTGTAATTGTTATGTGGTTAATCAAGAACCTATCGACTGCTTTAAATATACCCAATTACTTGACCTCCACAGGTGTTTGTCACAATGAATTCTACAGATTCTCTGCCCTCTGGCTGAAGAAAATCCTGCTCATCTCTATCCTAAAGAGGCATCCTTGTATTCTGAGATAGTGCTCTCTGGTCCCAGACTCTCCCACTATTTAAAACAGCTTATGTGGCTACAGTAAATAACCCCTAGAGTGTCGATTAGTTGTAGAATATGAGGACTCACCACTATTCTACACTAATTCCACAACTTATGGACTCATTTTTAAGAACTCAACAACTCATGTTCTCCATAAGATCATAAGACACAGGAGCAGAATTGGGCCATTCAGCCCATCAAGTCTGCTCTATCATTCCATCATGGCTGATTTATTATCCCTCTCAACCCCATTCTGCTTTTTCCCCATAACTTTCGATGTGTTGAATAATCAAGAACCTATCAACAGTGTTGGCGCATGGCCAAGTGGTTAAGGCGTTCGTCTAGTGACTTGAAGGTCGCTAGTTCGAGCTTTGGCTGAGGCAGCGTGTTGTGTCCTTGAGCAAGGCACTTAACCACACATTGCTCTGCGATGACACCGATGCCAAGCTGTATGGGTCCTAATGTTCTTCCCTTAGACAACATTGGTGGTGTGGAGAGGGGAGACTTGCAGCATGGACAATTGCTGGTCTTCCATACAACCTTAGCCAGGCCTGCACCCTGGAAATCTCCCAAGGCGCAAATCCATGGTCTCATGAGACTAATAGATGCCTATATATCAGCTTTAAATACATCCAATGACTTGGCCTCCACAGTTATATGTGGCAATGAATTCCACAGGTTCACCACCCTCTGGCTAAAGAAATTCCTCCTCATCTCTGTTCTGATTGGACATCCCTCTATTCTGAGTCTGAGCCTTCTGGTCCTAGACTCCCGTAATATAGGAAACATACTCTCCACATTCACTCTATTTAGCCCTTTCCATATTCGATAGGTTTCAATGAGATCCCCTCCTCATTCTTGTAAACCAGCAAGTAAAGGCCCAGAGTCATCAAACATTCATAATTTTTTATACCTCTGTCATAATTTTTATACCAATGCTCCAGGGAAAAAAGTCCTAACCTATTCAATCTTTCAGGTAATATGCAAGTCCTTTTCTTTAAATCTGGAAATTTGAGGTGCAGACAGCAAAAAAATGACTGTGAATAGCATGAACAGAACTCCCTCTCTACCTCTGGAATTCCTGGGGCCTTGGCGACAGGATTTAAGTGCTCTTGGGTCAGGTGTAACGTGGTTAGATATAACTCCATATAATGGGCCAGATTAAATTTCCCTTGCCCCACTCCACCAATTTGCTTCGGCCTCGACTCTGAGTGCCTCTTACAATAGGCATGCTGTCGCTGTTCTGAATGGGTTTGTTAATCTGGTGCCAAATCAGATGTATTAAGTATTGTCGGCTTTCTGTCCACCAGAAGCTTCATTGAAACTGCTAAGCGCATTTTGAACAGGAGCCGTGCAGTCAGCGGAAAGTAAACATCTTTTTTGCAGCTTTGAACAGCGGCCAGTGAAGGAAAGAACGCACATTCCTTTCACACCAAAGGACATCATAAGAGATGCTATTATGAATGTGGTACTTTTTGAAGTGTCGAGTACTTAGGTACAAAATGTGGCAGCCAATTTGTTCACAACAAGCTTCCACAAACAGCTGTGTGTTAATGACGAGATAATTGATTTTTTTGAGTTAGAGGAGATAGACTCCCTCATGCCCGTCTAGGGAGTTTATATATCTCATCTATATTACCTGAGAAAGCAAAATTGGTTTATTATATTTACATGCATACAATGAAAATAATAAACACAAGAGATTCTGCAGATGCTGGAAATCCAGACCAAACAAACACACAAAATGTATGCAACACACATCAAAGTTGCTGGTGAACGCAGCAGGCCAGGCAGCATCTGTAGGAAGAGGTGCAGTCGACGTTTCAGGCCGAGACCCTTCGTCCGGACTAACTGAAGGAAGAGTGAGTAAGGGATTTGAAAGTCGGAGGGGGAGGGGGAGATGCAAAATGATAGGAGAAGACAGGAGGGGGAGGGATAGAGCCAAGAGCTGGACAGGTGATAGGCAAAAGGGGATACGAGAGGATCATGGGACAGGAGGTCCGGGAAGAAAGACAAGGGGGGGGGGGACCCAGAGGATGGGCAAAATGTATGTCGGTCAGCATCTACGGAGAGGAATAAAAAGTTGATGCTTCAGGCCAAGACCCTCAATCAGGACTGGAAAGGAAGGGAGAAGAAGCCAGAATAAGAAGATGGAGGGGAGGGAAGGAAAGGAGTACAAATTGAAAGGTGATGGGTGCGGGGTGGGGGAGGGGGATGAACTAAGATGCTGGGAAGTGATAAGTGGAAGAGGTAAAGGTCTGAAGAAGAAGGGATCTGATAAGAGATGAGAGTGGACCATGGGAGAAAGAGAAAGATGAAGAACTTTTGTTTTGCATCCCACCCTGGTTAGACCACACCCAGAGTACTGAGCTCAGATATCGTCACATTATAAGAAGTATGTGGAAACTTTAGAAACAGGATGCTGTCTGAACCCATGTCTTATGAGGAAATGTTGAGCAAGCTGGAATGGAGAAGGAGAGGTGATTTGATAGAGGTGTGTAAGATGATGCATAAACTGAGTACACAGGGCACTGTGGGGGGGAAGGGTAAGATTAGTCTTAGAGTAGGTTAAAAGGTGGCAGAACATTGTGGGCTGAAGGACCTGTACTGTGCTGTAATGTTCTATGTTCTAAAGATTGTGCCAAGTATTCAAAGTTGTACAAAACCAAAAGAAATTGGAATGCAGAATATAGTGACGTAGTTACAGAGAAAGTGCAGTGCAGGCTGATAAATAAAGTGCAAGAGCCCAGATGAGTTCTCAGTTTAACATCTCATTCAGAAGCCCTTCGTTCAGAACTAAAGCATCACTTTCTGGATGTTACCTGAATCTACAGTCTTTTTAGTCCGAGGTGAAAGTGCTCTCTACTGAAGCACAGCTTCATTCTTACAGTGCAATGTCATGATGATGTTGATGGTTAAATATTCACCCTTTGGCGTTTTTAATTGTGAAATATATTGCACACTGTAATCAAAGATTCTGTCTCATTAGACTAGTTTCGGAACTAATTGGTAAAGTATTGACAAAGGTTAGAATTTTATTCTGCAGTCTCTTGGATCTCTGTCATAATTTCATTGTGATAGATTAAGATATGGTGACATTGTAGACCTATTGAATGCACTGTCAATGCATATCATTACTAATATCGGAGGACCAGAGGTAGATCTATCATTCAATCCGACGATGGTCACAATGCTTTCATTGTTCTTGTCTCTATTTCTTTTCTTTAGACATGATTAGTCAGATCCCAGTCCCGGTCCAGTCTGCTATTAGTCAGAGCCCCAGCTCGTTCTGTGATTGGTTAGATCCTAGCTGCCAGTCTATGATTTGTCTGACCCTAAAAGAGTCTGTGATTGGTCAGATCCCAGCTCATTCTCCCAATTCGTCAAGCCCCAGCCCAGTCTGCAGTTGGTCAGACCCCAGCTCAGTCTGGGATTGGTCAAACCCCAACCAAGTCTGCGACCAGTCTGACCCCAAATGAGTCTGTGATTGGTCATATCCTAGCCTAATCTGTGACAGGCGTTTCCTAGCCTAATCCATGATTGATCGCATCCTTGTCCATTCTGTGATTAGTCATATTCTAGCCCACCTGGCACTTATCCCTGTAAGCGCAAGTGCTACACTTGTCCCTACACCTCCGGTCTTGCCCCAAACAGTACTTCCAAGTGAGGCAACACTTCACTTGTGAGTCTGTTGGTGTCATCTATTGCATCCGGTGCTCCCGGTGTGGCCTCCTCTACATTGGTGAAACCCAACGCAGATTGGGGGACCACTTCGTCGAGCACCTCCACTCCGTCCGCCAAAACAGACAGGATCTCCCAGTAGCCAGCCACTTCAACTCTGCTTCCCATTCCCATTCAGATATGTCCATACATGGCCTCCTCTACTGCCATGATGAGGCTAAACTCAGGTTGGAGGAGCAACACCTCATATACCGTCTATAGTCTCCAGCCCCTTGGTATGAACATAGAATTCTCCAACTTCCAATAATTCCCTCCCCCTCCCTTCCCCTATCCCTACGTCACTCTGCCCCCCTCCCCCAGCTGCCTACCTCCTCCCTCTTGGTTCTGCCTCCTTCTACTACCCACTGTGTTTTCCCCTATTCTTTCTTCACCTTTTCTGCCTATCACCTCCCTGCCTCCCTTCCCCCACCCCTTTATCCTTCCCCTTACTGGTTTTTCACCTGGAACCTACCAGCCTTCTCCTTCCCACCCTCCCCCCACCCTCTTTATAGGTCCTCTGCCCCTTCCCCACGCAGTCCTGACGAAGGGTTCCGGCCCGAAATGTCTATCGATCTTTTCCACTGATGCTGCCTGACCTGCTGAGTTCCTCCAGTGTGTTGTGAGTGTTGCTTTGACCCCAGCATCTGCAGATTATTTTGTGTTTACCAGACTGTGATTGGTCAGTTGGCACCTGGTCAGCCATCAGTCCAGTCTGCGATTGTTCAAACCCTGGACTAGTCTATGATCAGTCAGTCAGCAGTTGGCCACACCAGTGCCAGATATTCAGCTGTGCAACAGTGAAACAAGACATGTCATTTTCACCTCTTAAACTGATAGTACCAATAGTACAACTGAGATGTCCTCTTTTATGAAAGAGTGTGTTTCCCTTTATCACCATATCATCATCATTAGTGATCACTCGTAGTTAAGTATGATTCTTCTCCTGGTGGTTGATCTGGTCACTTGTGGGTCTTGAGATGACTGAAGAAGCTGATCCATAATCCGCAAGTCCTATTGCGGTGTTGGCAGGTGTAGGTCATTGAGGTGGTGGTGGATGTACCTGGTTGGGCCTTTCCTAGTCTCTCCTTATGTTGAATCTGCTTAGTCTCAGCAGCACAGCGGAGGTATTCTTTGAGCTGTGCAATCCCCTCACAGACAGTCCTTCTCAAGCTTTCCCTATCCTGTGCTAATTTCTCCCATCCATTCAGGTTGATGTGGCACTTCCTCAGGTGGGTCTTGATATTGTCCTTGAACCACTTTTTCTGCCCTCCAGGAGTGCACTTTGTATCCTTCAGTTGGCCAAACAGGAGTTGTTTTGAGAGGAAGGAGTCAGGCATACGGATAATGTGGCCAACACATCGCAATTGGTGTTGAGTCACGATTGTGGCAATGGATTTAATGTTTCCAGGATTCTGGAATTAGTATGCCTGTCTACTGGCTAACTCTCAGAGTCTTTCAGAGGCATTTTTGATAGTAGGTTTCTAAGGATTTTATGTGCCTGCTGTATGTTGTCCACGATTCCACTCCATATAGCAAGGAGGGGAGGGCTATAGCTTTATAAACCAGAAGCTTAGTGTTGGTCTTGATATCCCGATATTCAAAGACCCTCTTTCTCAGCCCGGCAAAAGCTCCACTCACACAGCCATATTCTGTGATTTATTTCAAAGTCAATGTTGGCTCTTGAGGAAAGAAGGCTGCCTAGATATGGGAAATGATCAGTGTTCTCCAGCGGGATGTTGTCAGCTTGGATGGTTGGAGGTTTAGGAGCTTGATCTGGAGCAGGTTGGAGCAGGACTTGGGTTTTCTTGATGTTTAGCTCTAGCTTATGCACTCCAGATCCTCCTCAGAGTGAGCTACAATGGCGTTGTCGTCTGTATACTGGTGCTCCATGATGGAAATAGTAGACACCATGCTCTCTGCCTTGAACCTGTTAAAGTTAAAGAGCACCCCCCCCCCATCTGTCCTGTAGAGAATTTGGACTCCTTGTCGGGGTCTTAGCCTGTGAGGTGAAGAATGGTTGAAATAAAAAGGGCATACAGAGATGGGGCAGTGATGTACCCCAGTCTCACCCCAGTCTCAACCTTAAAAGGTTTCAGAGCCACTGTTGATGATGACTGTTGCACTTATATCATTGTGTAAGAGCTGCAGGATCTTGAGGTATTTCTCTGGGCACCCAACTTTGGACAGTACGTGCCAAATGATGCTTTTGTAAAGTCTACGAAGGCCATATAAAGTGGGAGATTTTGTTCCCGGGCTTTCTCTTGCAATTGACATGTTGTAAAAATCATGTCAGATGTTTCTCTGGCTGGACAGAAGCCACACTGAGACTCAGGCAGGAGATCTTATGCCAGAGGTGAAAGCCAGTCACATAAAATTCAGGTGAGTACCTTTCCTGTTGTACAGAGGAGGGAGATACCTCTATAGTTTCCACAGTCAGCTTTGTCTCCCTTTTTGAAGATTGTGACAATCAGGGCTGGAATACTCTCCTGGTCCCACATCTTGGCAAGAAGATCATGGATATGATTTAAAAGTTCTGTAACACATTCCTTGAGGATTTCTGCTGGAATTCCATCAGGCCCAGTGTCCTTATTGTTCCTCAGTTTCTTGCAAGCTACCTGCACTTCTTCTGTAAGGGGGTTTCGTCTTTTACTGCGTAGGCTAATTAAAATGGCTTCTTTGTTATGTTATTCTTGGGAATGCTTCTTCGTTATGTTAAACGCTGAGAAAGTTTTGCGCTAGCAGCTTGTTTTGGGTTAGGGGGTGATAAGATGATGTTACGAACCAATTGGGATAGTTGTTATGGTTTTGGTGTACTGTATCTGGAAGATTTGTATGCACGGGGTTTTGGGAGGCAGAAAGCGGGAGAGAGAGACAGAGGATGGACCAGGTGCTGTGATGTCCACTAACGGAGTCGGACCCCGAGCAGGGCGTTCGGCGAGGAGAGGAGACAGAGACGGACTTGTGTGGAGCATCTGGTCGACCACCGTTGTTGGTCCCAGATGGCTGGTCGAGGTGGTCCGAGGGGTCGCAGGATGAAGGAGAAGGGTCCTGAGCTCCAAATGTTTGTGCATGAAGAGATTGAACTTTGATAAGTGTGGCGCCTTTTTATTTTCCCTTTATATTTTATTCTCTATTAATTATATAGTTCCAGTAATATCTATAAACTGTAAATCATTTAATCGTATCTGGTGTATTGTCGGTTATTTGGGCGGGGTGGGGTACATCACACAGCATCCACACAAACTATTACCCAGTTTTCCGGGGCCAAGGGCTGTTTCCCTAGATGACAGCGAGCCGAGCGACCCTGAGGCTGGCCAGGGGGGCTACACTTCTGTACTAGGAAGCTTACTCACGTCCCTTTCATGAGTCGTTGTGGGAGCTTGTTGATGACTTCAATGTCAACAGTGATATTACGATTAAGTATCTCCTGAAAGTGTTCTTTCCATCAAGAATTGATGGCATCATTGTCCTTTAGCAGCCTTTGTCCAAAGTTTGGAGTGGAGGGGATTTAGGCCACAATGGTTTGGGCCATACACTGTTTTGGTGGCAATAAAGTAACCCCTGATACAACCAGAGTCAGCAACCTGCTGCATTTCTAGGGCCCTCTCAGTCCACCACTGATTCCTTATTTCCCTTACTCTAAGATGGACTATGGCCTTAGTTTTGGAATGGGCTTCTCTTTTTGCCTTGCAGTTGATGTCCTTCTGCCACGCACAGAAAACTTTCCTTCTATTTCATTGTCATTTTCATCAAACCAATCTTTGTTTTTCCTGGTCTTGTATCCAGTGTTGTTTTTACAAGAATCAAGGATGGTGGTCTTCAGTGCAATCCAGTGCACTTCAATGTCCTCAGATACTGCTTTGGGAGTAATTCAGAAAGGGCAGCCTGGAGATGACGTACCGTCGCTGTGTCCTTTAGGCTCTCGCTGTTGAACCTGGAATGGCTCAGCTTCTTTTGCATTCTACTCCTCCACATGATTTTGATGGTCATTTGTGAGCGGATAAGCTGTTGTTCTGTCCAGTCATCATCAGCACTGATCATGGATCTTGTATTCTTTACATCTCTGCGATTCCTCCTCCAAACAATGATGTAATCTATAAGATGCCAAGTCTTTGAATGAGGATGCATCCATAAAATTTTCCCTTTATTTCTCGGCGGAGCAGGATGATGGTGATGGTCAGGTCATGTTCAGCACACTTGGAGAGTAAGAGCACTCCATTGGAGTTGATGTTGCCAACACCTTCCTTTCCAATTGTGCCTTTCCAGGAATCACTGTCCCTGCCAACTCTAGCATTGAAGTCTCCAAGAAGAATGACCTTATCTTCCTTGGGAATATCTGAAAGTATGTGGTGTGGGTCAGCATAGAAAGTCTCCTTAACATCATCTGGTGAGTCCAGGGTTGGAGTGTGGGCACTCACAGCTGTAGACATTTGAGTTAAGGGTGCATGGTCATGAGGCATTCATTGATGCCAACTGGCAATTCGGAGAGGTGAGTGATGATGTTGTTCTTTATGGCAAATCCATCTCCGTGGATTCTGGATTCATCTGCTGATTTCCCCTTCCAGAAAAAGGTATATTCACCCTTCTCCTCCTTCAATTGCCCTTCCTCAGCCATTCACATTTCAGAGAGGGTAGCAAGATCAGTTTGGAATTTTCTTTGCTCTCTTGAGAGTGGCACTATGTCTTTCGGGACATTCACTGTCCAGAAGTGTCCGCACATTCCAGGCTTCAAGATTCAAATGCTTTTGTTTCAGTCCGCAGTTTGGAGATCCCAGTGAGCGCAGTAATCCAGTCAGGAGTGAGGAGGCAGGCTATTTTTAAAGCATCATTTCTCGCCCCTTCCCCATGTGGGGTGAGCAGAGCGGGTCTTGAATAGGGCTGCTCAGTCATGGGTGCAGCTGCCGAAAACTCTGTCTGCCTCAGTCCAAGAACAAGATGCTGTATCGAACACCCACCGTGTGTGTGCCAGGTTGTGGCTGGGAGCTTCCAGTCTTCACTGTCCTGCTCTTGTCACCACTTCCTGATGGCCACAGAGCTTTGTCCAAGTTGGTTGACTGGATTACCAAACCAGGAGAAACGTCTGCGTGAGGTCTTTAACGTGAGGAGACTGATGCACAAGCAGCCACTACACGAGCCTTGACAGAGAAAAGACAAGAATTCATGTCACCATAAATGTTGTCCTCACCTGCTTCTCCTCCATTTCCTGCACAGTTGACCTCTCCCCATCCTCCTGTTGTTGTAACAGAGTTAGACAGTACTTTGTCTTTATCCGCTACCCCGTGAGCCTCTATATCATGCACACCATTCTCTGTAGCTCCCCCATCTGCAACAGGATCCTATCCTATCACTAAGCACATCTTCCTCTCCCCACTCCTTCTGCTTTCCATAGGAATCGCTCTCTACACAATTCACCTATCCACCCATCCAACCCCAGGGATCTATGCAAGAGTAATAAGTGGTCGATTGGATTACCAAACTTGCCCCTACATTTCCTCCTTCATCACCATTCAAGGCCCCAGCAGTCCTGCGAGCTGAGGCAACGTTAACGTATGAGGACCATTTGATGGCTCTGGGCCTGTACTCACTGGAGTTCAGAAGAATGACGGGAAGTCTCATTGAAACCTATGAATATTGAAAGGCCTATATAGAATGGATGTGGAGAGGATGTTCCCTATAGTGGGAGAGTCTAGGACCAGAGAGCACAGCCTCTGAATAAAGAGACGTCCAATTAAAACAGAGATGAAGAGGAATTTCTTTAGCCAGAGGGGGGGTGAAGCTGTGGAATTCATTGCAACATACAGCTGTGAAGGTCAAGTCATTGAGTATATTTAAAGTGGAGGTTAATAGGTTCCTGATTAGTCAGGAGATCAAAAGTTACTGGGAGAAGGCAGATGAATGGAGTTGAGAGGGATAATAAATTAGCCTTGAAGGAATGGCAGAGCAGAATTAATGGACTGAGTGGTCTAATTCTGCTCTTAACACTTTATCTGCGATTCTGTTGAGGTCATCAATTGCATCCAGTATTCCAGTGGGGGCTCCTCCACATTGGTGAGACCCAGTACAGTGGGACACTGCTTTATCCAGCTCCTTCACCCTGAATGCCTCAAAAGGCAGGATCTTCTGGTGACCTGCCATTTCAATTCAATTTCCCATTGCCTTTCCGACATTTCTGTCCATGGCCTCCTCTACTGCCACGTTGAGGCCACACTCAGACTGGAGGAACAGCCCCTCATATTTCATCTGGGTAGCCTCCAACCGGGTGGCAACATCTGGTCAGTTCAACAGCACCCTTCTTTTCTCTATTTCCATTCCCTATTCTGGTTACCCTCACACCCCTTCTCTTCTCCCCTCCCTCTAGTTACCCTCCTCCATCCCTTTCTCCATGGTCCACTCTCCTCTCCTGTCAGAGTCCTTCTTGTTCAGCCCTTTACTTCTTCCACCTACCACCTCCCAGCTCCTAACTTTATCCTGCCTCCCCTCCCACTCACCTCATCTGGGTCTCACCTATCATCTGCAAGTTTGTACTCCTTCTCCTCTCCCCACCTTCTTATCCTGGCTCTCGCCCCTATCCTTTCCAGTCCTGATGGAGGGTCTCGGCCTGAAATGTCAACAGTTTATTCCCCTTCACAGACGTTGCCTGACCTGCTGAGTTCCTCCAGCATTTTGTGTGTGTTGCATCAGTGTAACTCTGGTTGGTCAAAACTGCCTTCATCCACTTTTTCGCAGTCATTGCTGAGTGTGCTTAACACAGCACACAGGTATTAATTGGTCTCCACAGCCAAGTCAGTTAGTTTGAAGTTATTTATTAACACAGGACAGTCACGGTGTAGAACCTTCAATGCTTTCCATGAAGGAAAATATTGCATTTGAAAGATACATGAATAAAATAATAACTTCGGGTATAATTAGCATGACATTTTATCAGCTTCTTTTAGATGTACAATCACATTTGAGTTTTAGATTCTATTGACTGCAAAGTTTGTCAAAAGACCTTTGTTTTAATGTTGTGGAGATTTCCGGTCTTATAGGGCAGTTCTGTCACCATGAAAATGAATCAAGGGACTCCTTCATAGTCTGGAGTTATGATCTGCCCTTCCCCATCCTTCTCTCATGTATAGGACAAGGCAGAGTAACAGTTCAGCGCAGTCAGAATCAGAACCAGATTTATTATCACTGTAAAAGATGATGAGAGGCATTGGTCGTGTGGATAGTCAGAAGCTTTTTCCCAGGGCTGAAATGGCTAGCATGAGAGGGCACAGGTTTAAGGTGCTTGGAAATAGGTACAGAGGAGATGTCAGAGGTAAACTTTTTACACAGAAAGTGGTGAGTGTGTGGAATGGGCTGCCGGTGACGGTGGTGGAGATGGAAATGATAGGGTCTTTTAAGGGGCTCCTGGACAGGAAAATAGAGGGCTATGGGTAACCCTAGGTAACTCCTCAGGAAAGGACATGTTCAGCACAGCTTTGTGGGCCGAAGGGCCTGTATTGTGCTGTAGGTTTTCTATGTTTCTATGATGGATGCTATGACATTTTCTGTTTTGTGGCAGCAGTACAGTGCAATACACAAGATATACTATAAGTTATAAGAAATATATTTATTTAAAACAGGTAAGTAGTGCACAAATAGTAAAGCAACACACACAAAATGCTGGAGGAACTCAACAGGCAAGGCAGCATCCATGGAAAAGAGTACAGAATGTTTTGGGCTAAGACCCTTCAGCAGGACCGGAGAGAAAAAGATGAGGAGTCAGAGTGATAGTGAAAGTGTTCTTGGATTTGTTGTTTAGAAATCTCCATGGACTAGATGGGCTGAAGGGCCTGTTTCCATGCTGAAGTGTTCTATAGCTCTATAGTTAATAGCCCAAGTAAGTACTTACTACTCACAGACTTAGCCAGTAAGGTGCTGCAAAGTACAGGAACACAACTGAGCCTAACCATGAACTTACCCTTGCCTGATAAGTAGACAAATAGTTTGAAAATCTGCCTTTCCAAATCTAGATCTTAATACACACACTGGCCACTTTACAATTGTACCTAATAAAGTGGCCACAGGAGTGGAACCCAGTACTGACTTCTTCCGTAGTCCATCCACTTCAAGGTTCGACGTATTGTATATTCAGAGATGCTCTTCTGCACACCACTGTGGCAGCACATTATTATTTGTGTTACTGTTGCCTTCCTCTCATCTTGACCCAGTCTGGCAATTCTCTCTGAACTACAAGACATTTTTGCTCACAGAATGGCTGCTCACTGTATTTTTTTCATACCATTTTCTGTAAACTCGAGAAACTTGTGCATCAAAATCCCTGGAGATCAGCAGGTTCTGAAATACGGACATAGTCACTTGGATCACATTTCTTCCTCATTCTGATGTTTGGTCTGAACAACAATTGAACCTCTTGACCATGTCTTCATGCTTTTATGCACTGAGTTACTGCCATATGATTGGCTGATCAGATATTTGCATTAATGACCAGGTGTCCAGGTTCAAAGGTTCATTTATTATCAACGTATACAACTCTGAAATTTCTTCTTCTCCGGGTAGCCATGGAACCAAGAAAGAAAAGAAAAGCAGCACAATCATCAATCCCAAAATCGCACCTCCCCACAAAAAAAATGAACAAAAATGGAACAGGTACATTAACCTCCAAGTCCCTCCTCCTGCACAAAAAAACAAACAAAATGGATCAGGCATATCAACCCCCAAATCCCTCCTCCCGCACAAAAAAACAAACAAAATGGATCAGGCATATCAACCCCCAAATCCCTCCCCCCACACAAAAAACAAACAAAACGGATCAGGTACATCAACCCCCAAATCCCTCCTCCCACACAAAAAAAAACAAACAAAATGGTTTAGGCAAATCAACCCCCCAAATCCCTCCTCCTGCACAAAAAAACAAACAAAATGGATCAGGCATGTTAACCCCCAAGTCCCTCCTCCCACACAAAAAACAAACAAAACGGATCAGGTACATCGACCCCCAAATCCCTCCTCCCATACAAAAAAAACAAACAAAACAGAGCAGGCAAATTGACCTTCAAACCCTCCCCCACACAAAAAAACGAACAAAATGGATCAGGCACATCGAAATCCATCAAATCCATCTTCCCACAGGAAAAAATACAAGAAGATCAGGCGAGAAAACACAGAATATAAAGACTATAAGACTGAAAAATAAACAATTTATAGTCCAAAGTCCACATCCAGAACACAGCAAAAACTTGGGCAACACTCTCCAGGCTCTCCCCTCTCCGGTACAGAACAACTGATCAAAAGGCAAGCAGCCGGCGCTCTCCCTCTGCACTTGCTTCAATGCTTCCCTCTCCCTGGTTGGATTAATTGGCAAATAAAGGGAGCTTTAATCGGCGAGATGGGGCTAAACATCGGGTTGCAGCCTACCCACTATGAGATTCGCACATGCTGCCTCTGTTTCCCAGAATCCTCTCTGAGACTGCAGAGCACAGAAGCACCAGAGTGATCTCCAAACAGCAAAACACGGCCTCCAACTGTTCCAGAATCATATTCAAGATGAGAAACAAATGTAAAAGTCATAAAGGAAAGGAGTGTTGTGCACAGGCACCATCTTGACCAGGTAGTTAAAATATTTTAACCTAATAGAGTAGCCACTGAGTGTATATTTCACAAAACCACCTGTGTGTGAAAAGTTTCCCCTCTGTTGCCTGAAAAATCTTTTCTCTCTCATTCTAAATCCTGATTATGCTCTCTCCTACTCTGGGGAAAAGACTGTTACCATTCACCTTATCTCTCATCATTTTAAGCAGCATCATTTGATAGCTCTAGCTCTGTATACACTGAAGTTTTGAAGAATGGGGGTAGGGATCTCATTGAAATGCATTGAATATTGAATTGGGGAAGGCGGATGAGTTGAGGGCGTGGATTGACACGTGGAATTATGATGTTGTAGCAATTAGTGAAATTAGGGCAGGACTGGCAGCTTAATATTCCAGGGTTCCGATGTTTCAGATGTGATCGAGGCAGAGGAATGAAAGGTGGGGGAGTAGCATTGCTTATTAGGGAAAATATTATAGCAGTGCTCGGGCAGGACAGATTAGAGGGCTTGTCTACTGAGTCCTTATGGGTGGAGCTGAGAAGCAGGAAAGGTATGGCCACATTAGTGGGATTGTATTAGACCACCCAATAGTCAACGAGACTTGGAAGAGCAAATCTGCAGAGAGATAGCAGGCAACTGCAGGAAACATAAAGTTGTGGTGGTAGGGGATTTTAATTTTCCATACATTGATTGGGACTCCCATACTGTTAGGGGTCGAGATGGTTTAGAGTTTGTAAAATGTGTTCAGGAAAGTTTTCTAAATCAATATATAGAGGGACCAACTAGAGGGGATGCAATATTGGATCTCCTGTTAGGTAACGAATTAGAGCAAGTGACAGAAGTCTGTGTAGGGGAGCACTTTGGTTCCAGTGATCATAACACCATTAGTTTCAATTTGATCATGGACAAGGACAGATCTGGTCCTAGGGTTGAGATTCTGAACTGGAAGAAGGCCAAATTTGAAGAAATGAGAAAGGATCTAAAACGCGTGGATTGGGACAGGTTGTTCTCTGGCAAAGATGCGATTGGTAGGTGGGAAGCCTTCAAAGGGGAAATTTTGAGAGTGCAGAGTTTGTATGTTCCTGTCAGGATTAAAGGCAAATTGAAAAGGAATAAGGAACCTTGGTTCTCAAGGGATATTGCAACTCTGATAAAGAAGAAGAGGGAGTTGTATGAAATGTATAGGAAACAGGGGGTAAATCAGGTGCTTGAGAAGTATAAGAAGTGCAAGAAAATACTTAAGAAAGAAATCAGGAGGGCTAAAAGAAGACATGAGGTTGCCTTGGCAGTCAAAGTGAAGGATAATCCAAAGAGCTTTTACAAGTATATTAAGAGCAAAAGGATTGTAAGGGATAAAATTGGTCCTCTTGAAGATCAGAGTGGTCGGCTTTGTGCGGAACCAAAGGAAATGGGGGAGATCTTAAATAGGTTTTTTGCGTCTGTATTTACTAAGGAAGCTGGCATGAAATCTATGGAATTGAGGGAATCAAGTAGTGAGACCATGGAAACTGTACAGATTGAAAAGGAGGAGGTCCTTGCTGTCTTGAGGAAAATTAAAGTGGATAAATCCCTGGGACTTGACAGGGTGTTCCCTTGGACCTTGAAGGAGACTAGTGTTGAAATTGCGGGGGCCCTAGCAGAAATATTTAAAATGTCGCTGTCTACGAGTGAAGTGCCAGAGGATTGGAGAGTGGCTCATGTTGTTCCGTTGTTTAAAAAAGGATCGAAAAGTAATCCGGGAAATTATAGGCCGGTGAGTTTAACGTCAGTAGTAGGTAAGTTATTGGAGGGAGTACTAAGAGACAGAATCTACAAGCATTTGGATAGACAGGGGCTTATTAGGGAGAGTCAACATGGCTTTGTGCGTGGTAGGTCATGATTGACCAATCTGTTGAAGTTTTTCGAGGAGGTTACCAGGAAAGTGGATGAAGGGAAGGCAGTGGATATTGTCTACATGGACTTCAGTAAGGTCTTTGACAAGGTCCCGCATGGGAGGTTAGTTAGGAAAATTCAGTCGCTAGGTATACATGGAGAGGTGGTAAATTGGATTAGACATTGGCTCAATGGAAGAAGCCAGAGAGTGGTGGTAGAGAATTGCTTCTCTGAGTGGAGGCCTGTGACTAGTGGTGTGCCACAGGGATCAGTGCTGGGTCCATTGTTATTTGTCATCTATATCAATGATCTGGATGATAATGTGGTAAATTGGATCAGCAAGTTTGCTGATGATACAAAGATTGGAGGTGTAGTAGACAGTGAGGAAGGTTTTCAGAGCCTGCAGAGGGACTTGGACCATCTGGAAAAATGGGCTGAAAAATGGCAGATGGAGTTTAATACTGACAAGTGTGAGGTATTGCACGTTGGAAGGACAAACCAACGTAGAACATACAGGGTTAATGGTAAGGCACTGAGGAGTGCAGTGGAACAGAGGGATCTGGGAATACAGATACAAAATTCCCTAAAAGTGTCGTCACAGGTAGATAGGGTTGTAAAGAGAGCTTTTGGTACATTGGCCTTTATTAATCGAAGTATTGAGTATAAGAGCTGGAATGTTATGATGAGGTTGTATAAGGCATTGGTGAGGTCGAATCTGGAGTATTGTGTTCAGTTTTGGTCACCAAATTACAGGAAGGATATAAATAAGGTTGAAAGAGTGCAGAGAAGGTTTACAAGGATGTTGCCGGGACTTGAGAAACTCAGTTACAGAGAAAGGTTGAATAGGTTAGGACTTTATTCCCTGGAGCGTAGAAGAATGAGGGGAGATTTGATAGAGGTATATAAAATTATGATGGGTATAGATAGAGTGAATGCAAGCAGGCTTTTTCCACTGAGGCAAGGGGAGAAAAAAACCAGAGGACATGGGTTAAGGGTGAGGGGGGAAAAGTTTAAAGGGAACATTAGGGGGGGCTTCTTCACACAGAGAGTGGTGGGAGTATGGAATGAGCTGCCAAACGAGGTGGTAAATGGGGGTTCTTTTTTAACACTTAAGAATAAATTGGACAGATACATGGATGGGAGGTGTATGGAGGGATATGGTCTGTGTGCAGGTCAGTGGGACTAGGCAGAAAATGGTTCAGCACAGCCAAGAAGGGCCAAAGGGCCTGTTTCTGTGCTGTAGTTTCTATGGTTCTATGGGTGGACAGAGTGGATGTGGGCAGGTTGTTTTCTATAATGGGGGAGTCTAGGACCAGAGGCACTGACTGAGAATATGAAGTCATCTCTTTAGAACAGAGATGAGAAGGAGTTTCTTTAGCCAGAGGGTGGTGAATCTCTGGACTTCATTGCCACAGACAGCAGTGGAGGGCAAGTCATTGGACATATTTAAAGCAGAGGTAGATAAGTTACAGTTATAATGAAGTGTTACAGTTGCGGAGAAAGTGCAGTTCAGGCAGACAATAAGGTGCAAGGCCATGACGGGATAGATTGTTGGGTCAAGACTCCATCTTATCAAACAAGGCTTATAACAGTTGTCCTTGAGCCTTGGTACGTGCTTTCAGGCTCTTGTATCATCTGCTCAATAGCAGAGGGAAATCAGAATCAGGTCATTGCCATATGTCATGAAATTTATGTTTTGCAACAGCAGTACATCACAGTACATAATAAGAAAAAATATAAATGTGGTGACATACCAAATCTCCTCAAACTCCAAAAGAAATATAGCTGTTTTTGTGTCTTTTTTTGTAATTACATCAATACGTTGGGCACAGGATAGATCTTCAGAGATATTGACATCCCTGAACTTGAAACTGCTCACCCTTTCCACTTTTCAAGATTCAAGATTCAAAAAACGTTATGTCATTCTAACCGTACATCAGCTCTGCAGGGCAGAATGAGACAGCGTTCTTCAGGGGCAGTGCAATCATAACATAACAAATGCAACACTAAATAATAAACATAACAATAAATAGTAAAACACAACAGCTACATGTCAGTTAAATCAGCTATAAGTGTCCAGTGCAAGTTAAAAGTGTCCAAAGCAGAGTCAGGTGGAGCAGCTATTTAGCAGTCTGACTGCCTGTGGGAGGAAGCTGTTTAGTAGCCTTGTGATTTTAGTTTTGATGCTCCTGTAACGCTTAACTGATGGCAGAAGAACAAACAGTTCGTGGAGAGGGTGTGAGGGGTCTTTAATGATGTACCATGTCTTCTGGAGGCATCAACTCTGAAAGAGGTCTTGGGCAGAAGGTAGGGAGACCCCAATAACCTTCTCTGCTCCCCTAACCACCCTCTGCAAGGCTTTTTTGTCGACAGCACTGCAGCTGGAGTACCAGGTTGTGATGCAAAAGGTCAACACACTCTCAACCATGCCTCTGTAGAATGTAGTTAAGATGTTAGTGGGGAGTGATGCTTGTTTAAGCTTCCTCAGAAAGTGCAATCTCTGCTGGGCCCATTTCACAATCCCAGTGGTGTTCCTGGACCAGGTGAGATTGTCCGAGATCTGCACCCCAAGGAACTTTATGTTTTCCACTCTTTCCACTGTGGAACCGCTGATGCTGAGGGGTGTGTGCTCAGGCTGAGACCGTCTGAAATCGACGATCATCTCCTTGGTTTTGTGACATTAAGCATCAAGTTGTTATCCCTGCACCAGCTCTCTAGGTATTTGACCTCCTTTCATCATTTTTGCTGATGAGCCCCACCACTGTGGTGTCATCTGCAAATTTAATGATCAGGTTCTCCTTGAATCTGGCTGCACAGTCATGTGTTAGCAGTGTAAACAGCAATGAGCTAAGCACTCAGCCTTGTGGGGATCCAGTGCTCTGGTCCTCGATGAGGACTGATGTGTGTTCCCTCGAATTCCCGTCAACAAGCTGATCTATCTTGCTCCTGTACGCCTCCTCGTCACCATCTGAAATCCTGCCAACAACAGTTTTGTCATCTGCAAATTTATAGATGGTGTTTGAATTGTATCTAGCCATACAGTTGTGTATGTAGAGAGTGTAGAGCAGTGGGACAAGCATGTTTACTTGAGGTGCGCCAGTGTTGATTGTCAGTGAAGAAGAGATGTTATTTCCGATGTGGACAGACAGAGGTCTGCTGGAAAGGAACTCAAGGAT
Source organism: Mobula hypostoma (assembly GCF_963921235.1). NCBI lineage: Eukaryota > Metazoa > Chordata > Chondrichthyes > Myliobatiformes > Myliobatidae > Mobula > Mobula hypostoma. Next base: position 105,117,885 of record NC_086102.1, on the reverse strand, counting down.
CCAGTTGCAGAATGGGGTACAGAGGCCCAGGATTTGGAGCTTGCTGATTAGAACTGATGATATGATTGTGTTGAGTGCTAGTTTGAAATCAATAAACAGCAGCCTGACATAGGTATTACTATTATCCAGATGATCCAGGGTTTAGTGGAGAGCCAGTGAGATTACATCCACTGTCCAACCTGTCAAAGCACTTTATCATTGTAGATGTGAGTGCCACTGGGCGATAGTCATTAAGCAAGTCTCCCTGCTCTTCTGGTATGACTGTCACACTTTTGAAGCAGGTGGGAATCTCTGACTGAAGCAGTGAGAGTTCAAAGATATCTTCAAACACTCCCACCAGTTGGTAGGGGTGACACAGGTTTCAGAGCCTTACTAGGTATTCCGTCAGGGCCTGACACTTTATGAGGGTTCACCCTCTTGAAAGAAGTTCTGACTTCGGCCTCCGAGACAGAGATCACAGGGTCACCAGATGCAGCAGAAATTTGCACAGGTGTAGTTTTATTCTCCCTTTCAAAGCAAACATAAAAGGTGTTGAACTCGAATGGGAGTGAAGTATCACAGCCATTCATGATGTTAGGTTTCACTTTGTCAGACGTAATGGCCTGCAAACCCTGCCAGAGCTGAAGTGCATCTGATTCTGTCTCTGTCCTCAATTGGAATCTTTTTTTTGCTCTTAAAATGGCCTCGTGTAGGTTGTAGCTGGACCTCTATAGCTCTGGATCACCAGTCTTGTACACCATAGATCTAGTCCTCAGCAGACTTAAGAATCTCTTGGTTTATCTACGGCTTTTGGTTTGTCCAGTATGTTCTTGATGAAGTTGGAGATAACTGTGGCATATTCATTCAGATTCAAAGATGAATCCCTGAATATTGCCCAGTCCACTGACTCAAAGCAGTACTGTAGGTGTCTTCCATTTCCCTTGACCATACCCCCTTGGTCTTAACCACTGGTGCTGCGATCTTTAGTCTCTGCCTATATGCTGGGAGTAGAAGTACAGCCAGGTGACTGGACTTTCCAAAGTGTGGGAGTGAGATGGCATAGGAAGCGTTCTTGATAGTGATATTACAGTGGTCAAGTGTGTTGGCTCCCCTGGTTTCACGGGTGATATGTTGGTGATAGTTCTGGCCTGGTTGAAATTCCCTGCAATGATAGGGAAGGCATCAGGATGCACTGTTTCGTGTATGCTGTTTACAATGCTAAGCTCCTGACGGTCACCTAAGGAGGAATATGCACTGCTACCAGGATGATAGTGGAAAACTTCCTCGGCAGATAAATTGGACGACATTTGACAACTAGATGTTCCAGTTTGCATGAGCAGGACTCAGACAACCATCCTGCCTGAGTACCCACAACGAGTTAATCATAGAGCGTACTCCACCTCCCCTCTACCTTTAATAGACTGAGCTACTCTTTCTTTGCGGAGAATGGTGAAGCCATCGGTCTGCAGAGCTGCATCCAAACTGGGGGGTGATAACTATGTTTTCATGAAGCAAAGTACATTGCACTTCCTGATGTCCTCTGGTGCAGCAATCTTGCTCTGAGGTCTTCAGTTTTATTCTCCAGCAGGACAGTTGGAAATGGGGGTCCAGGGCCCCAGCATTTCAATTGTACCTGTAGACCGGCTCAGCTTCCACACGGGGAACTGTATTCATGACTTGAGTCTGCAGTCTGGGATACGGCGATTTTGAGTATTGATAGCTGTTTTAAGCATCTTAACACAATGCTGCTTACTGAAGTACCCATGGGTTTGACTGTGGATTTCAGCTGTGGTAGTCCAAAATTATTTGATCATTCCCATTGCACCTGCACACGAAGAGTTTGCCACTTATCAGTGCTATCTTAGCATCTATCAATCTGTAACTTTGGTGTCATGCCAAGTGTCGTCAAACTCCTAAGGAAATATTGCCACTGTCATGCCTTCTTTGTAATTGCATAAATATGTTGGGCCCAGGATAGATCTTCAGAGATGTTGATACCCAGGAACTTGAAACTGCTACCCTTTCCACTGCTGATCTCTCGATGAGGAATATTGTGTGTTCCCTCAACTTCCCTTTCCTGAAGTCCACAATTAATTCCTTGGTTTTACCAACATTGACTGCAAGGTTGTTGTTGTAACAGCACCAGAGACTATGCCCTGGGTGGGTGGAGTCTTTGATTATACTGGCTGCTCTTATGAGACAGTGAGAAGTGGGGTAACTAGGAATGTTTCCTGTGTCGCACAACGTTTAGTCAGTAAGTTAATAGCACATTCAAAATCAGTGTAGGTTTGGTAATGAAGAAACTTCACTGGCAGGAGTGGGTCGAACACAGATTTAAGGTTGTTTGCAAAAGAGCTTCAAATAAGATGAGAATTCTTTTTCTGTACACAGTTGTACTTGTGCTGGAAATAGATTCGAGAGCAACCTTTGAAAGCAAATTGCATAGATACTTAGAAAGTCATGGGGAAAGAGCAGGGAATTGGACTCATAGGACGTTTTTTTAAAATGGACCAGTAACCAAGATCAAGTTTATTATTGTCACAGGCAGACATACACAGGGTATAAATGCCTTGAAAATTAACTTCTCACAGCAGCACAGGACAAGACAAGAGCAAGCATAAGTTAATGTAATCTTAAATTAACAAATGGTATACATAAATTATACCTGTGCTAATATAAAACCCACTAAATAATCACAGAAACACCTCTTGGGATGTATGATTCCACAATAACTCAGTATCAGCAATAGTTTTATGCGGGAAGTTTCAATTCTAAGCACCAATTTGTGCCTTAGATAGATAGATAGATACTTTATTGAGCCTAAAGGAAATGACAGTCTCACAGTAGTATTACAAATGCATAGATATACAAATATTAGAAGAGAAGTAAGAAAGAATAGAAAATAAGTTACAACAAACAGTCTAACAGGAGGGGCTCATCACTTCCCTGGCTATAGATTTACTCATTATAGAGCCTAATGGCCGAGGGTAAGAATGACTTCATATTGTACTGTTTGGAGCGGTGCAGTTATCTTAGCCTATGAGTAAAAGTGCTCCTCTGTTCAGCCAAGGTGGCATGCAGAGGGTGGAAACATTGTCCAGAATTGCCAGGGTTTTCCATAGGATCTTTTGTTCTACCACAGCCTCCAGTGTGCCCAGTTTGACTCCTATAACAGAGCCAGCCTTTCTAATCAGTTTATTGAGCCTGTTGGCATCACCCATCCCTTCTCCGTGGATTGTCACCTTGTCATGGTGGAGAAGCTTGTGTGATCCTGTGATCCCGAGAGCATTGCTGTCTGGAGCTATGCTCCTGGTAGGGTCACCCATGGTGGTAAGATTGAGGGTGAAGTCCCTGACAAAGAACAATCCAACCAAGACCTCAACGGTGGAACAGGGGGGATGAAGTTACTTCGAACTCAATGGCTGTAAAGGCAGATGAAAGCTGCAACAAATCCATCAGCTCGTGTGCTTCTTGGAGTGCAACATCAAATACACGTTAAACAAATACACGCACAGGCGTCTTCACTCTGTGGGCCACTTTTGCAAAACGAAGACCATCATCCTTGACTTCGAGGGATAGCCACAACGACGACGATCACCCGTGTTGATGCCATTGCCCCAGCAGACCATCACACCACCACATAGAAGATTGTACTGACAACAACAGACTAGTAGAACATGTGAAGGAGAGGCCTGTATACTCCAAAGGACCTCAGTCTCCTCAGGAAGTAGAGATGACTCTGGCCCTTCTTGTACACAGCCTGAGTGTTAGTTCTCCACTCAAGTCTGTCATCCAGATGCACCTCCAGGTACTTGTTGGTCCTCACCATATCCATGTCTGTAGCATCAGTAGTAAAAGGGAGCAGTGCAGGCTTAATCTTCCTAAAGTCCATCACATTGATCTTAACCTCTACTTTAAACCTTTATCAATGATTTGTTTCTTCATTTGCCATTATGCTGACCTATAGAAACACATTTATTGCTCTTTATCTTTTCGTAGCACTTCAAGATCGTGAAGATCTTTTAACCCCCCTGAGTATGCAGCGTTTTTAATTTAAAAATCTAGTCATAGTCATAGTCATACTTTATTAATCCCGGGGGAAATTGGTTTTCGTTACAGTTGCTCCATAAATAATATATAGTAATAGAACCATAAATAGTTAATTAGTAATATGTAAATTATGCCAGTAAATTATGAAATAAGTCCAGGACCAGCCTATTGGCTCAGGGTGTCTGACCCTCCAAGGGAGGAGTTGTAAAGTTTGATGGCCACAGGCAGGAATGACTTCCTATGACGCTCAGTACTGCATCTCGGTGGAATGAGTCTCTGACTGAATGTACTCCTGTGCCCACCCAGTACATTATGTAGTGGATGGGGGACATTGACCAAGATGGCATGCAACTTAGACAGCATCCTCTTTTCAGACACCACCGAGAGAGAGAGTCCAGTTCCATCCCCACAACATCACTGGCCTTACGAATGAGTTTGTTGATTCTGTTGGTGTCTGCTACCCCAGCACACAACAGCAAACATGATAGCATTGGCCACCACAGACTCATAGAACATCCTCAGCATCGTCCGGCAGATGTTAAAGGACCTCAGTCTCCTCAGGAAATAGAGACGGCTCTGACCCTTCTTGTAGACAGCCTCAGTGTTCTTTGACCAGTCCAGTTTATTGTCAATTCGTATCCCCAGGTATTTGTAATCCTCCACCATGTCCACACTGACCCCCTGGATCTAAGAGTTGAATCTGGATTTCTATAGCAAAGGTGCAATTATCATGGTGTGGTGTTATGGTATATATAATACACACACTGTATATATAAGTAGTGCAAAAAAAAGAGCAAAAAGCAGAGAGGTAGTGTTTATGGGTTCCTGCACCGTTCAAAAGTCTAATAGCTGAGGGAAAGAAGTTGTTCCTGTTACGTACCCCGTAACTGGGTTGCCAAACCAGCAGAAATGGATCACTCAGTTGGAGTCTGGAGTACTAGAACTAAGAAAGTTTTATTAAAGAAACAAGCAACACTGTAATCGAAAGGATAATAAATGCAACAATTCAACAATGATAACCACACATGTGCACAGAATTAAGATAACAGCATCAATCAAGCTCTATCGTTGTCTAGGGGTTAAATGATCAATTTCAAAATGACTCAAAGTTCAGTCCAGTTTGTAGTTCAGTTCGCAGTAATCGTTGCCATGGCGATGGACAAGGTGGGGAAGAGAGACACAGAATAGGAACAACTGATCATTCAGAACACTGCTTCACTCACAGACCAGCGGGATGGCTCACAAACAGCTTTTGGGCAGGTCCTTGGTGATGTCACCTGAGGTCACCGACTGTGACCCCTCCTCCAGATGCGGTCGATCCTCTGCAGTGAACCCGGCACCCAGGCAAGGGCGGACACACACCGGGTTCCCGCTGATCGTACCTTTCCACCCACTCGTGAGAAGCGTACCGCTTCCAGGGTCTCGTTACCTCGGGTGGCGTGTGTGTGTGTCTTAGCGAACCTGTCCCTTTTTATCCCCCTGCTGGGGTATCGCCTGTCCATCACTTCAAACAGTTCAGGGTTCAAAGGGGGGGAGCCGCTCCAGACAGCTCTTCCTCCCACATCCCTTCATTACACATCTCCAGACGCTGCTCCATTGTTCCTTATCTCTCCTTCCCCTGAGGGCAGGTGGCAGACCAACTGCTGATGCCACTGATGCTAGCCCAGGCCAGCAAACATCTTAATTTTATGTGTATTCTCGTAACATTCCTAAAACACTGAGTGTGTGTCTTCAGGCTCCCGTACCTGAGAAGAGGGCATGTCCTAAGTGGTGGGGTCCTTAATGATGGACGCCGCCTTTTTCAACCATCGTCTTTTCAAGATGTCCTTAATGCTGGGGAGGCTAGTGCTCATGATGGAGCTGAGTTTAATACCTCTGCAGCTTTTTCCAATTCTGTGCTGTGGCCCCTCCATACTGGGCAAGTTTCTTTGGTGACATACCAAATCTACTGGAGAAATTCAGCAGCTCAGGGAGCATCTATAAAAGCAAATGGACAATCAGCGTCTCTGCTCAAAACCCTGCATTAGGACATTCAAATAATGGCATTGTTGGAATAGGAACAGTTGTAGCTTAATGTGTGTGGGTATCATGGGTGCATGTGACTTGGAGTATATTCAGATCGAAGCAGTAGACCTTTGGACAAACATGTTTACATAGGGCAGAATGTGCTTAACTGTCAATTGACCTATGAAATGACCAACCAAATGTGTTTGCACTAAATGCTCGCCTTGAGAGTGAAGTTCACATTCCTTGAACAAATAAGCTAATGAAAAAAATGGGAGGCAAGCCAGGAGAACATTACAATAATCGTTTAGATGTATCAAAATAACCAGATAGGATCTGTGCTACAGATAAGTGTAGGCTGGACAATGTTACAATGGTGGAAATAGTTTTGGTAATGGCTTGGACATATGGTCAAAACTTTGTCTGTTTTAAACTCATTGTGAAAAGACCAGCTTGAAGCCTGAAAATCCTCATAAATCAAAGTACAGGCACGAGAAAATCTGCAGATGCTGGAAATCCAAAGCAACACAGACAAAATGCTGGAGGAACTCAGCAGGCCAGACAGCATCCATGTTAAAGAGTGAACAGTCTGGCTTCTCCTCTTTCTTTCCAGTCCTGATGAAGGGTCTCAGCCCAAAAGGGTGACTGTCTATTCTTGTCCAGAGATGCTGCTGGGCCTTGTATATTGCATTTTGTGTGTGTTGCTATTGAGTACAGGGTAGTCATAAATCAAAGTATTGAGTACAGGAGTTGGGATGTTATGCTGAAGTTGTATAAGAAATTGGTGAGCTCTAGTTTAGAGTATTACAGAAAAGATGTCAAAATGATTGAAAGAATGCAGAGAAAGATTTCAAGGATATTGCCAGGACTTGAGGACCTGATTTATAGGGAAAGGGGGATCTTTATCACTCAGAGGGTGGTGAGTGTAGAACGAACAGCCAGCAGAACTGTTGGATGTGTGCCCAATTAGAATATTGAAGAGAAATTTGGATAGATACATGGATGGGAGGAGTATGGAGGGCTATGGCTTGGGTGCAGATTAATAGTTTGGCATGGATTAGATGGGCTGAAGGCCTGTTTCTGTGCTGTAGTGCTTTTTGACTTTATTACTCTGACTTCCTGAGATGAAAGAGGTGCAGGGGACTTACTCTACCTCAGGGTGAATTGTAGAAAATACGTAATCATGACACTCCATAGACTCAGTGCCCAGCAAAGTTGTTCTTTTCTATAGAGGTAAAATTCGCTGTTTAGGCAGTTTAAACGCTGTCCCAAATCGGAGGCAAGAGTTGATTTCGCTCACTCGCTGCGATGTTTTATTCCTCTTTCCAGGGCACGGAGCCTTTCGCTGTACCATTGTTGGGTTAATTTAAACGCCAGCCCAAATATACTGAAAAGATAGAGTAACACACATCAAAGTTGCTGGTGAACGCAGCAGGCCAGGCAGCATCTGTAGGAAGAGGTGCAGTCGACATTTCAGGCCTCTTGGCTCTATCCCTCCCCCTCCTGTCTTCTCCTATCATTTTGGATCTCCCCCTCCCCCTCCAACTTTCAAATCCCTTACTCACTCTTCCTTCAGTTAGTCCTGATGAAGGGTCTCGGCCTGAAACGTCGACTGCACCTCTTCCTACAGATGCTGCCTGGCCTGCTGCGTTCACCAGCAACTTTGATGTGTGTTGCTTGAATTTCCAGCATCTGCAGAATTCCTGTTGTTTGCGTGAAAAGATAGAGTGCCAATTTTGCTCACTGTCCGAATTGGTCATTCTCCTCTCCATGGTGGTGAGGCTATGAAGACTGCCCGGGCTGTTGTGCTCTGTGCCTGCTAATGTGATGAACTGATAAGCAAGGCTTTGGACCTACTCTGGGCTGCTCCAGGGTTCGGATTGGAAGACTCGTTGTTTCAGAATGTTGTAATTTGCTTCAATTGTTTGCAGGATTAGCATTTTTTTCTCACTCTCTCTTTCGCATTGGTCTTTTAATTCTTATTTTAATTCTTTTTTTTCTTTAATTGGGTGTTTTCAGATTTCTTGCTTTGTGGCTACCTGTGAGCAAAGAAATCACGAGGTTGTATAATTTATACATTCTTTGATAATAAATGTACTTTGAATCTTTGAGATAACAGAAGGCACGCCAGCGTTGTTTTGACAGAGCACCCTATTTATTCATCTTCACTTTTCCCTCCTGCTCCTGAATGACAATGTTTCCCTTCATTTCTCAAAATAGTTCTTCTCTATGTACAAGAGAAATATGCCACTATGTTAAAATATTAACTTAATTATTGCTGCTGTTTTCACCTGCTTCACCCTGCTGTCTTACATTCTCTATTCTTCAGCACATTGACTATTCCTGCTCATAGTTCTGGGGCTCCTTATCGCTGATATTGTTTCATCTGCTTATTTGACCCCATTGAGCTTCTTGGAATGTCTCCATTCAGCCCCTCACTTCCTCCTAATGTGCTTTTATTAAACCTATACAACGTGGTGGAATGGGAAGGGCGCACGGTCTTCAGAGCTGACAGAGCTGCAACAGCGATAGGTAAAAGAAGGGGAGGTGGTTTATGCATCTACGTGAATCGATCATGGTGCACTAAGTCTACCATTGCTGACTCTTATTGCTCTGCTGATCTGGAATACCTGATTATTAAGTGCAGACCTTTTTATCAACCACAAGAGTTTACATGCATCATTGCTGTCGCAGTTTATGTACCACCGGATGCTAATGCTAAAGTAGCCACTATTAGCAAGCTGCAGACATTGCATCCAGACGGAGCCTTTATTGTTGCTGGGGACTTTAATCATTGTAACCTACATACCGTGCTTCCAAGATTTTACCAAAATGTATCATGCACCACAACGGGAAATAAAACCTTAGATCATGTCTACACAAATGTGGCTGACCCTCCCTCACCTGGGACAATCCGACCATCTTTCATTATTTCTGCTTCCCAAGCATAGCCCGATCATTAAACATGTGAAACCCACAATAAAGACTATTAACATCTGGCTGGAGGGTGCTGACTCTGCTCTTCAGCACCAATTCCAGCACACAGGCTGGAGCGCGTTTGCTGCCCATGCCACCACAGACTCTCAGATTAACATTGACTTATATACCAACTCTGTCCTTGAGCACATCAACAAGTGTGTAGATAGAGTGACATCACAAAAACAAATAAAAGTTTTCCCCAATCAGAAACCATGGATGAACAGAAAAGTTCGCCTCCTGCTCAAAGCCAGAGATTCAGCCTTCAGGTCTGGAGACTGGGAGGCTTACAGCTCAGCCAGGGCCAACCTGAGGAGGGGCATCTCTCAGGCTAAACACATATACAGACAGAGAACTGAGGAGCATTTCATCTCCTCGGACCCCCGGCACATGTGGTATGGCATACAGGTCATTACAGACTTCAAACCACCTAGTACTGAGCCCCCTCCCTGATGAGCTCAATTACTTCTACGCTCATTTTGACGGAGAGAACAAGGAGGTCACCCTCAAAGCGGATCTCCCACCTGGTGAACTGCCTCTCTCACTTTCCACCTCCGATATTTGTGCCACCCTGAGCAGGGTGAATATATGGAAGGCAGCTGGTCCGGATGGAATACCTAGCCATGTGCTCAGAATCTATGCAGGGCAGTTGGCCAGGGTCTTCACGGACACTTTCAATCTGTCCCTGGCCCAGGCAGTTGTCCCCAGAAGCTTCAAGATTGCCACCATCGAGCCAGTGCTGAAGCATTCCACTGCCACAGGCCTGAGTGACTTCTGCCCAGTTGCACTCACCTCCATTATTGCAAAGTGTTTTGAGAGACTGGTCCTATCACATCTGAAATCCTGTCTGCCCACTACCCTGGACCCCCATCAATTTGCCTATCGCACCAACAGGTCAACAGAGGATGCCATCTCCATGGCACTTCACTATGTCCTGACCCACCTGGACAGCCCCACCTCTTACGTCAGAATGCTGTTCATTGACTTTAGTTCAGCATTCAATACTGTGATCCCCTCCAAGCTGATCGTCAAACTTCGCCACCTTGGTATCAGCTCATCCTTCTGCAATTGGACCTTGGACTTTCTGACTAACAGACCCCAATCAGTTAAGTTAGACAACCTCTCCTCCTCCACTCTAACCCTGAACACCGGTGTGCCTCAAGGCTGTGTGCTGAGCCCTCTTCTGTACTCCCTTTTCACCTATGACTGCATTCCTGTACATGGTTCTAACTCCATAATCAAGTTTGCAGACGATACCATGGTGGTTGGCCTGATCAGAGGGGATGACGAGATGGCCTACAGGGACGAAGTCCAGTACCTGGCCGTGTGGTGTGCCGACAAGAACCTGGCCCTTAACACCCAGAAGACTAGGGAGATCATTGTGGACTTCAGGCATGCTAGGAACCACACTCACGTCCTCATCTACATCAACAAAGCTGTAGTGGAGTGTGTATCAAGCTTCAAATTCCTTGGTGTCCATATTTCTGAGGATCTCGCCTGAACTTCTCCATCCTGATCAAAAAGGCGAATAGCGCCTTTATTTTTTGTGGAGCGTCAAGAAAGCTAACCTCTGTCCCAGGATACTGACGGACTTTTACCACTGTACCATTGAGAGCATACTCACCAACTGCATCTCAGTGTGGTATGGCAATTGTCCTGTATCAGACCGCAAAGCACTCCAGTGTGTGGTGAAAACTGCCCAGCGGATTATCGGCACCCAATTGCCCACCATTGAGAACATCTACCATAAACGCTGCCTGGGCAGGGTGAAAAGCATTATCAAGGGTGCATCTCACCCTAACCATGGACTTTTTACTCTCCTCCTATCCAGTAGGTGCTACAGGAGACTCCGCTCCCGCACCTACAGCCACAGGAAGAGCTTCTTCCCTGAAGTTGTGACCCTGCTGAACCTCTCATCACAGCGCTAAGCAGTATTGCACCCATATTGTACTGTCTCAGTACTTTTATATTTGTGTGCTGCAGCACTTACTTTTTATTCGCAGTTATTTTGTAAATAACACTATTCTTTGCATTTCTGGTTAGATGCTAACTGCATTTCATTGGCTTTGTATCTGTGCTCAGCACAATGACAATAAAGTAGAATCCAATCTGATCAAATCTAATCTTTCTGATTCTATGCACTTTTGCTCTTTACTCCCTCCTCCACAACGCACAAAAATACCAGAGCAACTGAGCATGTCACGCAGCATCTATGGAAATGATAAAGGATATAAAAGGTAAAAGAGAGTTGAGGGTAGATAAAGGACCAATAGAAAGTGATGCTGGAGATATTGTAATGAGAGACATAGAAATGGCAGGAGAACCGAATCTGCATCAGTCTTCACAGTGGAAGACATCTGCAGTATACCGGACATTCAAGAGTGTCAGGGAAGTAAAGTATGTGCAGTGAAAATTACGACTAAGAAGGTGCTCAGGAAGCTTAATGGTCTGAGGGTGTACAAATCTTCTGGACCTGATGGAATGCACCCTTGGGTTCTGAAGGAAGCAGCTGGAGAAATTGCAAAGGCATTAACAATGATCTTTCAAGAATCGACGGATTCTGGCAAGGTACCGGATGACTGGAAAATTGCAAATGTTACTCAGCTATTTAAGAAGGTTGGGAGGCAGCAGAAAGGAAACTATAGACCTGCTAGCCTGACATCAGAGGCTGAGAAGTTGTTGGAATCGATTATTAGGGATGAGATTACGGAGTGCCTGGAGGCACATGACAAGATAGGACAAAGCCAGCATGGTTTCCCGAAAGGAAAATCCTGCCTCACTAACCTACTGAAATTTTTTGAGGAAATTACAAGCAAGGTAGACAAAAGAGATGCAGTAGATGTGCTGTACTTGGATTTTCAGAACGCCTTTGACAAGGGGCCGCACATGAGGCTGCTTAGCAAGATAAGAGCCCATGGAATTGCAGGGGAGTTACTAGCATGAGTGGAGCATGGGCTGATCGGCAGAAAACTGAGAGTGGAAATAAAGGGATCCTATTTTGGCTGGCAGCCGGTTACCAGTGGAGTTCCACAGGGATCGGTGTTGGGACCGCTGCTTTTTACGATGTATGTCAGTGATTTGGACTATGGGATTAATGGATTTCTGGCTAAATTTGCTGATGATGCAAAGATAGGTGGAAGAGCGGGTACTGCTGAGGAAATGGAGAGCCTGCAGGAGACTTAGATAGTTTGCGGGAATGGGAAAAGAAGTAGCAAATGAAATACAATGTTGGAAAGTATATAGCCATGCACTTTGGTAGAAAACATAAACGGGCAGACTGATATTTAGATGGGGAGAGAATTCATAAGGCAGAGATGCAAAGAGACTTGGGATTCCTTGTGCAAGATACCCTAAAGGTTAACCTCCAGGTTGAGTCGGTTGTGAAGAAGGCGAATGCAATGTTGGCATTCATTTCTAGAGGTATAGAATATAAGAGCAGGGATATGATATTGAGGCTCTATAGGGCACTCATGAGACCACACTTGGAGTATTGTGTGCAGTTTTGGGTTCTTTATTTTAAAAAGGATATCCTGACATTGGAGAGGATTCAGAGAAGGTTCACAAGAACGGTTCCAGGAATGAAAGGGTTACCATATGAGTAACATCTGGCAACTCTTGGGCTATGTTCCTTGGAGTTCAGGAGAATGATGGGGGGATCTCATAGAAACATTCCAAATGGTAAAAGGCCTGAACAGATTAGATATGGCAAAGTTATTTCCCATGATAGGTGAGTCTAGGACAGGAGGGCACGACTTCAGGATTGAAGGACGTCCATTTAGAACAGAGATGCAGAGAAATTACTTTAGTCAGAGGGTGGTAAATCTGTGGAATTTGTTGCCACTAGCGGCTGTGGAGGCCAAGTCATTGGGTGTATTTAAGGCAGAGATAGATAGGTTCTTGATTAGCTGGGCATCAAAGGGTATGTGGTAAAACCAGGGGAGTGGGGATGACTGGAAGAATTGGATCAGCCCTGATTGAATGGTGGAGTAGACTAGATGGGCTGAATGGCCTACTTCTGCTCCTCTCTCTTATGGGATAAGAAGTCAACGTTTCAGGCCAAGACCCTTCATCAGGACTGGAAAGGAAGGGGAAGAAGTCAGAATAAGAAGGTGGGAGAAGAGAGAGGAGTACAAGTTAGCAGATGATAGGTGAGACCAGGTGAGGGGGAAGGTGAATGGGTGTGGGAGGCTGGGAGATGATAGATGGACAAGGTAAAGGACTGAAGAAGAAGGAATTTGAGAGGGGAGGCGAATGGAGCATTGGAGAAGGAGAAGGAGAAGGAGGAGGGGACCCAGGGGGAGGTGATGGGGAGCTTAGGAGAAGGTAAGGGATAAGATGGAAGCCGAATGGGGAATAGAAAAAAGAGGGAAGGGGGAGAAATTACAAGAAGTTCTATGTGAGTGGATTTCCAGCATCTTCAGACTCTCTTGTGTTTATGATTTACTCCCACGTAGGTTTGCTGCTTTCTGGATTGCTTTTGCTTATTTTGCTGTTTTTATTTTTAGTGTTTCATCAGGTGGGGCCAATTAAGGAGTCATCCTTCTATAAGCAATGTGATGATAATGGACTCATTACCTATTGTAATCAATCATTAACTGGAAATGCACGTAATACTTTTAATGGAGAGTGCCTTCTCTATTCCATCAGATGAAGGCTTTGCTTCAAGATCTCTGTGGTCCTTCAATTCTAACTCTGATTTCTGTCAAATGACTCAAATGAATAGATGAAGGGTCTTCACCTAAATCATCTATTTCCCTCTGCAGATGCTACCTGACCCACAAAGTTCCTCCAGCACCTGTGTATGTTGCTCTTGACTGAACAACTTACTTTCTGCAGTCTTGACCAAGAACTCTGTCCTTTGTTAGTGTTTCTCTTTCAAGGTTTGAGAGTTATAGAACATAGAACATTATGGCACAGTGGAGGCCCTTTGGCCCATGATGTTGTCCCAAACTTTACACCTGCTTAACCCTTCCCTTCTGCATAGCCCTCCATTTTTTCTATCCATGTGCCAATTTAAGAGTCGCTTAAATGTCCCTAATGTGTTTGCCTCTACCACCACCCCTGGCGGCGTGTTCCTTGTACCCACCACTCTGTAAAAAATACCTCTGACATCCTAAACACCTTGACTTTCATTCAATCATTTTAAAATGATACCCCCTCATAACAGCCATTTCTGCTGTGGGAAAATGGCACTGGCTTTCCACTCTCTCTACACCGCTTATCATCCCTTAGACATATGTAAAGTCACCTCTCATCCTCCTTTGCTCCAAAGGTTAAAGCCTGAGCTCACTCAACCTTTGCTCACTAGACATGTTCTCTAGTCTAGGCGGTATCCTGGTAAATCTCCTCTGCACCCTCTCGAAAGCTTCCACATCCTTCCTATAATGGGGTGACCAAAACTGAGCACAATATTCAAAGAGTAGTCTAATCAGAGTTTTATAGAGCTGCGAACGTTACCTTGTGGCTCTTGAATTCAGTTACCTGTCTAAGTAAGGCCAACACACCATACGGCTTCTTAACTACCCTATTAACTTGTGTGATAACTTTGAAGGATTTATGGATGTGGACCCCATGATCCCTCTGTTCTCCCACACTGCTGAGAGTCCTGCCATTGTCTCTATGTTCTGCCTTCAGGTTCAACTTTCCAAAGTGTATCACTTCACTTCACACTTTTCCAGGTTGAAATCCATCTGCGGCTTCTCAGTCCAGCTCTGCACCTGTCAATGTCCCACTGTAACCTACATATGACAACTTTCAACACTGTCCACAACACCACCAACCTTCGCTCATCTGCAAACTTACTAAGCCACCCTTCCACTTCCACATCATAGTCATAGAGAGATGCAACAGAGAAACAGACCCTTCAGCCCACTGACTACATACCAGCCATCAAACATTCATTTTCAAAGAGTCAAAGTACATTTTCAAAGCATATATACAGAGTACAATGCTGAGATTCATCTGCAAACAAACAGTCACGAAACAAAGAAACATGGAACCTGTTCAAGAAAACATCAAACACACAATGTCTGAAAATGGAACCAATTGCGCAAATGGCAAAAAGTGAGCGGGCAACACATAAAATAGAAAACATCAAACTAGGATTCCAGTAGTGTTCGGTTTACTTCAGTTCAGTACTACGCCACGCCACCAGTTGACTGCAGGGCGCAGAGCCATTCTTCGCCGAAGTGCCCCAGTCTGCTTCAATCAAACGGCTCAAAATCAGCAAATAAAGAGTAACCAGAATCCAGGAACATACGCAACATGAACTTCAAAAGTCCCCCAAACTGAGCCCACAGCCACGAGCCTCGCCAATCAATCTGCAGCGCGGAACTCAAGACTCCTGCACTTTCCTCCGACAGCAGCCAGCAAGCGGGAGAAAAAGGCCAGTCAAACGCAGGTAGACGGCACCAAACACCCACTACATTCCGCTCTCATCCTCATTAACTTCAGCTTTGCTTGATGCCTCAATGGGAGAGAAGCAATGGAGCCGATTGTGGGCTCACATCCTGTGTCAAGGCATCCAGGCCGCACACTCTGCTCCCAACCTCACCGACCTCCCTCAGAGACAGCAAAGTGCCAGATCGCTCAGTCGGCCCAAAAGCACATCGTCAAAATGTAAATCACAAGTTCCCATCACACGCAGCTCAGTTGTGGAGTCACATTTGAAAGAAGAAGTAGTTTTGTGAACTGTCTCCAGGACCTCACTGGTGGTCACGTTTGCTGGCACTATCTCGAAGTAACTCCCAATTTGACGGTAATCCTAACCTGGTCAATTTTATTCTTTCCATATTATCATCAACCAACATCCCTACCCCTCCCCATCAGATTCAAACGCTCATCTGTGTGTAAGGAGCAACCTACCAAGGCTATTCAAACATGTGGGATGTGGAACATTGACTCCTCCTCTTCCTCAAGAGGCTCAAGAAGTTTAAGAAATTTGGCATGTTCCCATCAACCCTTAATAATTTTTACTGATGCACCCTAGAAGGCACTCTATATGGATACATAATGGCTTAATATGGAAACTGTTTTGTACGTAACTGCAAGAAATTGCAGAGTTGTGGAACACAGCTCAGCACATCACAGAAACCAGCCTCCCCTCTGTGGATTCTGTCTACCCTTCTCGCTAGCTCAGTAACGCAGCCAGCATAATCAAAGACATCACCCACAGGTCATCCCCTCTCCCATCAGGCAGAAGATACTATAACCTAAAAGCACATACGACCAGGCTCTCTAGGACAGCTTCTAACCAACTGTTATAAATCCCTCGAATGGACCTCTTGTACGATAAGATAGACTCTGCCTCACAGTCTACCTCACATTGATTTTGCACTTTATCATTTACCTGCACTGTACTTTTTCGATAGATTTTACACTTATTCTGCATTGTTATATATTTAATTATTTGGAGACACAGCATAATAACAGACTCTACTGACCCAGTGAGTCTGCACAAACCCATGTGACAAATTTATCTCCTAACCTGTATGTCTGTGGAATGTGAGGGAATTTGGGATGTGCTTTGCATCTGAGAGTAAGTTATAAGTTCAGCAGAACATCGTGAAGGGCCTGCACTGTTCTGTGTTTGAATGAATGCCTATGCCAAGAGTGTATTGGCTTTGATATTAACCCTGGGAAAAAGACTACACTTTTACCTTATTCATGATTTTATGCACCTCATTCTACCATGCTCCAGAACAAAAAGACCTTTCCTGCTTGATATACTACCATAACTCAGACCTTCAAGCTCTGTCAACATCCTTGTAAATCTTTGCATTCTGCAGTCAAGAGAGCAAAGGATGTTGTATGGCTGGAGGAGGTTATGTAAGGATTTAAACTTAAGGATGAGAATTTTAAATTGGAGAAATTGGACGAACAAAGTTGGCCAAGGAGGATAGGTCTGATATCATGGGATTTCTAGTTTAGTTTATCATTACCTGCTAAATAAAAATAGACTAATCTTTTCCGTGCAGAGAAAAAAATCCCATCTATGAAGGTGGTAATTGAAATCACAACCTTTGTTACATAGCTAATCATTTATATCCTTCAGTTGAACAATAAACTTGGATTATTTTCTTCTTTTGGAAGTGTATTCCTCATATTTGGCTGCCGGCAGCCAGGATGGAAATGATGTCCTATACTGTGTAGCAATTCAGTAGATGCTATAACCACCATATGGTAATAATTTAACCTTCATTCTCAGAATTATAGCTTGCCTTCAGTTGTCCCAAACAGCAAGTTGCATTTATGTTGCATCTTCCATTAGGAAAATACGTTAGGGACATTTAAGAAACTCGTAGATAGGTAAATGGATGATAGGAAAATGGAGGGAAGGATTATATTTATCTTAAAGTTAGAAGGGTGGCACAACATTGTAGGCTGAAGAGCCTGTCCTGTGCTGTAATGTTCTATGTTCTATGTTCTTGGACAGGGTACTGTCAGGCCCAACTGCTCAAGGCAGTGAAATCACAGCAGAACTGAGCTAAAGCAGTTTCTCTGTGGTGAAGAGCTGTACGTGACATCATGAATTATGTGAGAAATAATTGATTGTTAATGGTAATTAATCAATCAAAAGCTTTGTTTGGCTAAACACAGGAATGCCATGTGAATTCCTGGCTGTGGATTCCACTTTTTTAAGTGACCTTTTAAAAAAAATCAAGTGCTTGAACAAGGTGGGTGTGGGGAACTAAAAATGCAACCAAAGCTCAATGTCGTTGTGTTTAGCCTCTTCTAACAGGCCAAATACCAGAGAATCTGCTCTAACCAGGGTCAGAGTGCAAAGACTCCATCATTCATACCACAGTCACTCAAGGATGACCAGATTGTGCCGCACCTGCTAAAGGGAGATTTAGAGACATGCCACTTCTTTTGTATCATGCTCATAGTAATCCTGGTGCATGTTGAAACATCTTCAAAGGAGTTCGGTCTCAAAGTCAAAATCAGGTTTATTATCACTGACATATATTGTGAGATCTGTTATTTTGCTGCAGCAGTACAGTGCAAGATATATATACACTGAGTGGCCATTTAATTAGATACATCCATACACCTGCTCGTTAATGCAACCATCTAATCAGCCAATCATCTTGTAGCAACTCAATGCATAAAAGCATGCAGACAGGATAAAGAGGTTCAGTTGTTGTTCAGACCAAACATCAGCATGGGTAAGAAATGTGACCATGTTTGTTGATGCCTGACAGGGTGGTTTGAGTATCTCTGACACTGCTAATCTCCTGGGATTTTCATGCTATTCTGTTGGTGGAAATGCCTTGTTAATGAGCGGGGTTAGAGGAGAATGATCAGGCTGGTTTAAAACTGCCAGGAAGCTGACTGTAACTCAAACAACCAGATGCTACAACAATAGTGTGCAGAAGAGCATCTCTGAACGCACAACACATCAAACCTTGAAGTGGATGGGCTACAGCAGCAGAAGACCACAAACGAACATACACTCAGTGGCCACTTTATTAGGTACATGAGGTACCTAATAGAATAGCCACTGAGTGTGAATATGTGTGTGCATATATTTCTGTTTTATGTATTTCATTGTATTGTTTTATATATATATCTTATTGTAATTTATATTACATGCATTACAATAAGAAAGATAGAAATATATTACGATATATATCATGAAATTTGTTGTTTTGTGGCAAGAGTACATGAATTACATAAAATAATACTATAACTTGCAATCAGGTGCATATTTAAGTTGTGCCAGAAGTGAGTTAGTGTTCAAGGGTTCATTCTCCGTTCAGAAATCTGATGGCAGAGGGGAAGGAGCGGTTAAGAAAATGTGCCTGGGTCTTCAAGCTCCTGTACTTTGATGGTAGCACTGAGAAGTAGGCAGGTCCTGAGTTGTGGTGCTCCTTCATGATGGATGCTGAACTTTTGAAGTTTTGCCTTTTCAAGATGTCCTCATTGGTGGGAAGGCTAGTGCCCATAATGGAACTGGCTGAGTTTACAACTTTCTGCAGCTTTTTCCAATCTTGTGCATTGGTCCCTCCATACTAGGTAGTGATGCTCCTCTACACACCACTGTTGTAATGCCTGTTGTAATACTAGGAACGCTCTCCACTACGAAGAATGATTATCCTGGGGTTTACTCATAAATTATATCACTTCTCTAAGATTGCCCCTCATTCTCCTATGCTCCAAGGAATAAAGACCTAGTCTAGCCAATATCTCCATATAACTCCCTATATTGCTCTTTAGTCCTGGCAATATCCTCATAAATTATCTGTGCACTTTGTCCTGTCTAACCACATCTTTACTATAACAGGGTGGCCAGGACCATGCACAGTCACTTGCAGATGAAACTATTTCTGATTTCATCTCCATATCAGTTTATCAAAACTCCTCCAAAGTTGTGAAGGCTTTCAATCATGTTTTATTTTCTAAGCAAGGGATTACCCTTCAGAACTGTTCACAGAATGTAAGTTGTGACCCACAGAGGTTTAGGACAACTTGTTTTGACTTGTAGCAGAATGCCCTTGAGATGCAGCCAACATTATGATTGTAGCCCCCTTAATGATGACTAGGTTGTCTGAAAAACTTTAAAGAATTGTTAACAATAACAAAAGACACTACAGTGTTGTTAGGAAAAGGTAGAGGATATTATCTTCTGTGTTCTGTAGCCAATATTTATTTTCTGTTCAACATTTTTTAAAGAAGTGGCTTATTTAATGCATGTGCTCAGTGGCCACTATTATAGTGGCAACTCAATGCATGCAGACATGGTCAACAGTTTCAGTTGTTCAGACCAAATCAGAAATGTGATCCAAGTGACTTTGACCATGGAATGATTGTTGGTGCCAGATGGGGTGGTTTGAGTATCTGAGAAACTGCTGATTTCCTGGGATTTTCGTGCACAACTGTTTCTAGAGTTTACAGAGAATGGTTCCAAAAAACTGTTTAAAAAAAAACATCCAGTGGGTATCAGTTTTGTGGGTGAGAGTGCCTTGCTAATGAGAGAGGTCAGAGGAGAATGGCTAGACTGGTTCAAGCTGACAGGAAGGCAACGGTAACTCAAACAACCAGGCATTACAACAGTGGTGTGTAGAAGATCATCTCTGAACGCACAACACATTGTACCTTGAAGTGGATGGGCTACAGCAGCAGAAGAGATTCTGAGATTGTGCAGTGTGTGTGTAATGAATATGTAAATAAGTTCCATTCAAGTTATGGGCTTGGACATATATAGGCAATTCATCTCTGAGGATTGTCACCTTGTCATGGTGGAAAGGCTTCTGAGTTTCAAAGATGCTGAGAGCAATGCTGTCTGGAGTTTTGCCATCTGGTGCTTAGCTCCTGGGAGGTCATCCTTGCCTGTAAGGTTAAGGGGAGGTTCCAAAAAAAATGGTGATCCAAACCAAGACCTTAACACTGCAGTTAGCGGAAGATGATGTCACATCACAACGGCACTGGAAGCGGACGAAGACTGCAGCAGTGAAGGATCCCCAGTCATCTTGCATTCGATGTCATTGGACCCTGACCCCAATCTGTCAAGGATCGTTGGTGGCTACCTATGCATCAGCCTCCCCACGTTAAACAAAGTCATGCAGAGGTGTTCTCCATTATTCCAGAAGGGGCCTCAACACCCACCTGTGGAGCCACCAATAAACAACCCCTTTGGTAAAAAGAATACTCGACTCAAGTAATCGCACTGCTAGTCAATCCAAGAGTGAGAATCCAATCCAGAGGTTCACACAGATTAAACGTGGAATAATAAATACAATGGGGGTGAGTCACAGACTGAAATTTCATTGAGGGGTTCTGAGCCTCATGCTTTGTGAACTAAATAAAATGCACCTCTGTGTTCCCTCTGTCTTCTTGCTACTACCATTGCACAGAGGTACAGGAGCCTTAGGTATCACACCACCAGGTTTAAGGACAATTATTTCCCCTCAACCATCAGGCTCCTGAACCAGAGTGGATAACTTCACCCCTTCAACACTGAACTGAGTCCACAACCTGTGGACTCACTTCCAAGGACTCTACATCTCATGTTTATTTATTTATTTAGGGATACAGTGCAAACAGACCCTCCCAGCCCAACAAGCCACACCGTGCAGCAGCCCACCTACTTAATCCTTACTGGATCTCAGGACAATTTGCAATGACCGATTAACCTACAACTGGTACGACTTTGGACTGTGTGAAGAAACCAGAGCACCTGGAGGAAACCCATGCTCACAGACAGAATGTACAAACTTTCTTACAGAGGTCACCGGATTTGAACTCTGAATTTAGGTGCCCATAGCTATAATAGTGTCGTGTGAACTGCTACACAACCATGGCAGCACCAGACTTAAAGTTATTTATTTCTTATTGATCTATTACTATTATTTTATTTTTCTTTTTGTATGTGTACAATCTGTTGTTCTTTGCTCTTTCTTTATGTGCAATTTTTCATGGATTCTATTGTATTTCTTTGTATTTACTGTGAACGCCCTCAAGAAAATGAATCTCAGCATAGTATATAGTGACATAAATGTACTTTTATAATAAATTTACATTGAATTTGAACTTTGAACTTTAATAGTTCTACAAATTGAACAGCTGTGCCTTAGAAATGGACTACTTTTAATGCTTTCACAATATCGAAAAAGGAATGAGCCATTAATAGTAGAATTATAGACCAGTTAGTTTGACGTTAATCATCAGGAAACGGTCGAGAGCATTTTATGGGACCCTAACTGGGTTCATCTAAAGAACATACAGGCCATAAGAAGTAGTCGGCATGGTCTTAGAAGCAGTGCGTCACGCCTCAGAAGCTCTCTGGAATGCTCTGAGGACAGAGCTGAGTCTGCAGAGGGAGCCCAAACAGTGTACCTATCAGCTGGAGTTTCACAAGGAGTACAACAAAAATTATAGTATCACCATCTTTTTCTCATGTCCCAAGGAAGTTTGAAAAAGCTTTTCAGTTAATCAAACACTTTTGTAATGCAACCGCTGTTGAGACATGCGAGTGGCTGAACAAGATTATGATGAACACAAGTAATTCTGAAGATGCTGGAAATTCAGAGCAACACACACAAAATGCTGGATAACTCAGCAGGTCAGGCAGCATCTATGGAGGGGAATAAACAGTCGTCGTTTTAGGCCCAGACCCTTCATCAGGATCATGACGGATCCAGTCCCCAATCCCCTTTTCTTTAGAGGATGGGTTGAGTGAGCTAAGGTTTTTCTCTTTGGAGTGAAGGAGAATGAGAGTTGACTTGATAGAGGTCTACAGGATGATAAGAGGCATAGATCAAGAGGACAGCCAGAGACATTTCCCTGGGTTGGAGATGGCTACTGTGAAGGGGCATAATTTTAAGGTAATAGGAGAAAAGTATAGGGGGGATGTCAGAGATTAGTTTGTAGCACAGAAAGTGGTGGATGTGTGGAATGCCCTGCTATGTGTGGTTGTAGAGGCTGATACACTGGGAACATTTAAGAAACTCTTAGCACATGGATAACAGAAAAATGGATGGCTTTATAGGAGGGAAGGGTTAGATTGATCCTGGATTATGTTAAAAGGTCAGCACGAACTAACTCTAGCTTTTCGTGTTTCTCTGTACACTTGATGTCCATAGTAGTGGTTAGGGTAATGTCATTACAGCACCAGCTACCCAGGTTGAATTCTGCCACTATCAGTAAGGGCCTATACTATGTTGTAATGTTCTGTGTTCTTGGCTGGTACAAGGTAGAATGCAGGGCAAAGCATTCAGTATCTCAGTTATCAGCTGTGAAGTGGTGCATCAAATTTTTTTTTACGTTGTACTGATTCATGGGGTGTGACAGGTTGCTTTGCTGTGAAATGGTTCTGGGAAATCATTCTTCCCTGGATTAGTGTGGACAGATATACGAACTTACTATAACTCAGGAGGAGATGGGGGCAGGATCAGTCTGTGGCAGCTGGAAGTTAATTGTCTCAAATGTGTTGACAGTTTGCTATTCCACTCAGTCTCTTGTTTCACATGGGTTAATCCGTTTGAGTTCCTAGTTGAGCGTCTTCCTTCCTCTCTGAAAAGCTGATTCGTCCTGGTCTATGGTTCCACAAGTCTGTAGTTGTGCAACCACACAGGCTTTGCACTTCAGGCTGATCCGACCTACAGACTTAGACCAGGTGACAGGACCAGCATTGCAACATTTTACAGTCAATTCCTGACTTGTTTTATACATCTTCCTATCAATCTTAGTCAAGGATAATAGTAGAAAGAAGTTACAGTGCCTATAAAAAGTATTCACCCCCTTTGGAAGTTTTCATGTTTTATTGTTTTTCAATATCAAATCACAGTGGATTTAATTTGGCTTTTTTTGACACTGATCAACAGAAAAAGACTCTTTTGTCAAAGTGAAAACAGATCTTTACAAAGTGATCTAAATTAATTACAAATATAAAACACAATAATTGATTGCATAAGTATTCGGCCCTTTAATATGACACACCAAATCATCACAGGTGCAGCCAATTGGTTTTAGAAGTCACATACTTAGTTAAATGGAGATCACTGTGTGCAGTCAAGGTGTTTCAATTGATTGTTGTAAAAATACATCTGCATTTTGATTGTGTTGGCATGTGGCCAAGTGGTTAAGGCATCGGTCTAGTGATCTGAAGGTCGCTAGTTCGAGCCTCAGCTGTGGCAGCGTGTTGTGTCCTTGAGCAAGGCACTTAACCACACATTGCTCTGTGACGACACCGGTGCCAAGCTGTATGGGTCCTAATGTCCTTCTCTTCGACAACATCGGTGGCGTAGAGAGGGGAGAATTGCAGCATGGGCAACTGCCGGTCTTCCATACAACCTTGCCCAGGCCTGCGCCCTGGAAACCTTCCAAGGCACAAATCCATGGTTTCACGAGACTAACGGATGCCTATAAACATCTGTATCTGGAAGGTCCAACTGCTGGTGAGTCAGTATCCTGACAAAAGAACACTCCAAGCAACTCTGCGAAAAGGTTATTGAAAAGCACAAGTCAGAAGATGAAATCAAGACTGCCAGGGTGATGGTAGAGTCATTAGCGATATTTAAGAGACTCTTAGGTAGGTGCATGGATAAAAAATGGCTCACCTTCAGCCCTACTTTCTGTGTGCAGTAATGTTCTCCATTTTGTAAAAGGGATATAGAGGGAATGGAAGATAGAAACATAGAAAACCTACAGCACAGTACAGGCCCTTCAGCCCACAAAGCTGTGCTGAACATGTTCCTACCTTAGAACTACCTAGGCTTTACCCATAGCCCTCTATTTTTCTAAGCTCCATGTAGCCATCCAAGAGTCTCTTAAAAGACCTATCGTTTCCGCCTCCACCACCGCTGCTGGCAGCCCATTCCATGCACCCACCACCCTGCATAAAGCACTTACCCCTGACATGGCCTCTGTACCTAGAGCTTACAGACATCTCCCACCATCTAGGCAAAGACTAAAGACCACAGGACCAATGGTGAGGACCTAGAAGATATGGTCAAGTGAGGTAAAGGAGTGCTTACAGCACTACTTTGAGTTGGTGGACTAGACAATATTCAGGCATTCATCTTCGAGTCTGACCTGTGTGGATCAGTGTGTACTGGCCATACCCAAATCAAAAGGTGTGGACGAATCAAGAGATTCATAGTCTGTTGATGGCTAGATCTGTGGCATTCAAGACCGGTGATCCAGAACTATACAAGTTCAGATACGACCTACAGAAAGCTATTTTAAGAGTAAAAAAAAATTCCAAATGCAGTTAGAGACAGAATCAGATGCATGTTATCTCTGGCAGGGTTTGTAGGCCAGTAATTCTTACTAAGCAAAACATAACATCATGAATGGTTGACACGAGGAAATCTGCAGATGCTGGAATTTCAAGCAACACACATAAAAGTTGCTGGTGAACGCAGCAGGCCAGGCAGCATCTCTAGGAAGAGGTACAGTCAATGTTTCGGGCCCGAGATGTCGACTGTACCTCTTCCTAGAGATGCTGCCTGGCCTGCTGCGTTCACCAGCAACTTTGATGTGTGTATCATGAATGGGTGTGATGCTTCACTCCCAGCTGAGCACAACACTTTTATGCACACTTTGAAAGGGAGAATAAAACTACACCTGTGTGAATCCCGGCAGCATCTGGTCATTTTGTGATCTCTGTCTCAGAGGCCGAAGTCGGAACATTTTTCAAGAGGGTGAACCCTCGTAAAACATCAGTGCCTGATGATGTATCTGATAGGGCTGTGAAAATCTGTGCCAATTGACTGGCAGGAGCGTTCAAGGACATCTTCAATCTCTTACTGCTGTAGTCAGAGATTCACACCTGCTTCAAAAGGGCAACAACAACAACATATTTGTGCCCAATAAGAGCAGGGTGAACTTCCTCAATGAGCACTCATATCTTCTGTGATGAAGTGCTTTGAGGGGTTGGGCATGGCTAGAATCAACTCCGACCTAAGCAATCACTGAAATTTGTCTACTGCCACAACAGGTCTACAGCAATCTAACTGGCACTCTGTTGACCTTGAATCACCTGGCCAATAGTGATAGGTATGTAATTACAGCTCAATGTTCAACCCAACCATACCTTCAGTTATAATCAACAACCTCTGTACCTCCCTCTGCAACTGGATCTATAACTTCCACACCGGGAGACCACAATCTGTGGATTGGAAATAGCATCTCCTCCTCACTGACAGTCAACTGTGGTCCACCTCTAGGAGGTATGCTGAGCCCACTGCTCTACTCTCTGTACACCCAGGATTGTGAGTGGAGAGGCAGAGGGAGAGAGAGAGGGGGGGAGGGAGAGGGAGGGAGGGAGAGAGAGAGAGAGAGACAGACAGACAGACAGACAGACAGACACGGACGGACGGACGGACGAGGAAACACACACCAGTCCTCATCGAGGGATCAGAAGTGGAAAGGGTGAGCAATTGCAAGTTCCTGTGTGTCAACATCTCTGAAGATCTATTCTGGGCCCAACATATTGATGCAATTACAATGAAGAAGGAGAAATGGTATGTCACCAAAGCCACTTGCGGATGTCTACAGATGTACTGTGGAGAGCATTCCAACTGGTTGCATCACTGTCTGGTATGGAAGGGCCACTACACAGGATCAGAAAAAGCTGCAGAAAGTTGTAAACTCAGCCAGCTGCATTGTGGGCACCAGCCTCCCCAGCATCAAGGACAGCTTCAGAGGACGATGACTCAGAAAGGCAGCATCATCACTAAGGAGCCCCATGACCCTGGACATGCCCTTTTCTCATTGCTACCATTGAGGAGGAGATACAGGAGTCTGAAGACACACACTCAATGTTTCAGAAACAGCTTCTTCCCCTCCCTCCCCCCACCATCAGATTTTGGACAATGAACCTATGTACACTACTTCACTATTTTGTTCCTCTCTGTTTGCATTACTTAAATTTTTAATATTTTGTCAAAGATCAAAGTAAATTTATTATCAAAGTACATGTATGTCATCATATACAACCCTAAGATTCATTTTCTTGCAGACATCCTCAATAAATCCAATAACCATAACAGAATCAATGAAAGACCACACCAACCAGGGGGTATAACAAGTGTGAAAAAGACAACAGACTGTAAAAAATACGACAAAGAAAGACACCATAATAAATAAGCAATAAATATCAAAAATATGAGAAGAAGAAAGTGAGTCTGTAGGTTTTGGGAAGACTTCAGTGATGGAGCAAGTGATGTTGGGTGAAATTATCTGCTTTGGTCCAAGAGCCTAATGGTTGAGGGGTAATAACTGTTCCTGAACCTAGTGCTGTGAGTCTTGAGTCTCTAGTACCTTCTTCCTGATGGCAGCAGCAAGAAGAGAGCATGACCTGGGTGGAGGGGGTCCCCAATAATGGCTGCTGCTTTCCTGTGACAATGCTCCATATGGATGTGCTCAACGGTAATTGATATTGTAATTCTTACTGAAATTTATACTTTTATTATGTTGCATTGCAATATACTGCCATAAAACAACAAAATTTTGTGACATATGCTAGTGATATTAAACTTGATTCTGATGTAAAGAAATTGCAGAAAGGATTTACTAAAACAATTGCAGATGATGAGAAATTTATTGTTTTGTGGCAACAGTACACTGTAAAAACATAAAATCACTATAAATTACAAAATAAGTAAATAATGCAAAAAAAAGCAGTTCATGGACAGTTCAGAAAGCCAGTAGCAGATTTCAGGATCCTGTTTTATTTCCTGATGGTAGTAATGAAGAGAGGACATGTCCTGGGTGGTGAGGGTCCTTAATGATGGATGCCATCTCTTGAAGATGCTCTTGATGCTGAGGAAGGTTATGCCCGTGATGAAGCTAGCTGAGTCGACAGCCAAACAAACCTCATGTGATCTCATGCATTGGAGCTTCCATACCAGGCTGTATTGCCATCAGTCACAATGCACTCCACAGTACAGATGTACATCTCCCCTCCACTATCAGATTTCTGAAGAGTCTGGGAACCCATGAATAATGCCTCTTTATTCCTTTTTTTGCACTATTTATTGTTTGTGAACATTGTAGATCTTTACATCTTTGCATTGTACTGCTACCACAAAATAACAAATTTCATGTCCTATGTCAGTGATGATAAACCTGATTCTAATTTATAAGAGTCTTTGGTGACATACACCTCAAACTCCTAATGAGGCAGAGTGACAAGGGATGATCTGATGGAAGCTTTTAAGATTATGGGAGGATTAGAGAGTACAGATAGGAAATAACACACTTGTGGTTATCTGGAGAAATAGAGGCAATGTATGCAAGATCACCAATAATAGATTAAATGGAAAATTCAGGCTGCTGTGAATATGGAGCTTTCTTGCATGTGGAGGATTGGAGATATATTCAGAGGCAGGTGAATAAGGGCACAAATAAGTTGAAAAAGTGTAGGAACAGGATTGTCTCATTCACGAACATTGGCAAAACACTATTGAATTGAGTGGTCTCTTGCAATATTGTAAAAAGAACATAGAATAGTATAGGCCTTTCAGCCCACAATGAGGTGCTGAGATAATTAAACCAATGACTCCTAATTCATCTAATCCATCTTCTCCACACATTGACGATATCTCTCCCTTCTCTGCATATCCATATGCCTATCTAAAGGTCTCTGAAATACCCCTATGCTATCTATCTGCACTACTACTCCAGACAGTGCATTCCATGCACCCACCACTCTGAGTGAAAAAAGTTGCCCCACACAGTATCTCCTTTGTACTTTCCCCCCACTTAAATACATGCCCCTGTCACTAGACATTTCAATCCCGGGAAGACAAACACTGGCTGCCAACTCCATGCCTCACAAAATTTTATAAACTCCTATCAAATCACCCCTCAGTCTCTGCTGCTCTGGAGAGGACAGCCAAAGTCTGCCTCCTTGTAGCACATGTCCTCTAAGCCAAAACACAAGAGATCCTGCAGATGCTGGTAACCAAGAGTACAACACACAAAATGCTGGAGGAATTCAGCAGGTCAGGCAGTCTCTTTGGAGAGGAATGAACAGTCAGTGTTTCAGGCCGAGAACCCTCATCAGGACTCGTGAACCTGGTGAAGAGTCTCAGCGGAAACATTGCCTGTTGATTCCTCTCCATAAATGCTGCCTGACCTGCTGTGTTCCTTCAGCATTTTGTGTCCTCCATACCAGGCAGCATCCTGCTAACACTCCTCTGCTCACTCTCCAAAGCCTCCACATCCTTCCGATAATGGGACGAGCAGAACGGAACACAGTAATGTAAATGTGGCCTAACCAGAGATTTATAAAGGTATATTATCAATGTCTTGATTCTTGAACTCAGTGCATAAACTAATGAAAGCAAGCATGCCGTACATCTTCTTTACTACCTTATCAACCTGTGCATCCACTTTTAGGGGGCCTTGTATCTGAACCTCCAATCTCTTTGTTCATCAATGCTGTTAAGGATCCTGCCATTAACCATTTCTCTTTCTGTTGTCAGAGGGGGGCTTACTTATGGGCTCCCCCAGCACATCTTTGGTTGTTAACACAAACAATGTATTTCACTGTATGTTTCGATGCACATATGATAACTAAATCTAAATCTGAATCTAACTTTGACTCCAAAGTGTGGCACTTCATACTAGTTGGGACTAAACTCCATCCACCACTTTCCTGCCCATATCTGCAACTGATTTATATCCCGCTGTATCCTTTAGCAATCTTCTGTGCAGACTGCCAATCTTTGTGTCATCTACAAACTTACTCACCTCCCCACCTCATTTTCTTCCAAATCATTTAAGTACTGTATTTACGATACAAATAAATATATTTGGATAGGTTGAGATTACTAAAGAGGGCTATGGTCCAGGTACAAGTAGATGGGACTAGGCAGAAGACCAGTCCGGCATGGGCTAGGTGGGCCAAAGGGCTGTTTCTGTGTTGTAGTTCTCTATGACTCTATAAAGGTAAAAGGCATATTTCGAATTCATGTTCAAATTTATTGTCATTCAACCATGTACATTTATATTGCCCAATGAAACAATGCTCCTCTGGACCAAGGTGCACAACACAGTAACATATAACTCATATACAACACAAAGTAATATTACCACAAATATATTAACAAATAATAAAATATATTCCAGAAGATTGACATTTACCAGAAGGTATATTTACGGCACAAGTTAAAAAGTAAACAGTATAACGCCACTGCAACTTCATATGTGATGAGACTTGAGTGGTTGTAGTGAATTTAGTAGTCTCACAGCCGGGTGGAAGAAGCTGTTTCCCACCCTAACAGTCCCTATCCTATTCTGTGGTAGTAGAGAGTCAAAGAGATTGTGGGTTGGATGGGAGGGATAAGACCATAAGACATAGGAGCAGAATTAGACCATTCAACACACCAGTTCTCATCTGGATTTCCATCATGGAAGATTTATTGTCCCTCCCAACCCCATTCTCCTGTCTTCTCCCTGCAGCCTTTGACACCTTTACTAATTAAGAACTTATCAACCTCTAGTTTCAATATATACAATGACTTGTTCTCCACAATGATCAATGGCAAAGATTTCTACAGATTCACCTCCCTCCGGCTAAAGAAATTCCTCCTCTGTTCTGTTCTAAATGGACAACACTCTATTCTGAGACTATGGCCTCTGGTCCTAGGAAACCCACTATAGGAAACATCCTCTCCACATCCACTCCATCTAGGCATTTCAATATTCAATATATTTCTATGAGATCCACCCTCATTCTTCTAAACTGCAGGGAGTACAGACCCATAACCATCAAACACTACTTATTCATTAACTCTTTCATACGCAAAAACATTCTTTTGAACATCCTCTGGACCCATTCCAATGCCTGCACATCTTTTCTTAGATGAGGGGCCCAAAACTGCTCAGAATACTCCAAGTGCAGTCTGACCAAAGCCTTATAAAGCCTCAGCATTACATCGTTGCTCCTATATTCTAATCCTCTCAAAATGAATGCTAACATTGCATTTACTTTCCTTACCACTGACTCAACCTACAAGCTAACTTTTAGGGAATCCTGCATAAGGACTCCGAAGTCCCTTTGTACCTCCGATTTTTTGAGTATTTTCCTCATTTAGAAAAAAGTCTACATCTTTGTTCCTTCTACCAAAGTGCATGGCCATATGCTCCCTGACGTGATATTCCATCTGCCACTTCTTTGCATACTCTCTCATTTTAAGGCCTTTCTGCAGATTTTCAATACTCCCTGCTGCTCCGTCTGTAAACTTGGTCAGAAAGCCATCAAATCTATCATCCAAATCATTAACATTTATGAAAGAAGTGCTCCCAACACTGAACCTTGTGGAACACCACTAGGCACCAACGGTCAACTATAAAAGGCCCACTTTATTTCCACTCTTTGCTTCCTGCCAGTCAGCCAATCTTTTATCCATGCTGGATTCTATCCTGTAATACCATGGGCTCTTATCTTGTTAAGCAGCCTCATGTGTAACACCTTGACAAAGGCCTTCTGAAAATCCAACTACACAACATCCACTGACTCTCTTTTGTCTATCCTGTATGTTATTTCCTCAAAGAATTCATACAGATTTGTCAAGCAAAATTTCTCCTGAAGGAAACCATGCTGACATTGGCCTATTTTATCCTGTGCCTCCATCCTTAATAATGGACTCCCAACATCTCCCCAACCACTGAAGTCAGGTTAATTGACCTATGATTTCCTTTCTTCTGCCTCTCTCCCTTCTTAAGGAGTGGAATCACATCTGTATGATCTTTGATAATGCTAAAGGCCCGTGTACACAGTGCTGATTACATCAACTTCTGTGTGGACTGCAGTGTTCCAATAAGAACTGTCCTTTGTTATTCAAATAACAAGTCATGGGTGACAAAGGACATTAAGGACATCCTGAATGCTAAAAAGACGGCGTTGAGAGATGGAAATAGGGAGGAACTGAGGGCAATACAGAGGGACCCGAAAGCCAGGATCAGGGAGGCTACAGACAGGTACAGGAGGAAGCTTGAGTGGAAACTCCAGCCGAACAACATGAGAGAGGTCTGGAGTGGGATGAGGACCATCACTGGGTTCCGGCAAACTAGCAACAGAGGAGCTGAAGGCAGTGTGGACAGGGCCAATGAACTTAACCTGTTCTTTAACAGATTTGACATTGTGGCCCCTGCCCATCCCCCACATGAACCATCTGTTGTCCACCCCCAACCAACACATATTCCACTCTCCCCTCCTACCCCTCCTCACAGTCCCCCACCCTGCTCTCATGACTATACCACTTCCGCACATGAAACCACCATGGTGGGCTTCACAGCTGAACAGGTGAGAAGACAGCTGAAACGTCTCAATCCAAGCAAGGCTGCAGGACCGGATGGTGTCAGTACCAGGGTGTTCAAAGCCTGTGCCCCTCAGCTATGTGGAGTACTTCGCCATGTCTTCAACCTGAGCCTGAGGCTCCGGAGGGTTCCTGTACTGTGGAAGACATCTTGCCTCGTCCCTGTGCCGAAGACGCCGCGCCCCAGCGGCCTCAATGACTTCAGACCGGTGGCATTGACCTCCCACAACATGAAGACCCTGGAGAGACTTGTTCTGGAGCTGTTCCGGCCTATGGTCAGGCCACACTTAGATCCCCTCCAGTTTGCCTACCAGCCCCAACTAGGAGTTGAGGATGCCATCGTCTACCTGCTGGACCGTGTCTACGCCCACCTGGACAAGCCAGCAAGCACTGTGAGGGTCATGTTTTTTGACTTCTCCAGTGCGTTCAACACCATCCGCCCTGCTCTGCTGGGGGAGAAGCTGACAGCGATGCAGATGGATGCTTCCCTGGTATCATGGATTCTTGATTACCTGACTGGCAGACCACAGTAGGTGTGCTTGCAACACTGTGTGTCCGACAGAGTGATCAGCAGCACTGGGGCTCCACAGGAGACTGTCTTGTCTCCCTTTCTCTTCACCATTTACACCTCGGACTTCAACTACTGCACAGAGTCTTGTCATCTTCAGAAGTTTTCTGATGACTCTGCCATAGTTGGATGCATCAGCAGGGGAGATGAGGCTGAGTACAGGGCTACGGTAGAAAACTTTCTCACATGGTGTGAGCTGAATTATCTGCAGCTTAATGTGAAAAAGACTAAGGAGGGGGTGGTAGACCTGAGGAGAGCCAAGGTTCCGGTGACCCCTGTTTCCATCCAGGGGGTCCGTGTGGACATGATGGAGGATTACAAATACCTGGGGATACGAATTGACAATAAACTGGACTGGTCAAAGAACACTGAGGCCGTCTACAAGAAGAGTCAGAGCTGTCTCTATTTCCTGAGGAGACTGAGGTCCTTTAACATCTGCCAGACGATGCTGAGGATGTTCTACGGGTTTGTGGTGGCCAGTGCGATGATGTTTGCTGTTGTGTGCTGGGGCAGCAGGCTGAGGGTAGCAGACACCAACAGAATCAACAAACTCATTCGTAAGGCCAGTGATGTTGTGAGGATGGAACTGGACTCTCTGATGGTGATGTCTGAAAAGAGGATGCTGTCCAAGTTGCATGCCATCTTGGACAATGTCTCCCATCCACTACATAATGTACTGGTTGGGCACAGGAGTACATTCAGCCAGAGACTCATTCCACCGAGATGCAACACAGAGCGTCATAGGAAGTCATTCCTGCCTGTGGCCATCAAACCTTACAACTCCTCCCTTGGAGGGTCAGACACCCTGAGCCGATAGGCTGGTCCTAGACTTATTTCCTGGCATAATTTACATATTACTATTTAATTATTTGTGGTTTTATTGCTATTTAATTATTTATGGTGCAATTGTAATGAAAACCAATTTCCCCTGGGATCAATAAAGTATGACTATGACTATGACTATGACCATGGCTCCTGACAACCAGTTTTCCCACCAGTCAAAAAACCTTGTTGCAAAACCAGCTCGAGCTGCCCAAGCACCGGAGGCAGGCAGGAGGGAGTGGAATTTCCTGATGTCCCTGTAGATAAAGAAGCCCAGCAGCGCATTACACAAACCAAGCCAGGCATGCATGATTGCTGCCCAGGTCACACAATAACGATGAGCTGCTGAGAAGAGCGACACACCCCAGTTAACATCAGAGTGCTTTGAGTTACTGTATTATGCCAAGTGGCAGGGTGACAGCATGGACCCAACATATTGATGCAATTATAAAGAAGATACACCAGCAGCTATACTTCATTAGGAGTTTGAAAAGATTTGGTCTGTCACCATAAACTCGGGCAAACTTCTACAAATGTACCATGGAGAGCATTCTTATTGGTTGCATCACTTAGGTAGGCACACAGATGACAGAAAATTGGAAGGCTATGTACAAGGGAAGGGTTAGTAGGCTAAAAGGTCAGCAAAACATTGTGGACAGAAGGGCCTGTACTGTACCATAGTGTTCTTTGTTGTATGTTCTGTAATTACCCTATTAAATGCTCATAATTTTAAAAGCCCCTATCATGTCCCCCTTCACCCTCCGATGATAGAGCTTAAAGTCAAATATATTGTCATTTGACTATACATACCGTTTGTACATTAATACACTGAAACAATATTCCTCCAGGCAATGGTGCACCCACAGACATATACCACACACAGCACACGAACCAAAATTTTTACCATAAATAAGTTAATAAATTATAATTCAGCTTGCAGATTTTAGTGTTCTTTATGATCAGAAGTATTTTTCGGTCGTAGAAAAGACAAACAGAACAAAAGTATTCACCATTGATTGGAGCCTGAGAGGCCACTAAGGCTGTGCACACCATCATCTTGTGACAAAGTGAGAACAACCAACATTTGTCCAATCTGTCCTTATCTGGCAGGCTGATGAAACATAACAACTCCTACTTGAGAAGCAACTTGGATTTGCTCCAATTTGCCTAACAGAACAGCAGGTCCACAGCAGATGTCATCTCATTGGCTCTGCAACATCTGGACAGCAAAGATGTTCTTCATTGATTACAGCTCAGCATTTATCACCATCAATAAGCTCCAAGACAATGGCCTCAGCACCTCCTTGTGCAATTGGATCTTCAATTTCCTCACTTGCAGACCCCAGTCAGTTCAGATTGGCAACTACATCCCCTCCACGACCTCTGATGGCACAGAGGCACCACAGGGCTTTCTGTTTAGCCCCCTGCTCTACTTACTTCACACTTATGACTGTGCGGCCAAGCACAGCTCCAAAGTCGTAGGCTGAATCAAAGGTGGTGATGAATTAGCATATAGGAGGGAAATTGAAAACCTGGCTGAGTGGTGCCATAACAACAACCTTTTACTCACGCCAGCAAGACCAAGGAGCTGATGATTGACTTCAGCAGAAGGAAACCAGAGGTATATCAGCCAGTCCTCTTCAGAGGAACAACGGTGGAGAGGGTCAGAACTTTAAATTCCTTGGTGTTATTAATTCGGAGGACCTGTCCTGGGCCCAGCATGAAAGTGCAATTACAAAAGAACAGCAGCACCTCTACTTCCTTCGGAGTTTTGACAATCTTTGATAGATATGTAATGGAGAGTATATAAACTGGTTGCATCACAGCCCTTAAACAGAAAATCCTACAAAAAGTAGTGCTTACAGCCCAGTCCATCACTGGAAAAGCCCTCCCCCACTATTGAGCACATCTACATGAAACAATGTCACAGGAAAGCAGCATCCATCATCAGGGACATCTACCACCCAGGAAATGCTCTCTTCTCAATGCTACCATCAGGAAGGAGGTACAGGAACTTCAGGATTCACACCACCAAGTTAAGGAACAGTTATTACCCCTCAGCCATCAGGCTTGTGAACCAGAGGGGGATAACTTCACTCAACTTCACTTGCCCCATCATTGAAATGTTTCCACAATCTATGGGCTCAATTTCAAGGACTCTTCATCTCATGTTCTTATTATTTATTACTTATTTGCATAGTGGTTAAATGCCCAAGTTGGTACAGTCTTTCATTGATTCTGTTATTTTATGGATTTATTGAGATTGTCCACAAGAAAATCAATCTCAGAATATGTACTTTGATAATAAATTTACTTGGAACTTTACAATCATCGCGAGCAGTCATTTATTTGGCTGAGGTAGCATGGGCTATAAAAAGAGCTCAAAGTCTTTTGGAATTTTTTGGTGGACTGAACTTATAACAATCTAACCATCACTTAGGCACATAAAAAGAAGTGAGGTGCAAGCAGAGTGGCCATTGTAGGAGCGGGCAATGTTAGAGTGATCAGGCTTTGGTTCAACAGGCTTCGGCAAGAGTCAGCTTAGCCGAGAAGAGGCAGAGGCTGTAAACTTCTAATATTTTTTTTTCTTTTTCTTTGTCTATTAGTACATAGCTAGTGTGGTGAGAATGGCTGCAGGGTTTTTTGTGTGAGATGTGGGATCTCTGGGAGACCATCAGTCTCTCTGATTACTACATCTGCATGAAGTGCCTCGGGCTGCAGCACCTTAAAATGCATATTAAGGAACTGGACCTGCATCTCAATCACCTCCAACTCATGCAGGAGAGTGAGGTGATAAATAGGAGCTACAGGATGGTAGTCACCCTTAAGTTGCAGGAAACAGGTACCTGGGTGACTGTCAGGAGAGGAAGGGGGAAGATGCAGCCAATGCAGAATTGTTATTATTATTCAACAATAAATATACTGCTTTGGATACTTCTGGGGAGACAACCTACTGGGGGAAGCTGCATTTTCCAGGTCGCTGGCACTGAGTCTGGCTGTGTGGCTCAGAAGGGAAGGGGGAAGAAGAAGATTACAGTAGTGAAAGGGGATTCCATAGTTAGAGGAGCAGACAGGAAATTCTATGGTTGTAAAAGGACACCCAGATGCCATGTATGTTGCCTCCCAGGTGTCAGGGTCAGGGATTTCTCAGATCAGATCGACAGCATTTTAAAGGGGGAGAGTGGCAGAGCAGCCAGATGTTGTGGTACATATTGCTACCAACGACATTGTTGGAAAAGGGAGGAGGTCTTGCAGAGAGAATTTAGGTAACTGGGTAGAAAGATGTAGAGTAGGACCACCAGGGTAGTAGTCTCTGTATTGCTGCCAGTGCCACCAGCCAGTGAGGGTAACAATAGGATGATGTGGTAGATGAATGTGTGGCTGAGGAATTGGTGTGGGGGGCAGGGGTTCAGATTGCTAGAATATTGGGATCTCTTCTGGGGAAGGTATGACCTGTACAAAAATGACGGGCTAGACTTGAACCTGAGGGGACCAATATCCTTACGGACAGGTTTGCTACAGCTGTTGGGGAGGGTTTAAACTAATTTGGCAGGGGGATGGGAACTGGAGTGATGGGGCTGAGGATGGGGCAGATGAGTTGAAGTTTAACATGGGGACAAAATCAAAAGGTGTGATGAATACAGGACTGAAAGTGTTATATTTGAATGCACACAGCGTATGGAATAAGGTAGATGATCTTGTAGTTCAGTTAGAGATTTGCAGGTATGACATTGTGGGCATCACTGAATTGTGGCTGAAAGAAGATCATAGTTGGGAACTGAAAGTCCAAGCATGCACATTATATCAAAAGGAAAGGCAGGTAGGGATAGTGAGTGGGGTGGCTCTGTTGGTAAAAAATGAAATCAAATCTTTAGAAAGAGGTAACATAGGATTGGAAGATGTTGAATCCCTGTGGGTAGAGTTAAGAAACTACAAGGGTAAAAAGACCCTGATGAAAGTTATATACAGACCTCCGAACTGTAGTCAGGATATGGGCTACAATGGGCGATAGAAAAGGCATCTTAAAAGGCAATGTTGTGATAGTCATGGGGGATTTCAAAATGTAGGTATATTGGGAAATCAGGTTGGTAGTGGATCCGAAGAGAGCGAATTTGTAGAATGCCTACAAGATGTCTTTTTACAGCACCTTGTGGTTGAGCCCACTAGAAGAAAGGCAATTCTGCATCGGGTGTTGTGTAATAAACCAGATTTTACCCTAAAGTAAAGGAACCCTTGGGAGACAGTAATCATAATATGACAGAATTCGGTTTCAGAGGGAGAAGTTAAAGTCAGATGTATCAGTATTACATTGGAGTGAAGGGAATTACGTAGGATTGAGACAGGAGCTGGCCAAAGCTGACTGGAAGGAGGCATTGGCAGGGTTGATGGCAGAACAACAATAGCTCAGCTTCTGGAAGCAATTAGGAAGGAGCAGGATAGATACATCCCAAAGATGAAGAGGTATTCTAAAGGGAGGATGTCTCAATTCTGGCTGTCAAAGGAAGTCAAAGAAAACATAAAAGAAAAAGAGAAAGCATATAATATAGCAAAAATTAGTGGGAGCATTGGGAAGCTTTTAAAAACCAACAGAAGGCCACTAAAATCCTGTGAGAGAAAAGATGAAATATGACTGTTAGCTAATAATATAAAAGAGGATACCAAAAGTTTTTTTAGATATATAAAGAGTAAAAGAGAGGCAAGAATGGATTATCAGACCACCGCAGGCAGAAGAAAGGAAATTATAGCCCATTTCGCCGGAGTTCAGAAGAAGATGTTGGAATCCATTATTAAGAATGAGGCTTTATGGTACTTAAAGGCACATAGTCTTAGTCTTAGTCATAGTCATACTTTATTGATCCCGGGGGAAATTGGTTAAATGATAAAACAGGACAAAGTCAGCATGGTTTCCTTAATGGGACATCCTGCCGGACAAATCTGTGGAGTTCCTTGAGGAAATAACAGGCAGGATAGACAAAGGAGAGTCAGTAGATGTTAACAACAGGAATTCTGCAGATGCTGGAAGTTCAAGCAACATACATCAAAGTTGCTGGCAGCATCTATAGGAAGAGGTGCAGTCGACGTTTCAGGCCGAGACCCTTCGTCAGGACTAACTGAAGGAAGAGTGAGTAAGGGATTTGAAAGCTGGAGGGGGAGGGGGAGATGCAAAATGATAGGAGAAGACAGGAGGGGGAGGGATGGAGCCGAGAGCTGGACAGGTGATAGGCAAAAGGGGATACGAGAGGATCATGGGACAGGAGGTCCGGGAAGAAAGACGGGGGGGGTGACCCAGAGGATGGGCAAGAGGTATATTCAGAGGGACAGAGGGAGAAAAAGGAGAGTGAGAGAAAGAATGTGTGCATAAAAATGAGTAACAGCTGGGGTACAAGGGGGAGGTGGGGCCTTAGTGGAAGTTAGAGAAGTCGATGTTCATGCCATCAGGTTGGAGGCTACCCAGACGGAATATAAGGTGTTGTTTCTCCAACCTGAGTGTGGCTTCATCTTTACAGTAGAGGAGGCCGTGGATAGACATGTCAGAATGGGAATGGGATGTGGAATTAAAATCTGTGGCCACTGGGAGATCCTGCTTTCTCTGGCGGACAGAGCGTAGATGTTCAGCAAAGCGATCTTCCAGTCTGCGTCGGGTCTCACCAATATGTAAAAGGCCACATCGGGAGCACCGGACGCAGTATATCACCCCAGTCGACTCACAGGTGAAGTGTTGCCTCACCTGGAAGGACTGTTTGGGGCCCTGAATGGTGGTAAGGGAGGAAGTGTAAGGGCATGTGTAGCACTTGTTCCGCTTACACGGATAAGTGCCAGGAGGGAGATCAGTGGGGAGGGATGGGGGGGACGAATGGACAAGGGAGTTGTGTAGGGAGCGATCCCTGCGGAATGCAGAGAGGGCGGGGAGGGAAAGATGTGCTTAGTGGTGGGATCCCGTTGGAGGTGGCAGAAGTTACGGAGAATAATATGTTGGACCCGGAGGCTGGTGGGGTGGTAGGTGAGGACCAGGGGAACCCTATTCCTAGTGGAGTGGTGGGAGGATGGAGTGAGAGCAGATGTACGTGAAATGGGGGAGATGCGTTTAAGAGCAGAGTTGATAGTGGAGGAAGGGAAGCCCCTTTCTTTAAAAAAGGAAGACATCTCCCTCGTCCTAGAATGAAAAGCCTCATCCTGAGAGCAGATGCGGCAGAGACGGAGGAATTGCGAGAAGACGATGGCGTTTTTGCAAGAGACAGGGTGAGAAGAGGAATAGTCCAGATAGCTGTGAGAGTCAGTAGGCTTATAGTAGACATCAGTGGATAAGCTGTCTCCAGAGACAGAGACAGAAAGATCTAGAAAGGGGAGGGAGGTGTCAGAAATGGACCAGGTAAACTTGAGGGCAGGGTGAAAGTTGGAGGCAAAGTTAATAAAGTCAACGAGTTCTGCATGCGTGCAGGAAGCAGCACCAATGCAGTCGTTGATGTAGCGAAGGAAAAGTGGGGGACAGATACCAGAATAGGCACGGAGCATAGATTGTTCCGCAAACCCAACAAAAAGGCAGGCATAGCTAGGACCCATACGGGTGCCCATAGCTACACCTTTAGTTTGGAGGAAATGGGAGGAACCAAAGGAGAAATTATTAAGAGTAAGGACTAATTCCGCTAGACGGAGCAGAGTGGTGGTAGAGGGGAACTGATTAGGTCTGGAATCCAAAAAGAAGCGTAGAGCTTTGAGACCTTCCTGATGGGGGTTGGAAGTATATAAGGACTGGACATCCATGGTGAAAATAAAGCGGTGGGGGCCAGGGAACTTAAAATCATCGAAAAGTTTAAGAGCGTGAGAAGTGTCACGAACATAGGTCGGAAGGGATTGAACAAGTCAGTAGATGTTGTTTATTTGGATTTTCAGAAGGCCTTTGACAATGTGCTACAGAAGAGGCTACTTAACAAGGTAAGAGCCCATGGTATTACAGGAAAGATACTAGATGGATAGAAGATTGTGTGACTGGCAAGAGACAAAAAGTAGGAATAAAGGGAGCCTTTTCTGACGGGCTGCCGGTAACTGGTGTGTTCTATGTGTTGGTGTTGGGTCCACTTCTTTTCATGTTATATGTCAATGATTTAGATGATAGATTTGATGGCTTTGTGACAGTTTGCAGATGACATGAAGATAGGTCCAGGGGCAGGCAGAGTGAAAAGAAACAGGGAATCTGCAAAAGTACTTAGACAGATTGGGAGAATGGACAAAGAACCACAATAGGTGTGTGTGTATATATATATGTGTGTGTGTGTGTATGTGTGTGTGTGTTAAATGGTTCAATTGAATAAGAAGTGCAAAAACAGAAATAAAAAAGCAGTGAAGTTGTGTTCATAGGTTCAATGTCCATTCAGAAATCAGATGGCAAGGGGGAAGAAGCTATTCCTGAGTCACTAAGTGTGCATCTTCAGGCATCTGTACCTCTTTCCTGATGGTAACAATGAGAATAGGACAAGTTCTAGGTGGTGGGGTCCTTAATGATGGATGCCACATTTTTGAGGCACCAATCTGTGAAGATTTCTTGGATACTATGGAGAAGTGGCAGATGGAATACAGTGTAGAGAAGAGTGTAATTATGTACTTTGGTAGAAGGAATAAAGATATTTTCTAAATGGGGAGAAAATTCAAATATCAGAGGTGAAAAGGGACTTGGGAGTCTTCGTGCAGGACTCCTCAAAGGTTAACTTGTAGGTTGAGTCAGTGGTAAGGAAAGCAAATGCAATGTTAGTGTTCGTTTTGAGAGGACTAGAATATAGGAGCAAAGATGTAATGCTGAGGCTTTATAAGACATTGGTCAGACTGCGGTTGGAGTATTGTGAGCAGTTCTGGACCTCGTATCAAATAATAGATGTCCTACCGTTGGAGAAGGTGCAGAGGAGGTTCACGAGAATGATCCTCAGTATAAAAGGGTTAACATATGAGGAGTATTTGATGGCTCTAGGCCCATACTTGCTGAAGTTAAGAAGAATAAGGGTGGATCTTACTGAACCCTGTCAAATTTTGCATAGCCTAGGTCAAGTGGATGTGGGGAGGTTGTTTCCTATAGTGGCAGAGTCTGGAGCAGAGGTCACAGCCTCAGAATAGAGGGACATCCATTTAGAACAGAGATGAGGAGGGATTTCTTTATCCAGAGAGTGGTGAATCTGTGGGATTCATTGTCACAGATGGCTGTGGAGGCCAAGTCATTGGGCAAATTTAAAGCGGAAGTTGATAGGTTCTTGATTAGTCAGGGCGTCATAGGTTACGTGGAGAAGGCAGTAGAATAGGATTAGGAGGGATGATGAATCAGCCACGATGGAATAGCAGAGCAGACTCGATTGGCTGAATGGCTTAATTCCGCTCCTGTGTCTTTTGGCCTTATAGTTCATACCCTCTATTCTTGGCAGCATGTTACATAGGAGGTGGATATTTAGTATAAATTGCCATCAGGATCAGCAGAACTTTGTATACTAAATGGCACCAGTACAATGCTGTTCTATACCCTATGTTCCATCAACATGAGCATGTTTTGGATATGGAAGGAAGCTGGAGGAGACCCTCACTGTCACAGGGAGAACATG
Source organism: Mobula hypostoma (assembly GCF_963921235.1). Taxonomy (NCBI): domain Eukaryota; kingdom Metazoa; phylum Chordata; class Chondrichthyes; order Myliobatiformes; family Myliobatidae; genus Mobula; species Mobula hypostoma. The sequence continues at coordinate 105,076,135 of NC_086102.1, read as the reverse complement.
CAATCACCTCACAGGCAGTCAGGTAGCCTGGATTGCATATAGGTGACAAAAACTATGCAACAGCAGCTCTAGTAGTAACCAGGAAGGACTTTGTTGCAGATCCACTCCTGAGATACTTTAATCACCTTCATATTTCTAACTCTTTGAGAAGTGTCTCCGTACTTGAAAGGGACTGATGAAAGGGTTCAGCAGGTTAGTAAACAGCATTGAACATTGGATACCCAGGATGCATTACTGGTGAAAACTAAATTGAGAGGTTTAAAGGGCTATACACGATAATGGGTATTCAGAGAGAATTTCAGGCAGGAGTTTTAGCGAGATTTACGTGTGGTTTAATCAATACCTGAGAGTGAGTCACGGGCTGAAATCCAGCAGAGATATTTTGAGATTTATTTATAGAATAATAACTATGCTGTGTTAAGTTATAGGCTGGTATCTATCTGTGTTCAGATGGCCTCAATGGAAAGGAAGATGATGCATGTTATGGCCGTCACCAGAAACTCAAACTCACTGTTACTGATATCAATGGAACAATGCCAACATTCCAAGGTGTGGAGATTACCTTTATTACATCTTTTTCCAGCTGCAGGCCTCTCCACCTGCAGATGATGCCATACCTGGATTTTTATAGAGTCATAGTGCACTACAGCATAGAAACAGGCCCTTTGGCCCATCTAGTTCATGCCAAACTATTATTCTGCCTGGTCCCATTGACCTGCACCTGGACTATAGCCCTCCACACCCCTCCCATCCATGTGCTTATCCAGACTTCTCCTAAATGTTGACATGGAATCTACATCCACTAGTTCCAGTGGCAGCTCATTCCATATTTACACTACCCGCTGAGTGAAGAAGTTCACCATCAAGTTCCCCATAAATATTTTACCTTTCACCACTAACCTTTGATCTTTAGTCCTAGACTCTCTCAATCTCAGTGGTAAAAATCTGTATGTATTTACCCTCTCTATACTACCCATAATTTTGTAATACCTCTATCATATCTCCACTCATTCTTCTATGCTCTAGGGAATAATAACCTCTTTAACCTTGCCCTATAACTCAGGTCCTCAAGACTCAGCACATCCTTATATATTTTCTCTCTACTCTTTCAGTCATATTAATATCATAAATTTTCTCTGTACTTTTAAACTTCCTGATGTGGATGACATTTTTATTTTCAAAAATAAACTTGATTAGAACCTAGAACAGTATGGCATAGTAAGGGCTCTTCCCCACAAAGTTGAGCTGACCTAATAAGCCTACTGAGGATTCCAGATTAGATTTATCAGTCATATGTATATAGAAACATATAGTGAACAACCAACACAATCTGAGTTTTGTGCTGGGGAGCAGCCCACAAGTGTCGTCGGCTTCCAGCACCACCATAGCATGCCAGCAATGTTAGCATGAGATAATAAGACATAGGAGCAGTATTAAGCAATTTAGCACATCAAGTCTTTTCCAGCATTCCATCATGACTGATTAATTATCCCTCTCAATCCCATTCTCCTGCCTTCTCCCTGTAACCTTTAATATCTTTACTAATCAAGAACCTATCAACATCTGCTTTACGTATATCAAATAACTTGGCCTCCACAGCTGTTGGTATGAATGAATGCCACAGATTTACCATCCTCTTACCAAGAATATTTAGCCATTTCAATATTCAGCATGTTTCAATAAGTTCCCCTCGCATTCTTCTAAACTCCTTTGAGTACAGGCCTGGATCCACTAAATGCTCCTCATATGTTAGCCTTTTCATTCACACACATCATGCAGCAAAACAGACCCAACAACAACAAAACAAACTCTTTCTAACATCCCACTCACCCCCACCAGGTCAGTACCCCAACCTCTGGAGCTGACGATCCTGGACAGGGCTTCCTTCAACTCCACAATCAATATAACCCTTCCCTCCTGCACAGCCCATAACACTCCATTTCTCCTTACTATTGTTATCCCCCCATACTTTCCTCCAGTTGCATTAAATTTATGTCCCCTCACACTAGCCATTTCTGACTTGGAGAAAAGTCTCTGACTGCCCACTCTGTACCTTTTATCAGTTTGTACACCTCTATTAAGTCACTTGCAATCTTCCTTCACTCCAAAGAAAAAAGTCCTAGCTCGCTCAACCCATCCTCATTAGATTCAAGATTGTTTATTGTCATTCTTCAGGAGATAAGTGTAAAGGAGAATGAAATGATTGTTGCTCCGGAGCTAATGCAGCATAAAAAACACAATAAATATAAATATAAAAACAGTCCCATTAATCACAATGTATAAGTAACTGTTGAGTGTAGCCACATTATTAGCTTTTGTCCATGGACTGATTGTATGTACATAAAGTGATAAAGTGCAGGAGTATCTGTACATAAGGTGACTCTGACAGGAGGTGATAAAGTGGCAAAGTGTCGTGGCAAGAGGATCTCTTCTAGGTAGCAGCAGTGATTGGACATGCTCTCTAATCCAGGCATCATCCAGGTAAATCTCTGAAGGAGAAAGAATGATAAAATGGGAAAAATGAGAGTAGAAACTAAGAGAGTGAGAGAAAGAAACAGAGAAAAAAAGTGTAAAGGGAAGAAAAAAGGATGGAAAGAAATAAAGACAGACAGGTAAGGTGTTGATTACCAGCAGAGCCAGAAGGTTTCAAACAGCTGCTAATGTTACCTTCTGCTCTTGAGGTTTCCACTACTTGTTCAGATGGATGTAATGGATTCAATAGCCTTATTTGAAGATAAGCAGGGGAATTAAAACTAGCTGGTCAATATTTATTCTTCAGCCAATGCCATTAATATAGATTATTAAGTTTGTTATCTCAAGTGCTGTTTATGGAATCAAGCATAGACAAATAGGTCAGATCATAGACAGATTTCTCAATGTTAAAATTATGACTACACTTTGAAAATAATTAATAATTTGTGTGTTTTAGGAAATACCGAGGTCATAAAAATTGCTGCCTAATGCAAGCATGTTCATTCTTGAGTGTCTCTGAACTAGAATAATGTAATTTATCTCCAAGTATATCACAACCATCCAGGTGCACAGTTAAAAAAATAAAATGATCACTCCAATCCTTTAGTAAACAGCAAGGGTTTTCTTTGCAGATAAGGTGCTAAAGGTTCTTCTTAATAGGTGCTAATGCTCACTCTCACACCCCAAGTGTAATGTGTAGCAGATAGCACAGGTTTCCTCCCAACACCTGCACAACTAGGCCAGACTGGATTTCAGAGACAGAGGCAGATCCATAAGCTGTTGTTTATGTTGGAAGATCATCAATATGTTATGTCCTAAAATAAAGTGACCAGAACATACCTCCTGTACCAAATAAAACTACCACCAAGTTTATGTTCATGGTCTCCCCATCCACTTCAATATCAGTAAGTTGTGTATTCAGAGATTCTGTTCCGCACACCAGTGTTGTAGTGCATAGTTATTTGAGTTACTGTCACCTTCCTTTCAGCTTGAACAAGTCTGGTCATTCTCCTCTGACCTCTCTTATTAACAAGGCACTTTCGACTGCTGCACAGCCACATGCTAGAAGTTTTGTTTTGTTTATTGCACCATTCTCTGTAAACTCTCGGGACTGTTGTGCGTGAAAATCCCAGGAGATCAGCAGTTTCTGAGATACTCAAACCATCCCATCTGACACCAACAATCATACCACAGTCGAAGTCACTTAGATCACATTTCTTCCCCATTCCGTGGTTTGGCCACATCTTCATGCTTTTATGCATTGAGTTGCTGCCACGTGATTGGCTGATTAGAAATTAGCATTGACAAGCAACTGTACCTAATAAAGTGACCACTGAGTGTGGAATAGTACAAGCCCTGAGTGTATACACTTCCCCTCAGTTTTATCATTCAGCAACATGATATCTATTTTACTATGTGTTGACTGTACACAGCCACCAGGCCGGACACTACTGTCAATAGATTCAGATTCATTTATGAAACATTTTGAAGATTAGGTTTACTTGTCAGATGTGCCCTAATGGTTCTGCCTCTACAACAGCCCCTGCTCCACACACCCACCTCTCTGTGTGTAAAGAACTTAGCTCTGATATTCTCCCTCTACTTTCCTCCAATGACCCTAAGATTCTGCCCCCCCCCCCCGTGTATTAGCCAGTTCCACCCTGGGATAAGTCTCCAGCTGTCCACTTAAATCCATGCCTCTTATCATCTTGTACTCCTCTATCAAATCATCTCTCGGATTCCTTGAGTCCAAAGAGAAAAGCTCAACCTATCTTCATAAGACATGCCCTGTCTAGTCCAGGCCACATTCTGGTAAATCTCTTTCGCACCCTCTCTAAAGCTTCCACATCCTTCCTATAATGAGGCGACCAGAATTGAACACAATATTCCGAGTAAGCTACATTTAATGCAAGTGAAACCAAATGCTGATTCAGCTCAGGTGAGGAAGAATGTGAAGGGGTTTAAAGGGAAGCCTAAACACTGCGGCACAAATGCGTTCTAGGCTGTAAAGTTCTTTGCAGTTGTCTGGATCTGCCCTTCCTTGTCCATCTGTGCTGTTGTGAAGTTGAGATTCAAGCTGTCTCCATGTCTCCAGGTGTATAATTTATATTTAATTTATAAGACCATAAGATATGGGAGCAAAATTAGGCCATTTGGCCCATCAAATCTACTCTGCCATTTCATCATGCTGATCCAATTTTTCTCTCAGTCCCAATCTCCTGGCTTCTCTCTGTATCCCTTTGTGTCCTGACCAATCAAGAATCTATCAACTTCTGCCTTAAGTATACTTATGACTTGGCCTCCACAGCTGCCTTGGCAAAGAATTCCACAGATTCACCACTCCCTGGCTAAAGAAATTGCACCTCATCTCTGTTCTAAAGGATGCCCCTCTATTCTGAAGCTGCGTCCTCTGGTCTTAGACTCTCCCATCATAGGAAACACCCTGTCTGTATCCACTCTATCAATGCCTTTCACGACTTGATAGGTTTCAATGAGGTCATCCTCATTCTTCTGAATTCTAGTGAATACAGGCCCAGAGCCATCAAATGCTCTTCATATGACAAGCTATTTAATCCTGGAATTATGTCAACCTCCTTTGAACCCTCTCCAGTTTCAGCACATCTTTTCCAAGATGAGGGGCCCAAAACTGCTCACAATACTCCAAGTGAGGCCTCAGCAGTGCTTTATGAACTCTCAACATTGCTTGTTTTTATATTGTAGCCCTCTTGAAATGAATGCTAACATTGCTTTTGCCTTCCACAGCACAGTCTCAACCTGCAAATTAACCTTTAGGGAATCCTGCACAAGGACTCCCAGGCCCCTTTGCTCCTCTGTTTTTTGTGTTTTTTCTCCATTTAGAAAATAATAAACACTTGCATTTAATCTACCAAAGTTCATGACCATACACTTTCTGACACTATTTCATTTGCCATTTATTTGCCCATTCTCCTAAGTGCCTCTGCAGCCTCTCTACTTCCCAAAACTACCTGTGTCTTCACCTCTTCTCATATCATCTGTAAATGTTGCAATGAAGCCATCAATTCCATCATCCAAATCATTGACATATAACATAAAGATTAGATTTTAGTTTAGATTCAACTTTATTGTCTTTGTGCCGAGTACAGATACAAAGCCAACGAAATGCAGTTAGCATCTAACCAGCAATGCAAAGAATAGTGTTATTTACAAAATAACTACAAATAAAAACTAAATGCTACAGCACACAAATATAAAAGTACTGAAAAAGAATTGGTCCCAATGCAGACCCCTGTGGAACACCCCTAGTTACCGGCAGCCAACCAGAAAAGGCTCCCTTTTTGCCCATTCTTTGCCTCCTGCCAATCAGCCAATGCCTTATCCATGCTAGAATGTTTCCTGTAATACCATGGGCTCATAGCTTGTTAAGTAGCTTCATGTAGCATCTTGTCAAAGGCCTTCTGAAAATCTAAACATATAACATCAACTAATACACATAAAAGTTGCTGGAGAACGCAGCAGGCCAGGCAGAATCTCTAGGAAGAGGTACAGTCGACGTTTCGGGCCGAGACCCTTCGTCAGATTCTCTCTTACTAGCTCTTCTTTCAGTTAGCCCAGACGAAGGGTCTCGGCCCGAAACCTGGCCGAGATGCTACCTGGCCTGCTGCGTTCACCAGCAACTTTTATGTGTGTTGCTTGAAATTCCGGCATCTGCAGATTTCCTCGTGTTAACATCAACTAATTCTCCTTTGTCCATCCTGCTTGTTATTTCTTGAAAGAATTCCAACAGATTTGTCAGGCAAGATTTTCCCTTGAGGAAACCATGCTGACTATAGTCTATTTTATCATGTGCCTCCAAGTGCCCTGCGACTTCTTCCATAATAATCGACTTCAACATCTTCTCAACCACCTAGGTTAGACTAACTGGCCTGGTTTCCTTTCTTCTGACTCTCTCCCTTCTTGAAGAGTGGAGAGACATTTGAAAATTTCCAGTCTTCCAGAATCTAGTGCTTCTTGAAAAATCATTACTAATGCCTCCACAATCTCTTCAGCCACCCCTTTCAGAACTCTGGGGTGTACATCATCTGGTTCAGGTGACTTATCTACCTTCAGACCTTTCAGTTTCCCAAGAATCTCTCTAGTTATATAACTTCTCACACTTCCTGACCCCTGAAACCTGGAACTTACACCATACTGCTAGTGTATTCACAGTGAAGACTGATGCAAAATGCTTATTCCGTTCATACCCCATTTCGTTTTCCCCTATGACTACCTCTTTACCATTGTTCTCCAACAGTCCAATATCCACTCTCGCCTCTCTTTTACACTTTATGTATCCAAAGAAACTTTTGGTATCTGCTTTAATATTTTCAGCTAACTTACTTTCGTATTCTATCTTTACCTTCTTAATGACTATTTTAGTTGCCTTCTGTTGGTTTTTAAAAGCTTTCCCAATGCTCTAACTTCCCACTAATTTTTGCTCTATTATATGCCCTCTCTTTGGCTTTTATGTTTGCTTTGAATTCTCTTGTTAGCCACATTTGTGACATCTTTCCTTCAGAATACTTCTTCCTCTTTGGGATTTATATATCCTGTGCCTTCCGAATTGCTTCCAGAAATTCTAGCCATTACTGCTCTGTCGTCATCCCTGCCAATGTTCTTTTCCAATCAGTTCTGCCCAACTCCTCTCTCATGCCTCTGTAATTTCCTGTACTTCATTGTAATACTAATGTGTCTGACTTTTAATTCTCTTTCTCAAATTTCAGGGTGAATTTTTTTTTCATATTATGATCATTTCCCCCTCAGGGTTTTTTTTTTATCTTAAGCTCTCTAATCAATTCTGATTCACTGCACAACACCAAATCCAAAATAGCTGATTCCCCCAGTAGGCTCAACCATGAACTGCTCTAAAAAGCCATCTTGTAGATACTCTAGAAAATCCCCTTCCAGGAATCTAGCACCATCCTGATTTACCCAATCTATCTACATATTGAAGTCCCCCATGACTATTGTAACATTGCTCTTTTGGCGTGCACTTTCTATCTTCCATAGGAATTTGTAGGCCACATCCTTACTACTGCTTGGGGGTCTGTAAACAACTTCCATCAGGGTCCTTTTACCCTTGCAGTTCCTCAGCTGTATCCACAATGATTCAACATCTTCTGACCCTATGTCACCTTTCTAATGATTTGATTTCATTTTTTACCAGCAGAGTAATGCCGCCCCCTCTGCCTTCCTGCCTGTTCTTTTGATACAATGTGTGTCCTTGGACATTAAGCTCCCAACTATAATCTTCATTCAGCCATGATTCAGTGATGCCTACAATGTCATATCTGCCAATCTGCAACTGAGCTGCAAGTTCATTTACCTTATTCCATATACTGCCCACATTCAAATATAACACCTTTAGTCCTGTATTCATCCTTTTCGTTTTATTGCAACCGACCCGGTTGACTGCAGTTTTACCCTATCAACAGCCTCTCTTCACTACACATTGCCTCTGATTGTAAACCAGCTACCTCATCTTCAGCACTATCGTCCGCCTTTCCTACATTATTTATTGCATTGAGATATAGGCAGCTCAGGACACTAGTCACACCGTGGTCAACATTTTGATTCTGAGGTCTTACCAACATCTGTATTACAATACCAACATAATATAATATATTATGTATTTTATATATTTGTGTATATATACAGTATATAGAATATATATTATACAGTACTGTGCAAAAGTCTTAGACATAAATATATAGTTAGGGTACCTAAGATTTTTGCACAGTACTGTGGTAATTTTAGGTATGGCTCTGTACTGCTGCCACAAAATAAAATCATGATATATGTGAGTGATGATTAACCTGATTTATATATGGGTCTCTGTTGTGGACCGAAAGTGGGAAAAGGGCAGGGAGAGGGGAATCATGGTAGGGAAAGGGGGAAGGGAGAGAGGGGAGAATCAATAAACCAGTTGTTTGGAGTGAAATAACCTTGCCTGATGTCTCAGAGCCGGATATGTCCGCACCCACGCCAGCCCCCAGCCTGACACTCCTTCTCTGCCACCTATCCCACATTCCTCCAGTGTGCTCCACCTTCATCATCCCCAACATCCATTGCTCCCAGAGAATATATATTTCAGGTGAATATATATATTCACCCAAACCATCATAGTTCATTCCTGTCCATGGATGCTGCAGTTTTGAGGCATCGCCTTTTGAAAATGTCCTCAATAGTGGGAAGGCTAGTTCCCATGATGGAACTGGTTGAGTTTGAGTTTCCAACCCTCTGCAGCTTTGTCCAATCCTGTACAGAGGCCCCTGTGGTGAGGCCAGTTAGAACGCTCTCCACACTACGTTTTTCATTGCACCTTCCATACATGTACTGCATACAAATCCCCACATTATTAAATTCAAAAGTCTGATATATCAACATACAGTAAATTTATCCCTATGAATGGCAAAACATTTCCCCTCCATCTCCACTTTAAGTAATTGCTCTTCCTTATCAACCTGATGTGTTTTTGATGTCAACCATTACAATACTGTGGTGGTACGGTTCAGATTCACATTAGTTTATTGCCATATACATTAGGGTGCAATGAAATTCCTAGCTTGTGTGAGGCTCAGAGTTAACAGCATGCATGATGATAATAAAAAGCAACAATAAATACAGCAACAAATGCAAAACAACAGAATGGTGCAAAGATTATCGAGTGACTTTTGTGTATTGTCTGACTTAGGGACAAAATCCACTTATGAGCATCTGAAGAAACGGAAGCCACTCATTCCTGGGGGTGCTCTGTATCCAGAATTATCCAAACCTTCCAACTCCCATTGCCATGTTGAGTTAACCGCAATAATTTAACTTCTCAATGGTTTCTCCCTGGGACTTCCAGAGCCTCCCCATTCCAGACACAACGGGTGTACTATGAGCAGTGTTGGGCCCCTTATCTAAGAAAGGATATGTTGGCATTGGAGAGGAAGTTCACGAGAATGATCCCAGGAATGAAACATATGAGGAGTGTTTGATGGTTCTTGGCCTGTACTCACTGGAGTTTAGAAGAATGAGGAAGGATCTCGTTGAATCCTATCAAATATTGAAAGACCGAGATTGAGTGGACATGGAGAGGATGTTTCTTATAGTGGGGGATCCTAGGATCAGAGGGCACAGTCTCAGGATAGAAGGATGTCCATTTAGAATAGTGATGAGGAATTTACTTTGCCGGAGGGTAGTGAATCTGTGGAATTCATTGCCAAAGACTACTTGGAGGCCTAGTCATTGGGTATATTTAAAATGGATGTTGATAGCTTCTAGATTAGCAAGGGCATCAAAGGTTACAGGTAGAAGGCAGGATAATGGTGTTGAGAGGGAAAATAAATCAGCCATGATAGAATGGCAGAGAATATGATGGGCTGAATGGCCTAATTCTATCTTATAGGCTTATGCTCTTAAGGAACCTGAGAGTCAGTAACTGAGTTTTACAATTCACTGTATATTAAACTACTCTCTGATTGGTCATTGGCTCTTACAACATGGAAGCAAGCCCTTCAGCTCTACTGCTCCATTCCAATCTTTCATACTTTATTATGTGTTGTTATTGTCTTACGTTATTCCATATTCCAGCTCAATGCACTCTGTAATGATCTGACCTGTATAAATAGTATGCAAGACAATCTTTTCATTGTGTCTTAGTACGTGACAATAATAAACCAATACTAATACCAATACCAACCAAAATGCCCATGTAAGCTAGTTCCATTTGCCTGTGCTTGGCCCATATCCATCTAAACCTTTCCCATCAATGTACCTGTCCATATCCCTTTAAACCTTTCCTATCCCTGTACCTGTCCATATCCCTCTAAACCTTTCCTATCAATATACCTGTCCATATCCCTCTAAACCTTACCTATCAATGTACCTGTCTAAGGAATTTGTATGTTCTCTCCATGACAGCGTGGGTTTCCTCCAGGTGCTCCAGTGTCCTGCTCCATTCCAATGACATATAAGTTAGGGTTAGTAAGTTGTGGGCATGCTATGTTGGTGCCAGAAGCATGGTGACATTTGCCAGCTGCTCCCAGCACATACTCAGACTGAGTTGGTTGTTAACATAATGTTTCGATGTTTTAATGTACATGTGACAAATAAAGCTAATCTACTCTGAAACACCAATAAAAAATGTTTCAATCTGCTCAACTTCTCTCCACAACACAGTCCCTCGAGTCCCAGTAATGTCCTCCTAAATTTCCTCAGCACTCTTTCCAACTTAATGGCATTTTTCTTAAGCAGGGTGACCAAAACTGAACATAGTATTCTGAATGTGACTTCACCAACATCTTGTACAACTCCATCATAACACCCCAACTTCTGTATTTAGCGCTGTACCCGATGAAGGTCAGCATGCCAAAAGCCTTCTTCAAGGTTCAAAGTAAATTGATTATTAAAGTATGTATGCCATTTAGAACCTTGAGATTTATTTTCTTACTGGCTGTCACAGAAAAAGAAGGAAATACAATGGTATCCATGAAAAACCACACCTAACAATGACTGACAAACATTCAGTGTACAAAAGAGGACAAATTACAGAGATAATAAAAAAATAAACTTAATAATACTGAGAACATGAGCTGCAGAGTCCCCAAAAGTGAATCCATATTCTGTAGAGCCAGTTCAGTGCTGAGGCGAGTGAAACCATCCATGATGGTCCAGGAGCCCAACAACTGTTCCTGACCTGGTGACATGGGACCCAGACTCATGCACCTCCTGCCCACTGGTAGTAGCGAGAAAAGAGGGAGACAGATCAACCTCGGGCAGAAGGGGTGGGCTCAGGTGGGGGATCTTGACTGGCATTAATGGGGCTGAACGCCCTGTTTGCCTGCAACAGCACTTTCATTGAACTGTGTACTTATTCTCCCAGGTCCTTTGGTCACTTTGGTGTCCCTTCTGTTGCAGAGTCTGTCCGAGGCCATTGATGTGCACAATGGAAGGATGTTTAACCCTGAGCTTCAACGTCTCTACAGAACAATAATAGCAGTCAAAGCAAATCGGAAAAGAAGACATAGTTCTGGTAGGTGCCTGCAGTGTGTGCTATCGGAGATATCACCTACAGTACAAGAAGTTACAGTTGATCAAAGGACAAATTACAGTGATAGTGTTGGACAGGTTGACTGAGGGAGCAAAACAGAATAAAAGTGAAAGTATATTTAGATCGTAAGACCAAGAGATATAGCAGCAGAATTAGGCCATTTGGCCCATTGAGTCTGCTCTGCCATTTCATCATGGCTGATCCAACTTTCCTCTCAGCCCCAGTCTCCTGTCTTCTCCCCATTTCCCTTCAAGAATATTTATTATCAAAGTATGTATATGTCACCATATATTTCCTTGAGATTCATTTTCTTGCAGGCAATTACATGAAAATAAAGTAATACAGTAGAATTAATGACAACTAAACACAAACAAAGACTGACAAACAATGCAAAAGAAGACAAATTGTGCAATAGATAGAAATATAGATATGAATAGAGGGGTAGGGAGATATATAGACAGAGAGAGGGAGATAGATAGATATAGTAGAGAGCTAGAGATTGTAGATACAGCAGGCAGAGAGATAGTTGAATTGGAGCAATAAATTAACTGTTGGAGGGATCTGGAGTAGTAATCATTTTGTTCTTTACATTCATGTACTGAAAAATGACAATAAACAACTTTTAATCTTGAATTTTGAACTCAGGTGGTCAGGCAGCATCAATGGGGAGAAATGGACAGATGACTGATGTACAGTCTCAAATCTAATCAGAATCAGATTTAATATCACCGGCATATGTTGTGAAATTTGTTAAATTATGACAGGGGCACAATGAAATACATGGAAAATAAGTACAGTATAGAGAAAAAAACTGAGTTAAAACTAAGTATATATGGTTATTAAATAGTTAAGGTAAGTAAGTGTTGGCGCATGGCCAAGTGGTTAAGGCATTTGTCTAGAGATCTGAAGTTCGCTAGTTCGAGCCTCAGCCGAGGCAGCATGTTGTGTCCTTGAGCAAGGCACTTAACCACACGTTGCTCTGCGACGACACCAGTGTCAAGCTGAATGGGTCCTAATGCCCTTGGACAACATCGGTGTCGTGGAGAGGGGAGCCTTGCAGCATAGGCAACTGCTGGTCTTCCATACAACCTTGCCCAGGCCTGTGCCCTCGAAACCTTCCAAGGCACAAATCCATGGTCTCACAAGACTAACAGATGCCTATATAAATAAGTATTGCAAAATAACATTAATAATAAATTAGTGAGGTAGGAATCTGATGGCAGAGAGGCAAAAGCTGTTCCTGAATCACTGAGTGTGTACCTCTTTCCTGATGGTAACAGTGTGAAGAGATGGACACTGCCTTCCTAAGGCACTGCTCCTTGCAAATGCCTCGGATACTATGAAGGCTGGTACCCATGATGGAGCTGACTTAATTTTAAAAGTTTCTGCAAGTTATTTCAAGAAAGAGTAGAGCAATGGACAGTTGACTGATGGAAGTTCTCAAACTCTGCATTTCCCTCCACAGACACTGTCCTACCCACTAAGTTCTTCCTGAAGCTCTTTTTGTTGGCTCCACCTTCCAGAATGTGCAGCCTCTTTCATCTCTTGCATATCAGAAATACCCTTTTTTTGGCCTCAAGACATTTGGCTCTTGCATGCTATCATTCCCCCCCCAACCCCCGCCAAAGTAACAATTAAAAAGCTGAAGATGCTGGAAATCTGAAATAAAATAAGAAAATGCGTTGGAACAGCAAATCATAAACAAAAGAGATTCTGTAATTGTTGGAAATCCAGAGCAACACACACAAATGCTGGAGGAACTCAGCCAGCAAGTCAGGCAGCATGTCTGGAGAGGAACAAGTACGTTTGTAGTTCTCTCCTTAGATGCTGCCTGACCTGATGAGTTCCTCCAACACTTTGTGTGTGTTGCACAGAAAATGCTGGATGGTCTTTGACCTGAAATGTAATACAGTTTCACTTTCCACAGAGGCTATATGACCCACTGAGCGTTTGGAGCATTCTCAGTTTTGCAAATGGGACTAGCTAGGCAACTTTGTCAGCATGGACCAGTTGAGATGAAGGATCTGTTTCTATGCTGAATAACTATGACTATAACTCTATTTCACTTGGTGCTTCTCAATTCTGCTGCTATTAAAAATTCAGGTGATTTCATTTGCAGGCAGTGTTTAAAGCAATCTGGATCAGAGGCATGAATGCTTTGGGTTATCCAGTTGCTTATGAATCCAGTACAGTTTTCTTTATGTCTTTCCATCTTAGTCTTCATTCATCTCTTTATTTCTTACTGCTACTCTAATCCTTGCTCTCATTTCACATCTGTCTCTCTCCTTCTCTCATTCCTTCTCTCTTCTCTCATTTTCTTTCCGACACTAATTTTTGTATTCGTAGAACAATGAAGCACACTTCTTTTCAAAGTCATAGAGTCATAGAGAAGTACAATACAGAAGCAGGCCTTTCAGCCCATCTAGTCCATACCAAAACCATTTAAGCTGCCCACTCCCATGAGCACAGCCCTCCATATCCCTACCATCCATGTATCCATCAAAACTTATCTTAAATGTTGAAATCGAGCTCGCATGCACCACTTGTGCTGGCAGCTCATTCCACACTCTCACGGCCCTCTAAGTAAAGAAGTTTGTCCTCATGTTCCCCTTAAACTTCTCAACTTTCACCCTTAAGCCATGACCTCTGGTTATATTCCCACCCAACCTCAGTGGAAAAAGCCTGTTTGCATTTACCCTACCTATACCCCTCATAATTTGGATACCTCTATCAAATCTCCTCTCAATCTTCAAAGAGGAAGAAGAATTCTAAAAGCAAGATTACACGACCATTGCTTACGAGAGAAGTCAGAACCAACATAAACACCAAAGAGAGGGCAAATAATAGAGCAAAAGTTATTGGGAATTTAGAGGATTTGGAAGCTTTCAAATACCATCATTAACAAGGTAAAGATGGAATATGAATGTGGAGGCATTAGTAATGATCTTCCAAGAATCAATAGATTCTGGAATGGTTCCGGAAGACTAGAAAATTGTACATATCACTCCGTCCCTCAAGAAGGGAGAGAGACAGTAGGAAAGAATGTTGTGTACTTGGACTTTCAGAAGGCCTTTGACAAGATACCACATGAGGCTGCCTAACAAGCTACAAGCCTGTGATATTACAGGAAACATTCTAGCATGGATAAGGCAGTGGCTGATCAGCAGGAGGCAATGAGTGGGAATAAAGGGAACTGTTTCTGATTGACTGCCAGTAACTAGTGTTGTTCCACAGGGGTCTATGGTATGACCAATTCTATTTACATTATATGTCAATGACTTGGATGATGGAAATCATGGCTTTGTTGCAAAGTTTGCAGATAATATGAAGATAGATGGAGGGGCAGATAGTTTTGAGGAAATAGAGAGGCTACAGAAGGATTTAGATAGATTGGGAGAATAGGAAAAGAAGTGGCAGATGGATTACAGTGTTGGGAAGTGTATGGTCATGCACTTTGGTAGAAGAAATGAAAGGGTTAACGATTTTCTAACTGGTGATAAAATACAAAAAAAAACTGAGGAGCAAAGGGACCTGGGAATCTTTGTGCAGGATTCCCTGAAGATTAATTTGCATGTTGAGTCCGTGGTGAGGAAGGCAAATGCAATGTTAGCATTCATTTCAAGAGGTCCAGAATATAAAAGCAAGGATGTAATGATGAGACCTTATTAAGCATTGGGGAGGCCTCACTTGGAATATTGTGAGCAATTTTGGGCCCATAATCTAGAAAGGCTGTGCTGAAACTAGAGAGGGTTCAAAGGAGGTTCACGAAAATGATTCCAGGATTGAATGGTTTGTCATATGAAGAGAGTTTGATGGCTCCGGGTCTGTATCCACTGGAATTCGAAGAATGAAGGGTGACTTTATTGAAACCTATCAAATGGTGAAGGGTTTTGATAGAGTGGATGTGGAGAGGATGTTTCCTATGGTGGTAGAGTCTAAGACTAGAGGATACAGCTTCAGAATAGAGTGGTGTCCTTTTAGCACAGAGATTAGGAGGAACTTCTTTAGTCGGAGTGTGGTGAATCTGTGGAATTCTTTGCCACAGGCAGCTGTGGAGACCAAGTCTTTATGTATATTTAAGGCAGAGGTTGATGGATTCTTGCTTGGTCAAGGCATGAAGGAATACAGAGAGAAACCAGGAGACTGGGGCTGAGAGGAAAATTGGATCAACCATGATTAAATGCCGGAGCAGATTTGATGGGCCAAATGGTGTATTTCTGCTCCTATATTTTATGGTCTTATTCCATATAAGCATCGCACTCTGGGTGAAACAAATAGGAATGTGAGTAGAGGGACACAATTAAATAGAATTGTGCACAAGAACTCCTGGATCATAGAAGGTTCAACATAGATCGATACAGCACAGTATGGTCCCTTATACCCACTATAAGTGCCTGTCTAATAGCCTATCAAACACCATGACTGTAGCTGCTTCCAACACCCCCAACTCCACTGGCAGCCACCTACCACTCTGTACAAAACTACGTGCTCTGTACATCTCATTTAAACTTTTAAATGTTAAAATGTAAAGTATTAAATAACCTTACAGGTGCACTCTCCACTACTGGAACTAGTGAGGGCTCACCTTGAGTATTGTGAACGGTTTTGGGCTCCTTATCGAAGAAAAGATGTGCTGGCATTGGAGAGGGTTCAGAGGAAGCTCACAAGGATGATTCCGGGAATTAAAGGGTTATCATATGAGGAACGTTTGATGGCTCTGTGTCTGTACTTTCTGAAATTCAGAAGGATGTGGTGGCGGGGGTGGGGGGGGGCGAGTCTCATTGAAACCTTTTGAATGTTGAAAGCCTTAGACAGAGTCGATGTGGAAAGGATGTTTCCCATGGTGAGGGAATCTAGGACAAGACAGCACAGCCTCAGGATGGAGGGGCATCCTTTTAAAACTGAGATGTGGAGAAATTTCTTTGGCCCGAGGGTGGTGAATTTGTGAAATTTGTTACCACATGCAGCTGTGGAGGCCAAGTCATTGGGTGTATTTAAAGCAGAGATTGATGGGTTCCTGATCGGATATGGCATCAAAGGTTACGGGGAGAAGTCCGGGGAGTGGGGCTGAGGAGGGGAAAAAAGGATCAGCCATGATTAAAGGGCAGGGCAGACTCGATGGGCCAGATCATCTTATTCTGCCCCTATGTCATTCAAAGTGGGCATAGAAGGTGTTGAGCCCATCTGGTAGTGAAGCATCGCTGCCATTTATACTATTGGGTTTTGTTTCGTAGGAAGTAAACGGAACCATGCAAACCCTTCCAGAGTTGACGTGCATCCGATGTCACCTCCAACCTTGCTAGAAATTGCTTCTTTGCTCTTGAAATAGCCCTCTGCAAGACATACCTGGTTTTCTTGCACAGACTTGGGTCACCAGACTTAAATGCCACAGATCTATCCCTCAGCAGATTACAAACCTCCTGGTTCATCCCCTGGTTTCGGTTTGGGAATGTACAGCAAGTTTTCATAGGCACACACTCATCCACACAGGTTTTAATGAAGTCGGTAACAACTGTAGCAGACTCATCCAGGTTCGAAGATGAATCCCTGAATACAGTACAGTCCAGCCCACCGATTCCAAGCAGTCTTGTAAGCGCTCCTGTGCTTCCCTTGTCCATACCTTCCTGGCCCTCACTACTGGTGCTACAGTCTTCAGTCTCTGCTTATACTCAGGGAGTAGAAGTACAGCCAGGTGATCAGACTTCCTGAATGGTTGCAGGCATGGAATTGCATACTATTTGGTTCTTGAGCCAACTGGTAAAATCCTGATCACTACAGTTGAGAAGCAAAACTATGATGACCTTGATCACTTTGCACTAAAATTGACATGTTTTTGTTCTAATTGTGTTGTTTCTTATAAAAGGTATATGGTTTTTGTTTTTCTTGTGAATGCTGTTTATTTGATGCTCTGTGCCCGTGATGCTGCTGCAAGCTTTTCATTGCACCCGTACATGCATGTATTTGTGCAGATGGCAATAAACTCAACTTGAACAGCCTCAGGAGAGAGATGTGGGGACATTTCTTTAGCCAGTGGGTGGTGAATCTGTGGAATTTACTACCACAGGCAGCTTTGGAGGCCAGGTAATTGGGTGTATTTAAGGCGGTGATTGATAGGTTCTTGATTGGCCACAGCATCAATGCTTATTGGGAAGAAGGCTGGACAGTGGGGCTGAGGAGGGGGAAAGAAAAGATCAGCCATAATTGAATCACAGAGCAGACTTGATGGGCCAAATGGCTTAATTCTGCTTCTATTTCTTTTGGTCTTATGGTCTTGAAAATAATTCTGACTGTCTGCGCTAACTTTGCCTCTGGTAATTTTATAAACTTCTAATCTAATCTCCAACTGATTAAGTTTCCAGAGCCATTTTTCAGTGGCCAAAGATCGATATGAGTCAAATCTCACCTTTCACGTACATCCAATCAATTCATGATCATTCAATGCAATCATGTAAAACAATCAAACCTCACACATTGACCACAATCAATGTTGGTCATCACAATAGTTCTTCACTACAACTTACTCAATAATGTACTTCTGTTTTTAAAGCCATCTCTATGGTCAGCTTGCAAAACTAAGTTTTTTTTACATGTGAGAATAATAAACCTATTCCAATTCCAGTACTGTTAATTCACAGGATGTGGACATTGCTGCCATTTATTCCTCATACCAAATCACCTCAGGTGAAAGGAAGGTAGATAAAAATATCAACAACATTGATGTCCAGGGAGTAGACGACAGATTTCCTTCCCCGAATGGCATTAATGAATATCATAGGATTTTTACAGCCATTCACTAGTTCAATGGAACCATCGTTAATAAACGTGCCAGCTTTCTATTCCAATCTATTTAATTAATGGAATCTAAATTCCCCAGTTGCTGTGGTAGGATTCAAGGTCACATCTCAACGGTCCATACCATCTGATGTCACTATACCACCATATGCTTCTATATTCCACCCCTATTATTTGACTCCAGAGATAGATGTCTGGGATGCCTCAATAATGTGTGATCACCAAGGTGAAATAACAAGGCTCAAAGTTATTAAAAAAAAGTCAAAATCAAGTTGATTGTCGCATGCACAAGTACACGTATGCATGGGTGCAATGAAACACTTGCCTGAAGCAGCCTCACAGGCACAGAACAGCAGGTGAGCAGCATTCACAGGAAATACTTGAATTAAACATAAAATACAGTATATACAATTTTGACAAGAAAGAATACAATTAGAATAAAAAAGGTGCATTTTAGTGCAAAGTGATCATAGTGTTGCTAAACTGTAGTGATGAAGGTTTTGCCGGTTGGTTTAAGAACCAAACGGTTGAAAGGAAGTAGCTGTTGAATTTGCAATGTTATTAGGGCAGTTGGTAACAAAGAGCTGTGAGCACAGCACAGGAACAGGCTTTTCTTCCCTCGGCCTCTGTCACCCTAGCTGCCGTCGTACAAGGGCAGTGGCTGTCAATGATACTTCCCTTGGATGATAGCGTCTTTTCCAGACACATAATACAGCTGTAAGCCCACAATGATACTGAACCTCAACTCTTATATTCACCCTAATAAACAGTAACTCAACCATCTTTCTCATTTAACTACAATGCTAATAAAAGGGGCATAATTTTAATGTGATTGGAGGTCAGATTTTGGGGGGGGGTGTCAGAGATAGGTTCATTTATTTACACACACAGTGGTGAGTGTCTGGACCCCACTGCCAGAAGTGGTGGTAGAGGCAGATAAGTTAGGGGCAATTAAGAGACTCTTAGATACATGGGTAATAGAAAAATGGAAGGCTATGCAGGAGAGAAAGGTTAGATTGATCTTGCAGTAGGTTAGAAGGTTGGCACAATATCATGGACTGAAGGACCAGTTCTTTTCTATGTTCTATGTTCTAACTGCCGTAAGTAGATCAGTTGAGCAAGTTAGAGTTTTCCTCTCTGGATCGAAGGGAATGAGAGCTAGCTGGATAAGGTGAGAGGTGTACAAGATGATAAGAGTCATGGTTCAACTGGATAGTCAGAGATTTATCCAGGGTGAAATGGCTAATATGAAGCGGCATAATTTTAAGGTCTTTGGAGGAAAGTGTAGGGAGATATCAGAGGTAAGTTATTTACACAGGGAGTGGCGGGTCTATAGAATACGCTGCCCAGGGGTGGTAATAGATGCTGATTCATTAGGGACTTCTGAGAGACTTTTTTATAGGCACATGGATGATAGGAAGATGGATGGCTATGTTGGAGAGAAGGGTTAGACTGATCTTAGAGTAGGTTAACAGGTCAGCACTACCTAGTGGGCCAGAGGTTCTGTACTGCCTGTAATGCCTTATGTTCTCCATACTGTGTTCTGACTATTTATATCAGCAGAAAATTGCCCTTAGCAGTGCTCCTCAACACCCAGTATGAGCTCCGAGCCAGTAAGGCTCTCGACTGGAGAAGTTTATCCTTAGCAGAGAGCAGTCACCATGGCACCCTGCCAAGGTAACACCTTCCTTAGGCCTTCTAACAAACTTCTACAGATGTGCTGCCTAAAATATCCTAACTGCTTGTTGGTCTGGTACAGCAGTTTGAATGCCTAGGAACGCAAGAACATAGAATATAGGACAGTATAGCACAGTATGGGCCCTTTGGTCCACAGTGTTCTGCTAACTTATATAAACCTACTCCATGATAAACCAAGCCTTTCTCTCCCTCACAGCCCATAACCCTCCATTTTTGTTACATCCATGTACCTATCTAAGAGTCTCTTTAATATCACTAATGTACCAGCCTCTACCATCACCGCTGGCAGTACATTCCAGGAACTTACCACTCGGTGTAAAAGCCTCTGATATTTCCCCTAAACTTTTCTCTGCTCACTTTAAATGGATATCCCCAGGTGTTAGTCATGCTACCCTGGGAAAAAGAGATACTGTACCATCTGTCCACTCTATCAATGTTTCTCATAACCTTACACACCTCTATCAAGTTACATCTCATCATTCATTGTTTCAGAAAGAAAATCCTTAGCTCGCTCCACCTTCCCTGATGAAACATGCTCTCCAATCCGGCAGCATCCTGGTAAATCTCTTCCACATTCTTGCTAAAGCTTCCACATCCTTCCAATCATGAGGTGACCAGAACTGAACACAGTACTCCGTGTGGTCTAACCAGAGTTTGATAGAAATGCAACGTAACCTCACACCAGCACTTCATAGACTTTCTTATCCACCTTATCAACTCCAAGTCCCCTCTGTTCATCCACACTGCTAAGAATACTCCATCAACCTTGTACTCCATCTTCAAGTTTGATTTTCCAAAGTGAATCATTTCACACTTTTCCCAATTGAACTCCATCTGCTACTTCTCTGCCTAGCTCTGATCCTGTCTTTATCTTGCTGTAACCAATGACAACATTAATACTATCCACAACCCCACCAAGCTTTGTTGTAACCACAAATTTACTAACCCACCCTTTCACTTGCTCATCCAAGTCAGTTATAAAAATCACAAAAAGCAGGGGTCCCAGAACAAATTTCTGTGAAACACCATTGTCATCCTTCAGACAGGATACTACTACCCCATGCCTTCTGTAAACAGGCCAATTCTGAATCCACACAGCTAAGTTTTCATCACTTCCTGGATGAAGCTATATGAGGAAAAGTGTCAAACACCTTACTAAAATCCATAAACACCGATTCTGGTGAAGCCCTACTTGAAGTAGTGTGTTCAGCTTGGTCACCCTGCTATAGCACAGATTACAGAAAAGGAAGGAAATCGAACACTTGCCTGTGTGGTGTAATAACAACAACCTCCCACTCAATGTCAGTAAGACCAAAGAACTGACTGTAGACTTCAGGAGATGTAAACCAGAGTTCCATGAGCCAGTAATCATCAGAGGATCAGAGCTGGAGAGGGTCAGTAACTTTAAATTCCTGGGTGTCACCATCTCACAGGACTTGTCCTGGACTTATCGTACAAATATAATTGGGAAGAAAGCACAACAGTGCCTCTACTTCCTCAGGAGTCTGCGGAGGCTTGGCATGTCATCGAAAACCTTGGCAAACTTCTATAGATGTGTGGTGGAAAGTGTGCTGACTGATTCAGTATGGCCTGGTATGGGAACACCAATGTCTTTGAGCAGAAAAAGCCAGCTAAAGGTGGTGGATTCAGCCCAGTATATCACAGGTAAAACTCTTCCAACCACTGAGCACATCGATATGAAACATTGCCAGAGAAAAGCAGCGTCCATCATCAAAGATCCTGACCACCCACGCCATGCTCTTTTCTCACTGCTGCTGTCAGGTGCCTCAGGACTCACACCACCAGGTTTAAGAACAGTTACTACCCCTCAACCATCAGGCTCTTGAACAAAAGGGGATAACTACACACATTTAAGGACTCTGTTATATTTTTATTTCCTACTCATTATTTATTGCTATTTACTTATTATTTGCAATTGCACAGCTTATTTACAGTTAACAGTTCCTGATGTTATCAGTTTACAATTACTGTTCTACAGATTTGCTAAGTATGTCCATAGAAAAAAAATCTCAGGGTTGTATGTGGTGACATGCACGTACTCTGATGATAATTCTTTACTTTGAACTTTGAGGAAAAGATTTTCAAGATGTTAGCAAGATTTGAGGGACTGAATTACAGGGAGAGGTCCAACCTATCCAGGCTAGGACTCTATTCTTTGGAGCGTAGGAGACTGAGAAGTGATGTAATAGAGGTGTACAAAATCATGAGGGGCAAAGATAGGGTGAATACATAGAAAACCTACAGCACAATACAGGCCCTTCGGCCCACAAAGCTGTGCTGAACATGTCCCTACCTTAGAAATTCCCTAGGGTTACCCACAGCCCTCTATTTTTCTGAGCTCCATGTACCTATCCAGGAGACTCTTAAATACCCTATCTTATCTGCCTCCACCACCGTCGCCACCAGCCCATTCCACGCACTCACCACTCTCTGCATAAAAAACGGACATCTCCTCTGTACCTACTTCCAAGCACTTTAAAACTGTGCCCTCTCGTGCTAGCCTGGGAAAAAGCCTCTGACTATCCATATGATCAATGCCTCTCATCATCTTATACACCTCTATCAGTTCACATCTCATCCTCCGTTGCTCCAAGGAAAAAAGGCCGAGTTCACTCAACCTGTTCTCATAAGGCATGCTCCCCAATCCAGGTAACATCCTTGTAAATCTCCTCTGCACTCTTTCTATGGTTTCCACATCCTTCCTGTAGTGAGGCAACCAGAACTGTGCACAGTACTCCAAGTGGGGTCTGACCAGGGTCCTATATAGCTGCAACATTACCTCTCAGCTCTTAATCTCTGTTGTGTATGTGGCTGAGTTACACAACAAAGCTATAAATAAAAATGCTGGAGATGGGAGCTAAGTTAACAGGATTCTTTACTGACTGATACTGAACTAAACACACACGTACAGATCAATATGCGCCTAATAGCCCATGCAACGACATGTTACTACAACATTAAGTAGTCCCATAATATACAGTAGGCTATATGGTACACTCCTCCCCTTTTATTTTAATAGTGTCTACTGTTTTTTTTCTGGAGCACTACGCTAAACAAATGTGTACCCTTAACATAGAAACGCCTACCAGTTGTTTACTTAGCAACTTAATAATATCAAATTATAACAAAGTAACTTAATAATAATAATTATAACTCAAGTCTCTAGGGGGGTCTTCTCTGCCTCTCCGGGTAACGTCTGCCCTGAAACGTTTGCTTTGGGGAATTAGTCTCCACAGGTACATCAGGTGGGTCCTCAGCACTGATGACAGGCTTACCTGTGGATGAGGCTGATGTGGTCATATCAGGAGTGTTTGTTTCTATGTCCGGGGAGTCAGGGCAAGATGTTGTTGTGTTTTCCACCTGAGCATTCAGGATTTGTTCCACATGACGTCTCCATACGTTCTCTCCCACCTGTACTCTATACATCAGTGGCCCATCTATGAAGGGAATTATACCCGGTTGCCACTGTTCAGTTCAGTAATCACGTGCAAGAACTGACTGTCCCACACTGAAGCTCTGTGTTGTCTTAGCATTCAAGTGTTTGAACTGTCTGTTCTCCACATCACGCCGTACATCTGGTTTGAGAAGATCCATGCGGATCCTCAGATTCCCGTTCAGAAACATCACCGCTGGGGTCTGATTAGTAGTTGCATGTACTGCATTACGATAGGCAAGGAGGAAGCGGTCTATCTTGTGTTGTAGTGGTCGATTTTCGTTGTCCATTGCCTTGATGGCTTTCTTGAATGTCTGCACAAATCTTTCTGCCAAACCATTTGTGGATGGATGGTAAGGGGCAGATGTAAAGTGCTTGATTCCATTGTTCTTCGCAAAACTTTGGAATCCTTCAGAGACAAATTGTCATCGGTTGTCTGTGCAGATTTGCTCTGGTAAGCCATTCCTGGCGAACATGGTCCTCAGGACTGTAATGGTCTTTTCTGATGTGGTTGACTTCATTTTGATTACCTCTGGCCATTTGGAATGTGCATCAACGGCGATTAAAAAGATAGAGTCCATGAAGTCAGCATGCACTCGTTGCCATGGTGATGAGGGCCACTCCCATGGATGGAGAAGGGACTTGTGGTGATCTGTTCTGAATCTTTTGACATCCAGAGCAGTTCCTGGTCAAGTCCTCAATCTGGTTATCAATTCCTGGCTACCACACATAGGCATGGGCAAGACTTTTCATCTTCACGGTACCCAGGTGCCCCTCGTGCAGTTCCTCCAGCACTCTGGTGCGTAGCTTGGGAGGGATCACAACTCGTGAGCTACATGTTAGTGTTCCCCGACACACTTCCTCGCTGAGAAGGCTGGAAACAGTGTGTTGCCCTGCGCTGGCCATTCCTCTACCATGATGTCATACACTTGTGATAACATTGGGTCATTGCGTGTTTCCCTTTTAATGAGGCTGTTTGTTACTGGTAATTATTCAACTATTGTTCTGTGAAAGACCTCTGCTGAATTCATTTGCATAGTTATCTCGGAAGTGGGCAGAGGTAAACATGACAAACCATCTGCGTTGCCGTGCTGCTTGGTCCCCTTGTGATCAATGTCATACCTGTGACCTCCTAAGAGAAGAAACCATCGCTGCAGCCTTTGTGCTCTCATCACTGGAACGCCTTTTCTTGGGTTGAAGATTGACACGAGAGGCTGATGGTCAGTCAACAGAGTAAACTTTTGGCCATACAGGTAGTGACTGAATTTCTTGACTCCCCACACGAGGCTTAGGGCCTCCCTGTCAATCTGTGCGTAGTTGCGTTCAGCTGAAGTAAGCGTTCTTGAGGCAAAGGCTATTGGTCTTTCTGAGCCATCTGGAAACTTGTGCGATAACACAGCTCCTATCCCATGGGGTGAGGCATCACAAGCTAGTCAGATAGGTCAGGAGGGGTCAAAGTGTGCGAGCACCCCTTCTGAAGTTACGAGTCTTTTAGTTTCTTGAAACGCTTTCTCATAGCTCTCAGTCTACTTCCATTGTGTTCCTGTCTGTAATAGTGCATTTAGTGGGTGTGGGACTGTGGATAGGTTAGGCAAGAACTTGTGGTAGTAGTTCCCTAGTCCAAGATATGCTCTCAGCTGAGACACATTTTCAGGTGGTGGTGCCTTAAGCACTGCTTCTATCTTGTCTTTGAGACATGTGTAAGCCATCCTTGTTGATCACATGCCCAGAGTATGAGATTTCCTTTTTGAAAAACTCACATTTCTGTCGATTAGCTCTGAGCCCATATTGTCGTAACCTGGTGACTTGTTTTAGGTTAGAAAGATGTTCATTGTCCAGGTGACACTGAGTCCCTGGAATCCCTGCAGAACCTGGTCCATTGCCCTTTGCCAGATTGCAGGAGCTGATGCTATCCCAAACACCAACCTGTTGTATTGGTAAAGTCCTTTGTGCGTATTTATTGTCAGGTATTTCTTGGATGCTTCGTCGATTTCCATTTGGAGGCAAGCCTGGGTCAAATCGATTTCTGTGAAATGTTCCCCTCCTGACAGGGAAGCAAAGATGTCCTCAATTCGGGGTAGGGGATATTGTACTGTGCGGAGAACTGGGTTAACAGTCACTTTAAAGTCACCACATATGCGCACCTTGTTTGGTTTTCCTGGTTTTGTGCTGGAGGTTTTCTTCATCACTGGAACAATAGGCGTGGCCCATTCACTCCAATCCAGCTTTGACAGGACCGCAGTCTACTCCAGGTTTTTCAGCTCTGCCTCTACTGTAAGACGGATTGCATATGGCACTGGTCTGGCTTTGTGAAATTTTGAACATGCATTTTCCTCAATTTCAATCTTTGCCTTCATGCCCTGAAGTGTTCCTATTCCTTTCATGAACACTTCCTCAGAGTCAGCACATACTTGTGACAGTCTCTCAGATGTAGCCTTGCTGCCCTCCTTTGCTGACACATTTAGGGCCTTGATTGTGTGCCAATCCAACTGAATTTTCCTGAGCCATTCACGTCCCAGAAACGGTGGTCCTCCATTTTTCAGTACGTAGAGGTACAGCTGCTGTGTTTTGTTTCCGTAGGTCACTGTCACTTTAATTTTACCTTTGGGACGCCCTTTCTCTCCTGTGTAAGTCTTTAGCAGCAGCTTAGTTCGTTTCAGAGGTATGTGAGAAAACAGTCATTTGTAGTCGTGTACAGAGATCACTGTTAAAGCTGAGCCTGTGTCCAACTCCATTTTCAGTCTCACGCCTGCCACTTGTGGAGTGATCCATATTACTCTTCGATCATCTGTCTCTTTTACGCTGTGAAGGTGCAGACAAAACAATTCACTTTTGTTTTCATCAGAAATTCTTTCTTTCATTTTGTGCACATTGTTGTATTTTCCTTTCTGGGGTTTCTTATTTCTCTGTATTTTGTCCTTTTTCTGCTGTTTACTAGCTTTGCATACTCTGCCAATGTGGTCCTGTTTGCCACAGTTTCTGCATTCTTTATCCTTAAACCAACAATCATCAGGGTCATGTGACCTGTTCCCCCAACAGTAACATTTCTTTCCTTCATTTCTGTTCGGTGACATTTTATTTGTGGCATATTCCAGAGATTTTTGTTGTATCTCAGAAGCACCCTGTACTGCTATTTCGGTTGATATTGAGATGTTTAGTGCTTTCTTGAATGTAAGGTCTTTTTCACATAGGAGCTTCTTCTGTGTGGTTTCACAGTGCATGCCACACACTAACCTGTCCCTCAATGTGTCTGATAGACCAGCTCCAAATTGACAATGTTCTGATTATTTCCGCAATTCAGCACAATATTCAGAAATGCTTTCATTTTTATTCTGATTCCGTTTATGGAATTTAAATCCTTCAGCGATGACCAGTGGTTTGGGGTTTAAATGCTGTTGTAGAGTGTCTACTATTTGCTTGAACATTTTATCAGCTGGCTTTTCAGGGGTTAACAAACTCCATAGCAGCCCGTATGTTTTTTTTCCTCCCATAATATTGAGTAAGACGCTGGCTTTCTTTTCATCATTAACACCATTGGCCTCACAATATAACTCCACTCTTTCAGTGTAAGTTGCCCAGTCTTCAATGCCACTGTCAAATGCTGTAATGGTTCCAATCATCGCCATCTTTGTTATGTTAATTAAGCCCCGGTCTCCCCTTATTTTCCTTTTTGACTCACGTGTCCTTTTTGCTAGCGCCACGAGCGCACTCTGTCTAGATGTGTGTGTCGCTTCTTTTTATCTCCCTTCTGGGGCAGCCAGACCCTCAGTCCCTGGGGTCAGCACCAGCTGTGGTCTTGGCTGGACGTGCTGTGGCTCCGACTGTGTCTCTTGGTCTCCCAACGTTCCTGACCCCGGCTGTGCTTCCGTTTCCTTTCGGACTCATGGCCTCGCTCTGCCTTGGCTCATACCTTGTGCTCTTCTTCCGAGTGTCATTATCAATTAAGACACGGCATTCCAATACGATGTAGGCTTTGTTGTGTAACCCGGCCACACGCATAACAAATTGGCAATGAGACTAATTAAGTTAACAGGGTTCTTTACTGACTGAAACCGAACTGAGCACACACATACAGGTCAATACACGCCTAATAGCACTTGCTCAATATGCACCTAATAGTGCATGCAACGACGTGTTACTACAACATAAAGTAGTCCCATAATATACAGTAGGCTACAAACTCAATCCCACGATTGACGAAGGCCAATGCACCTTATGCCTTCTTAACCACAGAGTCAACCTGCGCAGCAGCTTTGAGTGTCCTATGGACTCAGACCCCAAGATCCTTCTGATCCTCCACACTGCCAAGAGTCTTACCATTAATACTATATTCTGTCATCATATTTGACCTACCAAAATGAACCACCTCACACTTATCTAGGTTGAACTCCATCTGCCACTTCTCAGCCCAGTTTTGCATCCTATCAATGTCCCACTGTAACCTCTAACAGCCCTCCACACTATCCACAACAGCCCCAACCTTCGTGTCATCAGCATATTTACTAACCCATCCCTCCACTTCCTCATCCAGGTCATTTATAAAAATCACGAAGAGTAGGGGTCCCAGAACAGATCCCTGAGGCACACCACTGGTCACCAACCTCAATGCAGAATATAACCCGTCTACAACCACTCTTTGCCTTCTGTGGGCAAGCCAGTTCTGGATCCACAAAGAAATGTCCCCTTGGATCCCATGCCTCCTTACTTTCTCAATAAGCCTTGCATAGGGTCCCTTCTCAAATGCCTTGCTGAAATCCATATACACTACATCTACTGCTCTACCTTCATTAATGTGTTTAGTCACATCCTCAAAAAATTCAATCTGCCTTTCACAAAGCCATGCTGACTATTCCTAATCACATTATACCTCTCCAAATGTTCATAAATCCTGCCTCTCAGGATCTTCTCCATCAACTTACCAACCACTGAAGTAAGACTCACTGGGCTATCTGTACTCCCTTTCTTGAATAATGGAACAACATCCGCAACCCTCCAATCCTCCGGAACCTCTCCCCTCCCCATTGATGATGCAAAGATCATCGCCAGAGGCTCAGCAATCTCCTTGTTCACCTCCCATAGTAGCCTGGGGTACATCTCGTACGGTCCCGGTGACTTATCCAACTTGATGCTTTCCAAAAGCTCCAGCACATCCTCCTTCTTAAGATCTACATGCTCAAGCTTTTCAGCCTGCTGTAAGTCATCCTTACAATCACCAATTTCCTTTTTTGTAGTGAATACTGAAGCAAAGTACTCATTAAGTACCTCTGCTTTCTCCTCCGGTTCCATACACACTTTTCTACTGTCACACTATTCTCTCACGTCTTATCCTCTTGCTCTTCACATACTTGTAGAATGCCTTGGAGTTTTCCTTATTCGTGTCTGCCAAGGGCTTCTCACGGCCCCTTCTGGCTCTCCTAATTTCTTTCTTAAAGCTCCTTCCTGCTAGCCATATAATTTCTCAGATCTCTATCATTACCTAATTTTTTGAACCTTTCATAAGCTCTTCTTTTCTTCTTGACTAGATTTACAACAGCCTTCATACACCACGGTTCCTGTACCCTTCTATCCTTTCCCTGTGTCATTGGAACGAACCTATGCAGAACTCCATGCAAATATCCCCTGAACATTTGCCACATTTCTTCTGTACATTTCCCTGAGAACACCTGTTTCCCAATTCATGCTTCCAAGTTCCTGCCTGATAGCCTCATATCTCCCCTTACTCCAGTTAAACGTTTCCATAACTTGTCTGTTCCAATCCCTCTCTAATGCTATGGTAAAGGAGATACAATTGTGATCACTACCTCCAAAATGCTCTCCCACTGAGAGATCTGACACCTGACCAGGTTCATTTCCCAATACCAGATCAAGTACAGCCTCTCCTCTTGTAGGCTTCTCTACATATTGTGTCAACAAACCTTCCTGAACACATCTAACAAACTCCACCCCATCTAGACCCCTCGCTCTAGGGACAAGCCAATGGATATTTTGGAAATTAAAATCTCCCACCGCAACTGTTATTATTACTCCTTTCCAGAATCTGTCTCCCTATCTGCTTGATGTCCCTTTACTATTGGGTGGTCTATAAAAAACACCCAGTAGAGTTATTGACCCTTTCCTGTTCCTAACTTCCACCCACAGAGACTCCATAGACGATCCTGCCATGTCTTCCTCCTTTTCTGCAGCCTGATAATGCCACGCCCCCACCTCTTTTGCCTCCCTCCCTGTCCTTTCTGAAATCTAAAGCCTGGCACTTGAAGTAACCATTCCTGCCCTTGAGCCATCCAAGTCTCTGTAATAGCCACAACATCATAGCTCCAAGTACTGATCCACGCTCTACGCTCTTCCGCTTTGTTCATGATACTCCTTGCATTAAAATAGACACATCTCAAACTATCAGTCTGAGCGCATCCCTTCTCTATCACCTGCCTATCCTCCCTCTCACACTGTTTCCAAGCTTTCTCTATTTGTGAGTCAACTGCCTCTTCCTCCGTCTCTTCAGTTTGGTTCCCACTCCCAGCAATCCTAGTTTAAATTCTCCCCAGTAGCCTTTGCAAACCTCCCTGCCAGGATATTGGTCCCCCTGGGATTCAAGTGCAACACATCTTTTTTGTACAGATCACTCCTGCCCCAAAAGAGATCCCAATGATCCAGAAATCTGAATCCCTGTCTCCTGCTTCAATCCCTCAGCCACGCATTCATCCTCCACCTCACTCTATTCCTATACTCACTGCCACGTGGCACAGGCAGTAATCCCGAGATTACTACTTTTGTGGTCCTGCTTCTCAACTTCCTTCCTAACTCCCTGTCGTCTGCTTTCAGGACCTCCTCCCTTTTCCTGCCTATGTCGTTGGTACCAATATGTACCATGACCTCTGGCTGTTCTCCTTCCCACTTCA
Source organism: Mobula hypostoma (assembly GCF_963921235.1). Lineage (NCBI taxonomy): Eukaryota > Metazoa > Chordata > Chondrichthyes > Myliobatiformes > Myliobatidae > Mobula > Mobula hypostoma. The sequence goes on along the minus strand of NC_086102.1, from coordinate 105,045,768 downwards.
GGATATCGTGGACCCGATCAAAAACATCAGAATACACTCTGTCTTTTTCCAGGGTTTGGGAATCAAAAACTATAGAGTGCACAAGTTTAGGGTGAGAGAAGAAAGTTTTAATAGGAACTTGAGGGGCAACATTTTACACAAAAGATGATATGTATGTGACATGAGCTCCCAGAGGACGTGGTTGAGACAGGTACAATAATAATTTTTAATAGACAACTGGACAGGTACTTGGATTGAAAATGTTAGTCCACACACTGGCAAATGGGACTAACTTGGATGGACACCTTTGTTACATGAACCATTTGGTGAAAGGGCCTGTTTCTGTATTGTACAACTCTCTGACCTTGATATCTTTTGAATCTAGAGGTTCAACCCAGAGAAGTGTGAAGTGATACATTTTGGAAGGTCGAATTTAAAGGAAGAATACTGAGTTAATAGCAGGGTCCTTAGCAGTCTTGAAGTCTGCATCTGTCGATCCCTCACAGTTGCAATGCAAGTTGATAGGTTTTTTTTAAGGTGTATGGTATGTTGCCTTTCATTAGTCAGGGGATTGTGTTGCAGCTCTATTAAACCACGGTTAGACACACTTGGAGTACTGTGTTCAGTTCTGTTTGCCTCATTATAGGAAGAATGTGGAAGCATTAGAGAGGGTACAAAGGAGATTTACCAGGATGCTACCTGGATTAGAGAGCATGTCTTATGACGGTAGGTTTCTCTTTGGAGCGAAGGAGGATGTGAGGTGACCTGATAGAGGTGTACAAGATGATAAGAGGCTTAGATCAAGTTTATAGCCAGAGAATTTTTCCCAAGTCAGAAGTGGCTAATACAAGGGGGCATAATTTTAAGCTGAATAGAAGAAAGTATAGGGGGAGATGTCAAAGCTAAGTTTTTTTTTTAAAAAGAGTATGGTAGGTGTGTGGAACTCTCTACTGGGGTGTTGATAGAGGCTGATACATTAGAGGCATTTAGGAAACTCTTAAATAGGCACATGGATAAAAGGAAATTGGAGCACTATGTGGAAGGGAAGGGTTAGATTGATCTTAAGAGTAGGTTAAAAGGGCAGCACAACATCATGGGTCAAAGAGCCTTTACTGTGCTGTAATGTTCTATTTTCCATGTTCTAAATCTATCTCTGCTTTTCTTAAATCTATTTAGCAATATCTACAATTTTATTTAAACAAGGATGTAACCCTTGGCTCGGGACTGCTTGCTTCAGTAGATTTGAGTTCTCTGGAGATGAACAGTTTGGACCCTAGGTTGCCAGCAGATTTTTAGGAGTCATAATCCACTGTAGCTCTTTCTGTGTTCTCCAGAGAAAGACGACGGTGGGGATCCTCAGCCCAGTCTTGCAGAAACACAGGCAGAGGCAGCGAGTGAAGCAAAGGCAGAGAATATCACAGCAGCATCTGCAGAGGACCCAAAGGTTAAAAAGCAGGTGGGTGAATATTTTCCTATGAATGTTCTCACTGGCAGTTTCTCCACTCTGCCCATTATTATTGCAGAGGGTCCCACCCACATGGTGGACTGCAGTTGGCTTCAGTGACCAGGATTCAACCCTGACATGGGTGCCAACTCAGTGGAGTTTGCACATTCTCCCTGTGACGTCCACAAGTCAAAGCCCGATAGATGAAGCTTGGAGCCTGTCCTGGAGTTGGAGCACTGCCTGTGTGTCGGGGGGAGATGAGCAGTTTGTTTTGCTGTTGTTGTTTCTGTGCTTTTGTTGTTCTGCCAAGCATTGTGGACGTGAACTGCTGGGGTCAGAATGTGTGGCAACACTTGCAGTCTGCCCTCAGCACCTTCTTAGATGCCTATAGTAGGGGAGTCTAGGACCAGAGTCCACGCGGCAAGTCACCCTGAGAAAAAAGAAGTGAATTTTAAAATTTCTCACAACATTGAAGGAGACCTTCAGCTCTTGGAGCCCATGATAGCTTCCAAACCAAGTTCAAGGGAATTAACATCAGCCAATTAACCTGTAAACCCTTGTCTTCCTGGGTTCCTATTGGAAACCCACACAGGCAGATTCCAATTCAGATTTATCTATCATGTGTACATGGGAACATACATAGTCATTTCCATTAACAACCAAAAGATATAGGAACAGAATGAGGCCATTCAGCCCATTGAGTCTACTCCACCTTTCCATTATAGCTGATTTATTATCCCTCTCAGCTGCATTCTCCTGCCTTCTCCCCGTTGCCTTCGACACTCTGACTAGTTAAGAACCTATCAAACTCTGCTTTAAGTAGACTTGGCCTCCACAGCCATCTGTGGCAATGAATACCCATATTCACCACCTGCTAACTAAAAAGTTCCTCCTCATCTCCGTTCTAAATGGACATCCCTCTAGTCTGAGGCTGTGTCCTCTGATCTTAGACTCCCATACTACAGGAAATATCTTCTCCATGTCCTTTTCAATATTTATTTGGTTTCAATGAGGTTGCCTCCTCAGTCTTCTAAACTCCAGCAAGTACAGGCCCAGAGCCATCAAACACTTCTCTCACAAAACATTAATCCTTTCATTCAAATGTTAAAAGGTACATTTATTATCAAAGTCTGTATGCAGTATACATCTGAGATTCTTCTTCTCCAGATAACCAGGAAACAAAGAAAACCATTAGATTCAGGTCAAAGAGAAGCAGCAAACTCATCCCCCCCACTCAAAAAAAAATGGCAACACGAGTACCAAAACCCCCTCCCTCCACACAAAACTCAACAAGAACAATTGGCCCCCAAACCCCCCTCTCACGCACAAAATGTAACAAGGACATTGACCCCCAAGCACCCCCTCCCCGGCACAAAACACAAGAACATCAGCCCCCAAACCCCCTTACCCAGCACAAAAAGTTCTGCCTATTTGCATTGGCTCCTCAGGAGAAGGAGTCTGTGGAGGTCTGGGTGGAGTCCTTGAATGTGGAGTCGAAGAAGACATCCAATGGGCGTGAAGGCAAGTTCTTTGGGAAAATCGTCCACGTCTTTCTCACCTCCTCTTAGATCATAGGTCATCAATCCAGATTGCCCGATCTTCATCTGGGTCTCTGGCTGCTAAAACATACTTAAAGTCGTTATTTAGACCCTGAAATATGGTGGGCAGCACCTCCATGTTCCAAACGCTTTCTGCAGCCAAAGTGAGGAATTCTATAGAGTAGTCCACCACAGACCTGATGCCTTGACGTAGGTGGAGGAGCCCGTTGGCTGTCTCCTGACCACTGGTGGGGTGATTGAACACCCTCCTCATTGTTTTAGTAAAGAGGTCTATCTTGAAATAGGTGGGCAAAACTCTCTCTCATAGTGCCGATGCACAAAAGGGGGCCCTGCCCAAAAGGAGTGAGATGATGTGTGCCAGCTTACTTTGATCTGAAGGGAACTTGGAAGGCCGTAACTCAAATGCTAAGGAGCAGTGCAGCAAAAACTCACGGCAAGACTTGGGATTACCATTGATCTGCTTGGACCGGTCAGTTTAATGATCTTTCACAGGAGTTAAGGAAATCCATGGCAGGATACACAGGTAAGTGCTCAGAACTAGAACCAATCTCTGAAGAACATAAATCTCACCTACTGGACTCAGAGAACTTCTGCAGCAAGGTTAGTATCTCCTGCAGCGTGTGTTTGTGTCTCCCAGCAGCTACTCCCTGTCAGGACAGTGCCATACACAACTGTTCACACTCTGTCTGGTCCATGACAGCTGAGTCTTGCTGTGGTAATGAACTCAGACTAGCAAACCCAGGTGCGGAGTATCTAGAGGTTCGAGTATAAAACACCAATGAGAATCAACGATGATACACAGGTCAATGGGAACAAACGTCACTATGGAAAGTCCAGTTCCAGACTGAGCAATAAGTGCTCAGAGCGCGTATCTTAAATAGTACAAGGTTGCACCAGAAACCTGCAGTTACCAATATACAGGATGATAAAACTTCAAGGAGCAATTAACAGGTAAAACAAGGCATAATTAAGTAAAGCAACAATATTCAGGTTAAGTAGAGCACCGATGAACTCCTAAACTCCAGGAAATAAAGTCCTAACCTATTCAGACTTTCCCTATAATTTGGGTTCTAGTCGTCTTGTGGACTAAAATGACAGGTGATGCAGGTGAGGAGAATCTGAGTGGTCCATAAACACTATCTTGCTCTTCCTCTTTTGCTCTATTTATTTATAAGTACTGCACTGTACTAACACAATTACATGACAGACATCAGTGACAATAAACCTGATTCTGATTTTCCTCACTTGCATCAACCTGATACATGCCAGCTCCAGCTCCAGCCCCTGCCCCATCCTTTCCCCTCACCGCTTTATACTGCCTGCCTCTCTTCTCTTCCTCATATAGAATCATAGAGCACTGCAGCACAGAAACAGGTTACTCAGTGATGAACATTTATTCTACTTAGTCCCATCAACCTATCCCTGGACCATAGCTGTCCATACTCCTTCCATCTAGGTACTTCAAACTTCTCTTAAATGTTGAAATCGAAGCCACAACCATCGTTTCCACTGGCAGCTCATTCCACACTCTCACCACCCTCTGAGTGAAGAAAAATCCCTCAGATTCCCCTTCAATATTTCATCCTTCATCCCAAACCTATGACTTCTAGTTCTAGTCTCACCCAACCTCAGTGGAAAAAGCCTGCTTGCATTTACCCTATCTATACCCCTTATAATTTTGTATACCTCTATCAAATCTCCTCTCATCATGGCTGATTGATTATACCTCTCAACCCCATTATCCTGCCTTCTCCCCATAATCTTACTAATCAAGAAGCTATCAACCTCTGTTTTAAATCTCTTTGCTCTTCCTACGGTCCCTAGGAAAGGATCGACACGAAACATTGACCATTCATTTCCCTCCACAGACGCTGCCTCTTGCTACCTAGTCATTTTGCTCCACAGATTCCCTCTCTGCACTCTCTGTTCTCTCCAATCTCAGGACAGGAATTTATATCGCCATTCCTTTATTGACCTTCAATATCTCGGAGCACCCTGGATTCTGTTCCACTTGCTCTGTGTACTGTGGGGCTATGCACACTCCCCTGATGAGCCGTCTCTGTCAGACAGTGGAGAGGCTCTCTTCCCAGCATGTCCCGGCAGCCAATGGTATTCAGGGATGAGGAGAGAAAAAGATAGGAAGGCATGACAGCGCCTCATCTTTCTTAGAAGTTTGCATAGATTTGGCATGTTGTCTAAAACTTTGACAAACTTATATAAACCACAGTAGAGAGTATCCTGACTGGTTGCATCACAGCCTGGTATGGGAACAACAATGCCCAGGAATGGAAAAGTCTACAGAAACTGGTGGATACATCCCAGTCCATCATAGACAAAGCCCTCTCCACCATTGAACACCTTTACAAGTAGCACTGCTACAGGAAAGCAACATCCATCATCAAGGAACCCCACCATCCAGGCCATGCTCTCTTCTCGCTACTACCATCAGACAGGAGGTACAGGAGTTTTAGGTCTCACACTGAAGGTTCAAGAACATTTATTACCCTACAACCATCAGACTCCTGAATAACCTGTCCTCCTTCACCTCAACTCTGAACAAATTCCACAACCTACAGATTCACTTCCAAAGACTCTATAGCTCACGAGTCTACAACTCATGAATTTTCAACTTGTACAATTTGTCTTCTTTTGCACATTCGTTGTTTGTCAGTCTTTGGTTATATATAGTTCTTAATAAATTTTATTGTATTTCTTTATTTTCCTATAAACACCTGAGTCTCAAGGTGGTATATGGTGATACAGAGATACTTTGATAATAAACTTACTTTGACTTTGAAGGTTACAAATATTTCATTGATGGCTCAATGTTTTGTGCTCCCTTTCAGGTGCCTCGAAAACGTCTTCCTCCAGCAGCTCTGAGCAATTCAAATCGAAATACCCTGAAGCAGAAGAAGAAAAAGAAAGGAATTTTTGGTTGATTTTTTTTTAATAATGGGTAATGTTTTTAAGCCAGGAAGCAATTGTGCCCTCTATCCCATTTCCTTTTTTATCTGAAGACTACACTGCGATGTGACTACTAGCGGCAGCAATGGAGTTGTAAGTGACCTCGCTCCAAAGACACTCTTTCCCGTTTTACATCAGAAGTCGATATCCAGGGATTTCCAAGGTTCCAAATGTATCGGCATCTTAAATTGGGAGTCCAGAATGTCTCCATATTCCACAGGAGCTGGGAGCCTTCCAGAGACCCACAGTGACCTAAGTTATGGGTCGAACTCTGCCGCTCAATTCTTCTTTTGGGGGGAGGGGGTTGGGATTGTTGTATGACTGTGGTTGCCATGATGATTATTTCTAAAGTGGCCAGATGATTTTGTTTTTAAACTTTCTACAGTAATATCTATGGGGCAACAGAGATTTATTTACCTTAAGACAATGGTGGAATAGAGCCAGCTGATCTGATGAGGGGCTGAGCACTGTGCAGCATGTCACATCTTTCCTTTTGAGGTCCAGTGTGACTGCAGCAGGCTAGCTGAACAGCTCAGTTCTTGACATGAAATCCAGTTGAAATGACCCAGAGTCAGTGACACCATCTCTTTCCTTGCAGTTTTCTGGCTTTGCAAAGCGTAAACATTGTACCAAAAAATTACCTGTGAACCCATAGGCAACAATGTTATCAAATGGAATTTACTGCATGTGACTATTAGACTGTTCCTTGGTCTCTCTCAGTTTTATATTTGTTTATTTATCAGTTCCTTCTCTGACTACTTTTTATCTTAATTTGTTTTCCTGTGTCATTCACACAGCTCTTTTTATTTACATAAATTTTTAATCTCATTTTGATCTTTTTCCCCTCATGCTCTGCACCATTCATTTCTAATAAATTTTTAACACTATTTTCTCTTCTTTATATCCTATTTCTTTCTTTACCCCTTCACTTTTCTGCCTTGATGTCCATCGTGCCTTGCATCCTCTCCTGGTTTCTCTTAATGTTTACTGTTAACTCCCTTTTGTTCCACAGTTCATCGCCCCAGCCCAAACCCCTTTTCCTCAAGAGCAGTGCACCTAAATTTTTAAGAATAAGCAGAGGTATTTCTTTTAACGTTAGTGATGAACATTCTTGTTCAGTGCGCATCAGTGTTGGTATTTCTTTAAGAGGCTGTACACTGTAGTTTTAAGAATAAGCACAAGCTACAAAAATTTTCATATTTTAAACAGTAATATCTCTCAGTGTTAGCGATGAATATCTGGTCAGTGTGGGTCAGAGTGTAGGTTCTTCTTTCAGATCTATCAATTTGATGATTTGGTACTTTACCAACAATATATCATTACCTTTTAAACTCCCACAGCTTCAGAGGTTGCCGGCACTTTTTAATTTAATAACTGCATAATTGCTTTTTTTTTGCATTTGCCATTTGATTTTCTCTTTGCCCCTTTCCCTCCCTCCCTTCTTTATCCAGTTAGACAACAAAAATTTATGGTCAGTACTCCAAAGTAAAACTAAATAGTTGCAAATTAACAGTGTACCAGCAATAGTAACTACTTTGTCTAATTAATTAAAGGCTCCACGAGCTTGCCAAATTGAGGACAACAGATGGTATGAATTTGGCATGCAGCCGCCATTGGTTTCCTTTGCACAAGGCTGATTTTATACTAAAAAAAACACTACGAGCTGATTGTGGCTTCAAAAAAGCTTGGCTGACGCTCGACTTCATTCCGTTTTCCTTTTAAAATTAAATAACCATTGCTCCAACCAAAAGTGACTTTTTTTTTAAACAGGGAATTCCCCCCTCCCCACTTACCACCCCAACTTTCCTCACTCCTTAAGCCTGCCCGTGTGTGTTGTCACGATGCAGTAAGGTTAAAATCTTACAGGCTGTTAGGCTGTACAGAGCAAGCGATGTCCCATTCCCTCTACAAAGTGACGCAGCCCATAAAACCCTGCTGTTTGGGTTTCTTGCTAGTACCTCCTTGTTTTTATATATTAGTACAAGCATTTCTTTTACATTTTAAAACCGATATGAAAATAAAGCTGTTTAATGTTACTTCAAAGAACTCTATTTGGTGTTTAAGTATGGGTATTAACTTTTCCTTCCGCGTGCTGATTAGAATTTGTGAGAGCGGTCCTATCATCAACTTCCAGACACCGCGTCCACCTCGCCTCCTCATTGACCACTCTCTGCCCCTGAATATTGTTCCCAGCTGCAGTTAACACTATAGAATACCACAGCATAAAAACAGGCATTCTGCCCATCTGATCCATGCCAAGCTTCTGTTCTGCCTAGTCCCATCGACCCGCACCTGGACCATAGCCCCTCCATAACCCTCCCATCCTTGTACTGAGCCAAACTTCTCTTAAATGTTACAGTCGAGCCTGCATCCACCACTGCCACTGGCAACTCATTCCACACTCTCACCACCCTCTGAATGAGGAGTTGCTCCTGAGGTTCCCTTTAAATATTTCACCCTTAATCTCTGACCTCTGGTTCTAATCTCACCCAATCTCAAAGGAAAACACCTGCTTGTATTTACCCCTCATATCTATACCCCTCATAAATTTATATACCTGTATCAAATCTCCCCTCATTCTCCTATGCTCCTATGCTCCAGGGAATAGAGTCCTAACCTATTCAACCTTTCTCTATAACTCAGGTTCTCAAGACCCAGCAACATCTTCGTAAATTTTCAATGTACTCTTTCAATCTTATTGACATCCCTACTATAACCAGACCTACACACAATATTCCAAATTTGACGTCAGCAATGTCTCATACAACTTCAACATAACATCCCAACTCCTGTACGCAGTACTTTGATTTATGAAGGCCAATGTGCCAAAAGCTCTCTTTGTGACCCTATCTACATGTGACACCACTTCCAAGGAATTATGGATCTGTATTCCCAGATCCCTTTGTTCTACTGCACCCCTCACTTCCCTACCATTGATTGTGTAAGTCCTATCCTGGTTTGTCCTCCCAACTGCAACAACTCACACTGGTCTGCAATAAATTACCTTTGCCATTTTTCAGCTCATTGGTCCAGCTGGTTCAGATCAACTGACTGCGTTCTGCCCGATGTAAACATGTTTGTCCAAAGGTCCAGTGCCCTGTCTGAACCTATTCCAAGTTTCATGAACCCATTAAGAGGCCATAACGTTATGAGATATAGGCCATTTGGCCCATCATGTATGCTCTGCCATACCATTCCTCTCAACCCCCATTCTCCTGGCTTCTGGTAACTTCTAGCACCTTTATAAATCAAGAACCCACACACTTGGAGCTATAGTTGCTGCTGTTTCCTTTGTTTGAGTGCCCTGATGCAGGATTTTCATCCTGTCCCTTTGTTCTAGCAGCTCCTCCAACCCCACCCTCAAGCCCGTGACAAAGGGCTGTCAGCAACAAGGTGCCTCAGTGTGTGGCTTCTGTTCCTGGGGCAGGAGAGCCCTCATCGCAGGTCAGATGCCGCCTCACTGTCTGGCCTCCCGAAGAAAACGCCCACCCACCCTACCACAACAGCTTGGTATAATTTCTGTGGTTTAGCCAACAGGCGTTTGCCTAATTAGTACCAATTGAGGCAGGAGGCAAGGGGGAGCCCATTGGGAATTGGAGGCCATCTACGGTGAGGAGGCTTCAGCTGTCAAAGGGCGGAGGTGGTCAGCCTGTACTCCTGTGCTGTCTAAATTGGATTCATTCCCAGATGTATTATATTCCATACATTGTTCCTTCTCATCCTCCAGGGACCCCTTTCATTTCTCTGAATGCAACAGCCTGCTATTTCACTTCTGACAGAAGAGTTGCATGATCGTGTTAGTTTTGGACCCTACCCAGTAACTGTGTACACCATGGCACGAGACCATATAGATTCTTAACATCTCACCTTAAGAAGACTTTGAATATTTTCCAGTGTTACAGAAATGGAAGAGAGCAAAGGAACACAGCCAAGATTCCCACTCCCAATCAGTGACCAATTCAATTCATACTATTAGGTGACCATAAGACACAGGAGCAGAATTAGGCCATTTGGCCCATCGAGACTGCTCCGCTATTCGATCATAGCTGATTTATTTTCATACTCTATCCTGTTCCCCTGCCTCTTCCCGATAACTTTGAATGCTGTTACTAATCAGGAACCTATCAACCTCCACTATAAATATATTTACTGAGTTGTCCTCCACAGCTGTCTGTGACAGTGAATTTCCACAGATTTACCACTCTCTGGCTAAAGAAATTCCTCCTCATCTCTGTTCTAAAGGGATGGCCTTCTTTTTTAAAGCCGTGCCCTCTGATCCTAGACTCTGCCACTATTGGAAATATCCTCTCCACATTCACTCTATCTAGACCTTTCAATATTCAATAGGTTTCAATGAGACCTCCCATTCTTCTAAACTCCAGTGAGTACAGGCCCAGAGCCATCATACATTAACCGGTTCATTCTTCAGGAAATGATTTCCATAAACCTATGATCCCGATAGTCTTATGACTATAGGGAAGAAATTCTGTCCATGATCAGGGCATCCGCTCTGACTTTGGTCAGGAGTTAAGTTAGTAAATCAGCTTATTGTACCAAGGCCATCCATACAAATCATTTCATTAGGTTCAGATTGGATCTCCATCCACCACTAAAAGCTGGATTTCCCAGTGGCGAACCATTTCATTTTGACTTCCCATTGCCATTCCAACGTGATGGCATGAACATCGATTTCTCTAACTTTTGGTAATTTCTACCCATTCCCCCTGTTTTTTCATTCCTCAATCTGTCTCCCCTCTTACCCCTTCTCTTCATATGCCTATGACCTCCCTCTGGTACCCTCCTCCTTTTCTTTCTCCCATGTTCCACTCTCCTTTACTATCAGATTCCTTGTTCTTCAGTCTTTTACCTCTTGAACCTTTCTGCTCCCAACTTCTCACTTCATCCGCCCTCCTCCACCCACCTTTCCCCTCACTTATCACCTTTCAGCTTATACTCATTCACCCCCCTACCTTCTTCACTTTTCTTTTCTAGTTCTCATAAAGGGTCTCAGCCTCAAACTTCAACTCTTTATTCCCCTTCGTAGATCTGCCTGATCTACTGAGTTTATTCAGTATGGGTTACTCATGATTTCCAGCGTCTGGTTTTAAATACTTGCCAGCAGCATGGAGTTGGAAGAGAGCAATGGATAAATGAAATACAGCAAGAGTTGCCACTCCCCATCAGCGGCCAGTACAATCCATGTTGTAAGATGGTTCTTTTTGTCTATGATCAGGACATTCACTCAGACTTTGATCAGGAGGTAAACTGGTAAATCAGTTCATTATTGTCACATCATATACAGTGAAACCTATGCCATCCATATGGATCATTTCATCACATCAGTGCATTGAGGTAGTACAGGGAAAACAATAACAGAACAAAGTGTTACAGTTACACAGAAAGTGCAGTGCAGCTAGACAATAGGGTGTATAGTCACCACGGGGTAGATTGTGAGGTCAAGAATCCATTTTATTGTGCTAGGAGCCATTCAATAATCTTATAACAATGGGATAGAAGCTGTCCTTGAGCCTGGTGGAGTGTGCTTTCAGGGTTTTGTATCTGCCTGATGGAAGAGGAGAGAAGGGAGAATATCCGGGGTGGGTGGGGTCTTTGATTATGCTGGCTGCTTTACTGAGCCAGTGAGATGTAGAGAGAGTCTATGGAGGAAACACTGGCTCTTGTGATGCGCTGAGCTTTGTCCACAGCTCTCTGCACTTGCTTGCGATCACGTGCAGATAGGATGTTTTCTGTGGTGCATCAATACAAATTGGTGAAAGTCAAAGGCCTTATGCCAAATTTCATCAACCTCCTGAGGAAGTAGAGGCATTGGTGTGTTTTCTGGCTATTCTTGGTGATGTTCACCCAGATGAACTTGAAGACCATTAGAAATAGGAGCAGAATTATACCAGTTGGCCCATCGAGTCTGCTCTACCATTTCATTATGGCTGATCCATTTCCCCTCTCAGTCCTAATCTCCTTGAGCCCTGTACCTCTGCCACCTCTTCCCTCCCAGCTTCTCACTACATCCACCCTCCTCCACCCACCCACCTTTATTCCTTGAAGCATAAGAGAATGAAGTCCTATTCAAACTTTCTCTATAACTCAAGTCCTAGCAACATCATTGTAAATTTTCTCTGCACTCTTTCAATCTTATTGATAACTTTCCTGTAGGCAGGTGACCAGACTGTACACAGTACTCCAAATTTGGCCTCACCAATGGCTTTTATAACTTCAATGTAACATCCTAACTCTTATGGCAGAGGCAGCAAGAAGTGTAGACAGAGTCCATGGAAGGGAGGCTGGGTTCCATGATGCTCTAAGCTGTGTCCACAACTCTAAAACTTTGTACAGTCTAGGGAAAAGCAATTGCCATATCTGGATAGGATGCTTTCTGTGATGCATCTATAAAATTTGGTGAGTGTCAATAGAGGGATGCCAAATTTCATAGAAACATAGAAAACCTACAGCACAATTCAGGCTCTTCGGCCCACAAAGAAGTGCCAAACATGTCCTAACCGTAGAAATTATCTAGGGTTACCCATAGCCCTCTATTTTTCTGAGCTCCATGTACCTGTCCAGGAGTCTCTTAAAAGACCCTATCGTATCTGCCTCCACCACCACCACCGGCAGCCCATTCCACACACTCACCACTCTCTGCGTAAAAAACTTACCCCTGACATCTCTTCTGTACCTGCTTCCGAACACCTTAAAACTGTGCCCTTTTGTGCCAGCCACTTCAGCCCTGGGAAAAAGCCGCTGACTATCCACACGATCAATGCCTCTCATCATCTTATACACCTCTATCAGGTCACCTCTCATCCTCCGTCGCTCCAAGGAAAAAAGGCCGAGTTCACTCAATCTATTCTCATAAGGCATGCTCCCCAATCCAGGCAACATCCTTGCAAATCTCCTCTTCACCCTTTATATGGTTTCCACATCCTTCCTGTAGTGAGGTGAACAGAACTGAGCACAGAACTCCAAGTGGGGTCTGACCAGGGTCCTATGTGGCTGCAACATTACTTCTCATTACCTTTCCTCAGCCTTCGGGGGAAGTAGAGGTGCTTTTGTGGTTTCTTAGCCATGTTATCTTCACGATTGAACCAGGGCAAGCCATTGGTGATGCTTACACTGAAGAACCTGAAGATATCAACCATCTCCACCCCGGGACCAACCTCGCTTCCTGAAGTCAAGGACTTGTTTTGCTGACTGCCCTCTGAAACTATGGATGGACAGCAAGTGTAGGTCTTCCTAGAATCCATGAAAATTGAAAATTATCCGGAGTGCAGTGGACAAGAGTCTCTGGCAGACATTCCCACAAAAGAGAGAAATCTGATGAAATCTCCAGTTATACTCTTAGAGCTCGCATACATTGGGAGGTCCACTGAACAAGTTAACAGAAGATTTGGGGTGACATGGTAGCATCACATTACATAATAATTTTAGCACCTGCACACAGATTCTATTCCCTCTGCTATCTGCAAGGAGATTGTACATTCTCCCCATGTGGGTTTTCTCGGGTGCTCCGGTTCCTTCCCACATTCCAGACATATGGGTTGGTGAGTTACAGCCATGCCATGTTGGTAACGGAAGCCTGGCGACACTTGCAGGCTGTTCCCTCTACATGCTCAGACTCTGCTGGTTGCTCATGTGAACAACGCATTTCACTGTATGTTTTGATGTCTCGATGTACATGCGACAAGTAAAGCTAATCATTCTTTGGAAATGCCAGAGGAATCACACCCAGCAAAGACAAAGCATTTCTCGACAGAAGCAAAACAAGGTAACAAACTATATCAGCAATGTTTGCAAAACAACTATAGAAAGAGAAATAAAAATAGTTCTCTGCAGTGTCTTTCCATAACAACAGGATTCTCAAATGCTTTCTGACCAAAGTTAGCAAAGACAAAAATCAGAGTTGAGTTTATTGTCATCCACGCAAGTACATGTATGCACAGGTACAATGAAAAATTTACTTGCAGAAGCATCTCAGGCACAGAGCATGATCAGAATCAGAATCAGGTTTATTATCACTGACATAGATCATGAAATTTGCTGTTTTTTAGCCGTGGTACATAAGAAACAACGACAAGTTACAGTATAAAAAATAATGCTAAAGAGGAATAGTGAGATAGTGTTCATGATTTAATGAAACATTAGGAAATTTGATGCCAAAGGGTAAGGAGCTGTTCCTGAAACACTGAGTGTGGGCTCCTATCCCTTCTCCCTGATGCTAGCAATAAGAGGGAATGTCCCGAGTGGTGACACTTCTTAACGATGGATGCTACCTCCTTCAAGATGCTCTCGATGGTGGGAAGGTTAGATCCATCCATGATGGAGCTGACCGAGTCAATAACATCCACAAGAAAAACTGAAGTTATATGCAATTTTTACAAGGAAGAACACAATTAGAATAAAAAAAGGTCAGACTTAGTGCAAGGTGTTCATATTGAGGTAGAGATTACAGTTGTGCGGGTTGGATCAAGAACCAAATGGTTAAAGGGAAACAGCTGTCCTTGAACCTGGTGATGTGGGACGTTAGGCTTCTGTCTGACAGTCACTGCTTAGTGTAAATGATATAGCAACCAACTAGCACACAGGAAGCTCCCACGAACACCAATGAAATCTTGGGCTGATTTAGATTCAGAACAAGAACATTACAGCATTGTACAGGCCCTTCAGCCCACAATGTTGTACCAACCTTTTAACCCACTCTATGATCAATCCAACCCTTCATACCTACATAGCCTTTCATTTATCTCTCACCCACGCCCCTATCTTAGAGACTCTTGAATGTCCCTAATGTATCTATTTGGCAGGGTTTTCCATGCTCCCACCACTCTGTGTAAAAAAACATACCCCTGATATCCCTCCCCCCATACAATCCCCCAAATACCTTAAAATTATGCCTCCTTGTATTAGCTATTGCCACCCTGGGAAAAAGTCTCTGGCTGTTCGCTCAATTATGTCTCTTATCATCTTGTACACCTCGGTCAAGTCAACTCTCATCTTCCTTCTCACCAAAAAGAAAAGCCCTAGCCCGCTCAATCTATGGTCAAGACATGCTTTCTAGTCCACTCTGCCACTCTGGTAAATCTCCTCTGCACCCTCTCTAAAGCTTCTATGTCCTTCCTATAATGAGGCAAGAACTGAACACAATGCTCCAACACAATATGCAGGGAATAGTGGGATGTGGACATTGTGAAACTGTAAGACGTAGGAGCAGAATTAGGCCAGCCGGCCAATTGTGTCTGCTCTGCCATTTCATCATGGCTGATCTATTATCCCTCTCAACCCCGTTCTCCAGCCTTGATTCTGTAACCTTTGAGGCCTTCTATTGGCCATGGTCAACCATGGATGATGAATCCTAGATGTCTAGGTTATATGTAAGCCAGGGCAGTACAAATCAGAGAGCAAGCTGTTGCCCATACAGCAGACTCACCCTGTCCATGCATCTGATGAATCTAAAGGATCCACAGAGACTGATACAGTTTGGCATTGCAGGAGTTGTCAATCAATGCTGAACTCAACGTAGGACTGCCTTAGGAACTCCAGCTCTGGATTTTTCTTTGGAGTTTACTCCTGAACCCTTCCTCATAAGTAGGTATAGCCACAAAGCAGCAGAGGTTTGAGATCAGAGTTTTTCTTCTCCTAGGTGAGCTGCTGACCACAGCTGGTGAGCCCCATCTGCCTGAAGCGAGTGGTTTTAAGGCACCAGTAACCCGCCTTTGCCCCTTCTTCTGTCAGTAGAAACAGTTCCGCCGGGCTTAGTAGCTAAGCCACGTGTGAAGGCCAAGAGCTGGACTTAGTTGTCAGAGACTATTTGAGATGCATGCCATTGGGAGAATTTAACAGGTGTGTGTGTATACACGCATGCACCCTTAATTCCTGGTGGAGTTGTCAGGGCGCCGTCATGACAAGCCTTTTTGGTATGCTCATCATACGGCGTGTTTTGGGCTTCTGAAACCTGGCGGAGCCCATCCTCTCCAGGTTTTTTTTTCACAAGGTCGAGTTGTTAGCTCAACACTCAACCCAGGCACGGATGGAGAGCGTGCAAGGGAGCCGGCCGGATTCGAACTCGGGACCTCTCGCCCCGAAGTCCAGCGCTGATGCCACTACGCCACCAGCCAGTCATTTAATAGGTAGTTGGAGCTTATCCCAATACCCCTCCCCCCACCCCAGCTGTGATAACCTTAAGGACCCTTTGACACACTTACTAATCAAGAACTTATCAACCTCTGCTTTAAATATATGATCCCCTATGGCTTGTCCTCCACAGTCATCTGTGGCAATGAATTTCACAGATTCTCCCTCCTCTGGCTAAAGAAATTCCTCCTCATCTCTGTTGTAAAGGGACGTCCTTCTTCTCTGAGACTGTGCCCTCTGGTCCATAAACTATAGGAAACATTCTCTAAATGTCTATTCTATCTAAGCCTTTAAGTATTCTGTAGATTTAATAAGACTTACCATTCGCCACCATTCTTCTAAACTCCAGCAAGTACAGTGCCAGCACCATCAAATACTCCTCCTAATGTTAATCCTTTCATTTACATAATGATTTTCAAGAATCTCCTCTGGAGCTATACCAATACCAGCACATCTCAGATATGAGGCCAAAACTACTCACAATCCCATGATCAGTTTATCATCCTGAATGTTGCCAACTGCATTGATCAAATGAAGATTGTCTGAAGGTAAGCATGGTGTTATGTATGATTCTCAGCAAAGTCAGAAGGTTACAGGTTCAAGTCTCACTTGAGCACTAAAATCCAGACTGATACTCCAATATGACAGAGAAGGCTTACCCCATCAAAGATATTCATTGGGACTTGAACCTATAATGTTTTGAGCCAGCATTAGAAAGGGTCCAGAGGAGGTTCATGAAAATGATCCTGTGAATGAAACATATGAGTGTTTGATGGCTCTGGGCCTGTACTCACTGCAGTTTAGAAGAATGGGGGCGGGGGAGGGAAATCACATTGAAACCTATTGAATATTGAAAGACCGAGATAGAGTGGACGTGGAGGTGATGTTTTCTATAGTACTGGAGTCTAGGACCAGAAGGCACAGCCTTAGAATAGAAGGATGTCCCTTTAGACTAGAGATGGGGAAGAATTTCTTTAACTAGAGAGTGGTGAATCTGTGGAATTCGTTGCCACAGACAGCTGTGGATGCCAAGTCATTGGGTATATTTAAAGTGGAGATTGATAGGTTCTTGATTAGTAAGTATATCAAAGGTTACGTGGAGAAGACAGGAGAATAGGCAGCATGGTAGATTGAAGTACATATGTGTTACCATAGACAATGTCGAGATTCATTTTCCTGCAGTCATTTACGGGAAAAAAGAAATGCAATAGAATTTTACAAAACACTGTACAGAAACAGACCAGGACTGACAAACACTACTATGAAACTGTGCAAGTAAAACTAACGCTGAGAATGAGTTGTACAGATTCCTTGAAAGTAAGTCTGTTGGTCATAGAATCAGTTCAGAGTAAAGGTTGCATCAAGCTGCTCATGACAATTCAGGAGCCTGACATTGTCCCTCAGTTTTATAAACCTTTATACAGTCAAAAAATATACAGAGGTTACCTGGGTGCTGCCTGGTTTGGAGAACATGTCTTTTCTCTTTGGAGCAAAAGGTGAGAGGTGTCTTGACAGAGGTGTACAAGATGATAAGAGACATAGATCGAGTGGACAGCCAGAGACTTTTACCCAGGGTGGAAATGGCTGATATGGAGGGGCATAACTTTAAGCTGATTGGAGGAAAGTATAGGAGGATATCAGTGGTAGGTGTTTTTTTTTACACACACACATACACGTTAGTAGATGTGCAAAAAACAAGAAAACATTCAGTGAGTGGCAGTTCTGAGTGGAAACACCTTGTTAATGAGAGAGGTCAGATTTTTTCCAAGTTGACAAGAAAGTGACATTAACTCAAATAACTGTGCATTACAACAATGGTGTGCAGGCCAGCATGTCTGAGCTCACAACATGTCGAAACTTGAAGTGGACGGGCTACAGGAGCAAAAGACCACATACGTACTTTCAGTAGGTACAGGAGGTACCTAATAAAGTGGCTACTGAATTTACACGTACTTTGATAATAAATTAGCTTTGAATTTTGAAATTTAAACTTTGAAAAAATGATTATGATTAACTGATTGATAAGTTTGAAATGGACATGTTTTGTATCAAACTACAGTCCCCTTGGGCTCATCCAAGAAGGGGAGATGGAGTAAAAATGGACGTGTGTGGTTTGGAACAGGTAAAAGCCTGAATGTTAGTATACTGCTGCAACCCTGCATGAGGTAAACGGAAGTAACCACTGATTTCTTAACCCTTGACCTCAGAAAATTTGGTAATCAACCAATTCAAGGTGAAAACAAGACTTTGGACAAACTTTTGTTGTTTATTCTGGACTATTGGAGGGTGAGGAGAGTCCATAGGACCATAAAACTTAGGAGCAGAATTAGGCCATTGGGCCCATTGAGCCTGCTCTATCAATCATCATGGCTCATTTATATCCCCTCTCAATCCCATTCTCCTGTCTTCTCCCCATAGGCCATTAACCTCCGCTGAAAAATATACCCAGTGACCTGGCCTCCACAGTCATCTGGCACAATAAATTCCAGATTCACCACCCTTTGGCAAAAGAAATTCTTCCTCATTTCTATTCTAATGAGATGTCCCTCTATTCTGAGACTGACCCTAGACTCTCCCAGTATTGAAATGTCCTCTCCACTTCCACCCTAGACAGGCCTTTTAGTAATCTAATTCATTGATTTAGTGCTTGTACATCAAAATATACAGTGAAATACATCATTTCTGCTAGTAATAGTCTTAGTGTGATCACTCACATCGAATTCAATGTTCTCCCAAGGGGTTATTCATTTAATGGAGAATGCCTCTGTGAGACTTTGTATACTGCGTGGAGGCAGATGCACGGGCAGCCACTACACAGTCCTTGGCAGATAAGAGTGCAAGATGACTGGAGACCCTTCACTGCGGCAGCCTTCCTCCGCCTTCACTGCTGTTGTGATGTGTCCTCATCTCCCGCCACCTCCACCATACTGAATTTGATTGGATCTCTTTTTGTCTGGAACATCCCCCACGAGGTTACCAACATTGGTGACACTGCTAGGAGCTGAGCCCCAAACGGCATTGCTCTTTTGACCTCAAGAGCACACAAGCCTCTCCACCACAAGTGGATGATCCTCGGAGAAGACTTCTTTTGCATTACCAACTAACGCAAGGATGTGCAGGGGCAGCTCACAAGTGTTGCCAGACATTCAAGTGCCAACATAGCATGCCCATATACCTCATAGAAGTTTATAAAATTACTTGGATTATAGACAGGGTAGGCAGAAACATTCTCCCAGGAAAGAAATATAAAGGGCATGCATTTAAGGTGAGAGGGTTTTAAAGGAGGTGTATGGGGTAAGATTTTTTTTTTAAACAGTGTGGTGAGTGCCTGGAATGTGTGGACATAGTTACGTCAGTGGCATTTAAGAAACTGTTAGGCACATGAATGTGCAGTGAATAGAGGGATATGGATCATGTGTAGGCAGAAGTGATTTAGTTCCATTTGAAATGGTTCAGCACAGACATTGTAGGCTGTTCCAGCACTGCTGTTCTGGGCTAAAAATTAATATTTCCCATGTCAGTGCCTTAAAGGTCAAATGTCTTCAACAGCATTCGAATCCTGATTGAACTAGAGGCCACCTGATTGAAGCATAAGAAATAGGAGCAGGAATTGACTATGTGGCCCCAATGCCTGCTTTACCATTTACTACAAAAAATTGGCTGATCCAGCTAACCTCTACTTCAATTTACTGTACGTTTCCCATAACCCTTGATTCCACAACAGCCCGAAAATCTATCTGAATCACCTTCAAAGACTTTGCCTCCACATCTCCCGTGTATAGAATACTCTAAAGGTTCACTACCTTCTGAAAGAAGTTGTTCCACCACATCTCCCATTTAAATGGTCATCCCCTTAGATTTCCCCCATCCTCTTCAGTATCTACCGTGGCAAGGGCCTGAAGCATATACCACCAGGCTCAAGGACAGCTTCTATCTCACTGTTATCAGACTCTATGATCAGGTGGGCTGTTGGCTTTCCAATCCACCTCATCATGATCTTGCACTTTATCAAATACAGTAGCTTTTACTTTATTTGGCAATGTTACTGTGTTACCTGATTCTAGCTCAATATATTGTGTAGTGATTATTGGATCTGTATAAAAGGTACGCCAGACAAGCTTTTCACTGTATCTTGGTACATGTGACAATAATAAACCAACGCTAATATTTTCAAAGCCTGCATAAAATGCATTGAGCTCATCTGAGAGTGATGCACAGTTGCAGCATTTGCTTCCTGGGTTTGCTTGTCTTCATTTCTTATGTTCAGTATTTTTGTTTGGGTCTGAATCCTATTATTCTCCTTCCAGTGATCTAATGATAGGAACTGTAATATTTTAAATCAAAAGTTTATCATCAAGTACACATATGTCACCATTTACTATTTTGAGATTTATTTTCTTGCAGGCATTTACAGGTAATTAAAGGAATAATATTTATGAAAAGACTATACACAAACGTAAAGATCAATGTGCAAAAGAAGCCAAATTGCGTAAATAAAAAATAAATAAATAATACAGGGAACATGAATTGTAGAATCCTTAAGAGTGAGTCTCTAAGTTGTGGAATTAGTTCAGAATTGAGGTGAGTGAAGTTATCCAAACGCGTTCAAGAGCCTGATGGTTGTAGGGAAATAGCTGTTCTTGAACCTCGTGGTGTGGGACCCAAGACTCCTGTACCTCCTGTCTGATGGCAGTAGCAAGAAGAGAGCATGGCCTGGATGGCAGGGGTCATTGATGTTGGATGCTGCCTTCCTGAACCTGGTGTCAAAGGACTTAATACTCTTTGTACCTCCTTCCCAATGGTGGTAGTGAAAGGAGAGCATGGGCATAATGGTGGGGAGCATTTTGCCTGTCATGGACTGGGCTGTGTCCACCAATTTTTGTAGATTTCCCACCCCAGGCATTGCTGAGACCTGCTGAAAGATCTCAGTCTACTGTTAATTCATTTCCTTAGATGCTGCCTGACTTGCTGAGCTCCTCCAGCATTTTGTATGTTCTATTCTGCAGAATCTGTTGTGGTGATACCAGTGTTTCTATACCAGGATGTGCATCTATATGCATTTGTTAAAGTCATAGATGACATATTGAATCTATGCAAACCTCTACAAAGGTGGTAAAGCACTGCCGTGCCTTCTTTGTGATGCATTTACTTGCTGGTTCCGTGACTGATCTTCTGAAATGATAACGGCGAGGAATTTCTCTCTCCACCTCTGATCCCCTAATGAGGACTGGCTCATGGGCCTCTGGCTTCTTCTCCTGTCATCAATAACTGAGCACCTTGGTTTTGCTGATGTTGAGTGAGAGTTTATTTTTTGTACACCATTCAGGAAGTGAACTCAGCACCGGCTTCTTCAGAGTAGTTGGGACAGACCATTATCCATGAATGAGATAAAGAAAGGACTTGCATGGAAAAGTGCACTTTCAGGGCTCGCTGGAGCCAAGAGTAGATTGCATTATCTTCAACAGCATCCAATGCAAACCTCAGTTTAAAAGAAAGATGAATATCTGCACACTTAGAGATTCAAGAGATTGTGGCAATTCTTAAAACTTCTGGAGTGTTAGTGGCAGATGAAGGGAAATGTATTAACATGGTAGAACTTTGGTCTGTCGTGAAAAAAGATCAAATAAAATCCTTTTCTAATCATTCAGTGAAGAGATAAATGAAACTAGCTTATCACTTCAAAGGTCTGTGATGTAACTTCAGCTGCCAGTCGATGCTTGCCCACACTTCACCTTTAGAAAGTGAGATTTCAACCAGCATTGTAAAGGCTTTGTGGAGATTTACAACTTCATCAATACAGATTGAGAGAATGGACAAAGAGGCAGATGAAATATAGGGTAGGAAACTGTATGTTAATGCACTTTAGTAGAAGAATAAGGAGGCAGACTATTTTCTAAATAGAGAGCAAATTCTGAAATCAGAAGTGCAAAGGGTCTTGGAGTCCTCGTGTAGGATTCCTTAAAGGTTAACTTGCAAGCTGAGTTAGTAGTAAGGAAGGCAAAATCAATGTTAGCATTCATTTCACTGGCATGCCTTCCTTATGATTGTGTCAATATGTTCGGCCTTAGATAGATCCTCTGAGATGCAAGGTGAAGATAAATAAACATTTGAACATCAAATGTTTATTTGTTGGTTATGGGGAACTGGCACAGAAAAGAGCCCCAGCATAGATCATAAACACAAAAGATTCTGAAGGTGCTGGAAATCTTAAGTAACACACACAAAATGCTGGAGGAACTCAACAGGTAAGGCAGCATCTATGGAAAAGAATAAACAGTCAAGGTTTTGGGCCCAGATCCTTCATCAGAACCGAAAAGGAAGGGGGAAGAAGCCAGAATAAGGTGGTCAGGGAAGGGAACAAGTACAAGCTGGAAGGTGATAGGTGAAACCAGGTGTGGGAAATATGGGAGGGTGGGGAAGGGGAATGAAGTTAGAAGCTGGGAGGTGATAGGCAGAAAAGATAAAAGGGGAAAAGAAAGAATCTGATAGGAGAGGAGAGTGGAACATGGGAGAAAGGGAAGGAAGAGGGGCACCTGGGAGAGGTGATAGTCAGGTGAGGAGAAGAGAAAAGTGGGCAGGCAGAATGGACAATAGAAAAAAAAGGGGGGAGGGAGAGGGGGTGGAATTACCAGAGGTTAGAGAAAGCAATTGGTCTTGTTCTGAAATGTCAACTGTTTATTCCTTTTCATAGATGTGTCCTGACCTGCCAAGTTCCTCAGGCATTTCGTATGTTACCCAGAATAGATCGGCTATGATGACATTGAATGGTGCAGAAGGATTGAGGGGCCAAGTGACCTACTCTTGCTACTATCTTGTGGTGATCTTGTAATCTACTCCACTACCTTGACATTGTATGAGAGAATCAAATGCCCATAGGCAACTCCAAAGGTTAATACAGTTTGACTCAGAAGTACTGTCTGCTTGATGAACTTACCTGGTTGTGAAGCTGATGTTCCCAGTGTGAACTCACAAATTGTTATGAGAATTCAAGCCTCTCTTACATCGATTAATTTATGGTTTATGACCTTGGTTCATTGGTTTTATGACTTTAGGACATAAAATAATAGACAGCCGATAATGCAGTGGCATTAGCACAGAAACTTGGCTAAAGGATGGCTGCCATCGGGAGCTAAACGTCCAAGGATACACAGTGTATCAGAAAGATAGGTTACTAGGCAGAGGGGGTGATGTGGTTCTGTGTATAAGAAACATAGAAAACCTACAACACAATATAGGCCCTTCGGCCCACAAAGCTGTGCTGAACATGACCCTACCTTAGAACTACCTAGGCTTTACCCGTAGCCCTCTATTTTTCTAAGCTCCATGTAGCCATCCACAAGTTTCTTAAAAGACCCTATCGTTTCCGCCTCCACCACCATCGCCAGCAGCCTATTCCACGCATTCACCACTCTCTGGGTAAAAAACTTACGCCTGATATCTCCCCTGTACCTACTTCCAAGCACCTTAAACCTGTGCCCTCGCGTGCGAGCCATTTCAGCCCTGGGAAAAAGCCTCTGGCTATCCACACGATTAATGCCTCTCATTATCTTGAACACCTCTATCAGGTCACCTCTCATTCTCTGTCGCTTCAAGGAAAAAAGGCCAAGTTCACTCAACCTACTCTCATAAGGCATGCTCCCCAATCCAGGCAACATCCCTGTAAATCTCCTCTGCACCCTTTCTATGGTTTCCACATCCTTCCTGTAGTGAGGCGACCAGAATTGAGTACAGTACTCCAAGTGGGGTCTGACCAGGGTCCTATATAGCTGCAACATTACCTCTCGGCTCTTAAACTCAATCCCATGATTGATGAAGGCCAATGCTCCATATGCCTTCTTAACCACACAGTCAACCTGCGCAGCAGCTTTGAGTGTCCTATGGACTCAGACCCCAAGATCCCTCTGATCCTGCACACTGCCAAGAGTCTTACCATTAATACTATATTCTGCCATCATATTTGACCTACCAAAATGAACCACCTCATACTTAACTGAGTTAAACTTCATCTGCCACTTCTCAGCCCAGTTTTGCATCCTATCAATGTCCCGTTGTAACCTCTGACAACCCTCTATACTATCCACAGCACCCCCAATCTTGGTGTCATCAGCAAATTTACTGACTCATCCCTCGACTTCCTCATCCAGGTCATTAAAAAAAAATCACAAAGAGTAGGAGTCCCAGAACAGATCCCTAAGGCACACCACTGGTCACTGGCCTCCATGCAGAATATGATCTGTCTACAACCACTCTTTGCCTTCTGTGGGCAAGCCAGTTCTGGATCCACAAAGCAATGTTTACTTAGATCCCATGCCTCCTTACTTTCTTAATAAGTCTTGCATAGGGTACCTTATCAAATGCCTTGCTAAAATCCAAATACACTATATCTACAACTGTACCTTCATCAATGTGTTTCGTCTCATCCTCAAAAAATTCAGTCAGGCTCGTAAGGTACAAATTGTCTTTCACAAACCCATGCTGACTATTCCTAATGATATTATGCCCCTCCAAATGTTCATAAATCTTGCCTCTCAGGATCTTCTCCATCAACTTACCAACCACTGAAGTAAGACTCTCTGGCCTATAATTTCCTGGGCTATCCCTACTCCCTTTCTTGAATAAGGGAACAACATCTGCAACCCTCTAATCCTCCAGAACCTCTCCTGTCCTCATTGATGATGCAAGGATCATTGCCAGAGGCTTAGCAATCTCCTCCCTCGCTTCCCACAGTAGACTGGGGTACATTTCATTCGGTCCCGGTGACTTAGCCAACTTGATGCTTTCCAAAATAATATTAAATGATTAGAAAGAGATGACCTAGGATTGGAAGGTGTAGAGTCTCTATGGGTTGAGTTAAGAAATGGCAAGGGTAAAAGAACCCTAATGGCAGTTGTACACAGGCCTCCAAACAGCAGCCAGGATGTGGATTACAAATTGCAGCAGGAGATCAAAAAGGTGTGTCAGAAAGGCAATGTCATGATAATCATTGGGGATTTTAACATGAGAGTGGATTGGGAAAACCAGGTCAGTATGGGACCTCAAGAGAGAGAATTTGTGGAATGTCTAAGGGATAGCTTTTTAGAACAGCTTGTTGTTGAGCCCACTAGGGGATTGGCTGTGCTGGATTGAGTGTTGTGCAATGATCCGGAGGTGATAAAAGAGCTTAAGGTTAAGGAACCCTTAGGGAGCAGTGATCACAATATGATCAAGTTCTTATGGGATTTTTTTCCCCTCTCAAATTTCAATGTGTCAGTATTTCAGTGGAATAAAGGATATTACAATGGCATGAGAGGGAACTGGCCAAAGTTTACCAGAAAGGGACATTTGTAGGAAGGACAGCAGAGCAACAATGGCTGGAGTTTCTGCGAAAAATGAGGGAAGTGCAAGACAGATATATTCCAAATAAGAAATTTTCAAAGGGAAGAAGGACACTACCGTGGCTGACAAGTGAATTCAGAGCCAAAGTAAAAGCAAAAGAGAGGGCATACAAGGAAGCCAGAGCTAGTGAGAAGAAAGAGGATTGAGAAGCTTTTAAAAACTTGCAGAAGGAATCTAAGAAGGTCATTAGGAAAGAAAAGATCATTATGAAAGGAGGCTGGCAACTAATATCAAAGAAGATACTAAAAGCTTTTTTTATATAAAGGGTAAAAGAGTCAAGAGTAGATATAGGACCAATACAAAATGATGCTGGGGATTTTGTATGAGAGATGCAGAGATGGCAGAGGAACTGAATTCGTATTTTGCATCAGTCTTCACAGTGGTGGCCATCTGCAGTATACTGGACATTCAAGAGTGTCGGGGAAGTGAAGTTTGTGCAGTGAGAATTACAACTGAGAAGGTGCTTAGGAAGCTTAATGGTCTGAGGGTAGATAAATCTCCAGGACCTGATGGAATGCACTCTCGGGTTCTGAAGGAAGTAGCTAGAGAGATTGTGGAGGCATTAACAATGATCTTTCAAGAATTGATAGATTCTGGCATTGTATTACATGACTGGAAAATTGCAAATGTTATTCTGCTATTCAAGATGGGTGGGAGGCAGCAGAAAGGAAATTATAGACCCGTTAGCCTAACATCAGTGGTTGGGAAGTTGTTGAAATCGATTGTTAGGGATAAGATTATGGAGTACTTGGAGGCACATGACAAGATAGGCTAAAGCCAGCATGGTTTCCTGAAAGGAAAATCATGCCTGACAAACCTACTGCAATTCTTTGAGGAAATTACAAGCAGGGTAGACAAAGGAGATGCAGTGGTGTACTTGGATTTTCAGAAGGCCTTTGTCAAGGTGCCACACGTGACATGAGGCTGCTTAGCAAGATCAGAACCCATGGAATTACAGGAAGTTACTAGCACAGGTGGAGCATTGGGTGGTCAGCAGAAAACAGATTGGGGATAAAGGGATCGTATTCTGGCTGGCTGCCGGTTACCAGTGGAGTTCCACAGGGGTCGGTGTTGGGACCGCTGCTTTTTATGATGTATATCAATGATTTGGACTATGATATTAATGGATTTGTGGCTAAATTTGCTGATGATACGAAGATAGGTGGAGGAGTGGGTAGTGTTGAGGAAACAGAGCCTGCAGAGAGACTTAGATAGTTCAGAGGAATGGGCAAAGAAGTGGCAAATGAAATGTAATGTTGGAAAGTGTCCGGTCATGCACTTTGGTGGAAAAATAATAAACAGGCAGTCTATTGTTTAGATGGGGAGAGAATTCAAAATGCAGAGATACAAAGGGACTTGGGAGTCCTTGTGCAAGATACCCTAAAGGTTAACCTCCAGGTTGAGTTGGTTGTGAAGAAGGCAAATGCAATGTTGGCATTTATTTCTAGAGGTATAGAATACAAGAGCAGGGATGTGATGTTGAGGCTATAAGGCACTCATGAGACCACACTTGGAGTATTGTGTGCAGTTTTGGGCTCCTTATTTTAGAAAGGATATACTGACATTGGAGAGGGTTCAGAGAAAATTCACAAGAATGATTCCACGAATAAAAGGTTTACCATATGAGGAACATCTGGCAGCTCTTGGGCTGTATTCCCTGGAGTTCAGGAGAATGACAGGGGATCTCAAACATTCCGAATGTTAAAAAGCCTGAACAGATTAGATATAGCAAAGTTATTTCCCATTGTAGGGATTCTCGGACAAGAGGGCTTGACTTCGGGATTGAAGGACGTCCTTTTAGAACTGAGATGTGGAAAAATTACTTTAGTCAGAGGGTGGTAAATCTGTGGAATTTGTTGCCACAAGTGGCAGTGGAGACCAAGTCATTGGGTGCATTTAAACCAGAGATAGATAGGTTCTTGATTAGCCAGGGCATCAAAGGGTATGAGGAGAAAGCACGGGAGTGGGGATGACTGAAAGAATTGCATCATTGAATGTATTAGACTCAATGGGCCGAATGGCCTACTTCTGTTCCTCTCTTATGGACTTAGAGGAAAATGGTTCAAATCCAGCCAGCTCCTTGCACACTGTCCATCTGTGCTGGGTTAAGCGTCAAGCCTCGTAATAAAACAGTCAAATGCTACAGAAATGGGAAAAAAATGCTGCCTGAAGTGCCACAGGACATAAACCAATACCATAAAAGCAGATACAATGACATTCGGATAAGTACATGGACGGGAAGGGTTTGGAGGGATTGGCTTGGTGAGTCGTCGTCGTCGTGGCTATCCCTCGAGGTCGAAGATTATGGGTCTTCGTTCCATACAGAGCGAAGACGCCTGTGCGTGTATTTGTTTAACGTGTACTTGATGTTGCACTCCAAGAAGCACACGATACTTCACAAATCAACCAACTGATTCAATGGCATGGAAACCATAACGATTGGAGCTGATGGATTTGTTGCAGCCTTCATCCGCCTTCATAGCCATTGAGTTCGAAGTAACTTCGTCCACCTGTTCCACCGTTGAGGTCTTGGTTGGATTGTTCTTTGTCAAGGACCTCACCCTGGACCTTACCACCATGGGTGACCCTACCAGGAGCATAGCTCCAGACGGCATTGCTCTCGGGATCACAGGACCACACAAGCTTCTCCACCGCGACAAGGTGACAATCCTTGGTGAGTACCATGGTCAGCACAAACAAGTTAGGCCAAAGAGTCAGCTTCCATGCTATATTAATCTATGACCATAAACAAGGCTTCCAATCCCAGGTCCACAGTCTGCTTGGTTAGTGGTAGGGGTCCAAGGCTTAAAAAAGGTTAGGAAACCCTGCACCAGAAGAATAAAATTTTCCTTAACTCTGTTATATATGCAGTCTCCGTTTAAACAGTGGCTTCCAGTTTGAGCTATTCCCACAAGAGGGAACACCTCTTCCACCTCCATATTATCAAGCACCACAGGATCTTAAGTATTTCAATTAAGTCATTCCTCACTGTTCCAAACTGCCATCTTTGCCCACAAACATAACCTATCTTTAGTCCTTTGAAGCCTCCTCATATTTTATATTTATATATTAAAAATAAGAGAGAGCTTTCTCACCATTCAACAAATTTATTAGTACAAGGTCACAAGACAATAGGAGGAGTAGGTCACCAAGCCCCTCAAACTTGCCCCACCTTTCAAATTTATCATGACTGAAGTACTGTATGGTCTCATCTCCTCTTCTGTCCCAGTTACCCACAGCCCTCAATTCCCCAATCCTTCAAAATTTTCAATCCTTTCAAAAAGAAGGAATAAGGACGTTGTTCGGTTGATTGTATGCTAGCAGCCTGGCCTGGCTTCAATCCTGATCTCTAGCACAATCTGTTTGATGTCCTCCCCGTGACTGCTTGGCTTTCCTCCAGTTTCTGTACCCACATCCCCAAGAGGTGCAGGTTGGTGAGTGAACTGGCTGATGTAAATTGTCCTTCGTGTAGATGGGTGGTAAAATAAGGGGGGGGGGGGATTGATGGGAATAAATTACGATTCATAGAGCTTGTGTTGTATTTATTCTCACCCCTTAAAATTGTGTGGCATCCAATCTGCTACAGCCTAGCAAACCCAACTATAACCTACTATTCTGTCAGCTGGTTACTCCTCCACGTTAAGCGGCGCTGATAGTACCTAGGACATCGAGCTAAATGCTGAAGGAGCTCAGCAGGACAGGCAGCTTCTATGGAGGGGAATAAACATTTGTTGTTTCAGGCTGGACCCTTCATCAGTTGTCCTGCTGAAGGGCCTCAGCCCGAAACATCATCTATTTATTCCCCTCCACTGAGTTCGTCCAGCATTTTGTGCGTATTACTAAGAAACTTTTGGATAGGCACATGGATGATAGAAAAATGGAAGGCTGTGTAGTAGGGATGGGTTAAATTCATCTTAGAGTAGGTTAAAAGTTCAGCACAACATTGTGGGCCTGAGAGGCTGTACTGTGCTGTAATGTTCTACGTTCCATGTTCTGTA
This sequence comes from Mobula hypostoma, assembly GCF_963921235.1. Taxonomy (NCBI): domain Eukaryota; kingdom Metazoa; phylum Chordata; class Chondrichthyes; order Myliobatiformes; family Myliobatidae; genus Mobula; species Mobula hypostoma. The sequence goes on along the minus strand of NC_086102.1, from coordinate 105,016,306 downwards.
GCTAATGATCAAGTCTCCTCAACCCGCTAGTGTAGAGAATTCCTTCCAATTTGGTTTTAAATAACTCACCTCCAGTAACCATGTTCTCTTTGTCAAGACTCTCCCTTCTGTAAGAACATCTCAATGTCAAAACCCTGTGAAGCCCCCTGTCTCAATCAGGTCACCCCTCATTCTTCTAAATGCCAAGGAATACAGACCAAAACTTTTTGGCTTCTCTTGACAGGTCAAACCTCTCATTCCAGGAATTAGCCTGGCTGTGATAGCTCAATCCAAGTTATTAATGTAAATTGTTAAATAATGAGGCACTGACATTGATCTCTGTGGCAAACCACTCTTTACATTTTGCCAACCAGAAAAAGACACATTTATGCCTACGTTGTTTCCTGTGGGCTGGCCAATCTTCCATCCACACCAGTTTGCCACCTCCTACACCATAAAATGTTCTTTCCACTATTACTTTCTGAGCTAGCTGGATATTTAAGATACAGGTTATTCATGATAAACTCAAATGCATTGATAACACGTATGACACACCGGCAGAGAGGTGTGAACACAGCTCATCATGGAAACCAGCCTCCCCTCTACAGTGTTTCTCTATTCCTCACCTCCTTGGTAAAGGAGCACGGGAGAACAGCAGCCAGCGCAACACGATTACAGCTTGGGATGTCGAAGTTCGAAGTTCATTTCTGGCATCTTATGTAAGAAATCTGTACATTCTTCCTATGAGCGTGTGGGTTTCCTCCCGCAGTCTAAAGACAAATCAGTTAGTGATGCCCTCACCTGCATCTGCTCCATTTCCTGCACTTCGGCCCTCACCCCATCCTCCTGCCACCACAACAAGGACAGAGTTCCCCTTGTCCTCACCTACCACCCCACCAGCCTCCAGATCCAGCACATTATCCTCCGCAACTTCTGCCACCTTCAACAGGACCCCACCACTAAGCACATCTTTCCTTCTCCACCTCTCTCCGCTTTCCGCAGGGATCGGTCCCTCCTCGACTCCCTGATCCACACGTCCCTCCCCACGGATCTCCCACCTGGCACTTACCCTGTAAGCGTAAGTACTACACCTGTCCCTATGCCTCCTCTCTTGCCAACATTAAGGGCCCCAAACAGTCCTTCCAGGTGAGGCAACACTTCACTTGTGAGTCTGTTGGGGTCATCTATTGCATCCGGTGCTCCTGGTGCGGCCTCCTCTACATCAGTGAAACCCAACGCAGATTGGGGGACCGCTTCATCGAGCACCTCCGCTCCGTCCACCACCACAGACAGGATCTCCAGGTAGCCACCCACTTCAACTCTGCTTCACATTCCCATTCGGGTATGTCCATACATGGCCTCCTCTACTGCCATGATGAGGCTAAACTCAGGTTGGAGGAGCAACACCTCATATACCGTCTAGGTAGTCTCCAGCCCTTTGGTATGAACATAGAATTCTCCAACTTCCGGTAATTCCCTCCCCTCCCTTCCCCTATCCCTATTTCACTCTGCCCCCTCCCCCAGCTGCCTATCACCTCCCACATGGTTCCGCCTCCTTCTACTACCCATTGTGTTTTCCCCTATTCTTTCTTCACCTTTCCTGCCTATCACCTCCCTGCTTCCCCTCCCCCACCCCTTTATCCTTCCCCTTACTGGTTTTTCACCTGGAACCTACCAGCCTTCTCCTTCCCACCCTCCCCCCACCTTCTTTACAGGATCTCTGCCCCTTCCCTCTTCAGTCCTGATGAAGGGTTCCAGCCCAAAACGTTGACTGATCGTTTCCACGGATGCTGCCCGACCTGCTGAGTTCCTCCAGCGTGTTGTGAGTGTTACTCAGTTAGTATGTAAACTGGTAATTGTAAATTGTCCTGTGATTAGGCGAGGGGTAAGTAGGTTGTCGGGAAGTGTGGCTCATTGGACCTGAAGGGTCTGTCCTGCACCGCATCTCCAAATCAATAAACAAACAGCCAGCATAATCAAGACCCCACCCCTCCTGGTCATTCTCTTCTTCCCTCGGCCATTGAACAGAAGATACAAAACTCTCAAAACACGTACCTTCAAGTTAAAGGACAGCTTCTACCATGTTGTTGAAAGTGCTTTCCTAGTATGTCAAGATGGACTCTTGACCTCACAATCTATCTCAGTATGATCTTTGCAGATACACAAAGTGTAAAGGAGATGAGAGTTGATATCGGACCACTGGAAAACTATGTTGGACAGGTAGTAATGGGGGGACAAGGAAATGGTGGATGAACTGAAAAAGTATTCTGCATCGATCTTCACTGTGGAAGACACTAGTAGTATACTGGAAATTTAAGAGTGTCACGAGGCAGAAGTGTGTGAAATTACCATAACTGGAGAGAAGGTTCTTGGGAAACTGAAAAGTCTGAAGGTAGATAAATCACCTGGACCAGAGTGTACACCCCAGTGTTCTGAATGAGGTGGCTGAAGAGATCGAGGAGACATTGGTAATGATCTTTCAAGAATCACTAGATTCTGGAATGGCTCTGGAAGACTGAAAAATTCCAAGTGTCACGCCACCCTTCAAAGGAGAGAGGCAGAAGAAACAAAACTATAGGCCAGTTAGTCTAACATTAGTAGTTGGGATGATGTTGGAGTCAATTATTAAGGATGAGGTCTCTAGGTACTTGGAGGCACATAGTAAAATAGGTCAGAGGGAAAATCTTGTCTGATAAATCTGATGGAATTCTTTGAAGTAGTAACATGCAGGATAGACAAAGGAGAATTGGTTGATGTTGTGTATTTGGAGTTTCAGAAGGCCTTTGACAAGGTGCCACACATGAGGCTCCTTAACAAACTACGAGCCCATGGAAAGATTCTACATGGATAAATCAGTGGCTGATTGGCAGGAGGCTATGAGTGACAATAAAGGAAGCTTTTCTGACTGGCTGCCAGTGACTAATGGTGTTCCACAGGGGTCTGCGTTGGGTCTGAATAAGTTTGCAGATGATATGAAGATAGCTGGAGGGACAGGTAGTTTTGAGGAAGTAGAAAGTCTACAGAAGGACTTAGAGTAGGAGAATGGGCAAATAAATGGCGGATAGAATATAATGTCAGGAAGCATATGGTTGTGCACTTTGGTAGAAGAAATGAAAGTGTTGACTATTTTCTAAATGGAGAGAAAATACAAAAAACTGAGGTGCAAAGGGACTTGGGAATTCTTGTGCAGAATTTCCTAAAGGTTAATTTGCAGTTTGAGTCTGTGGTGGTGAAGGCAAATGCAATGTTAGCATTCATTTCAAGAGGACCAAAATATAAAAGCAAGGATGTAACATTGAGACTTTATAAAGCACTGGTGAAGCCTCACTTAGAGTATTGTGAGCAGTTTTGGGCCCCTGATCTTGGAAAGGATGTTCTGAAACTGGAGAGGGTTCAAAGGAGGTTCATGAAAATGATTCCAGGATTGAATGGCTTGTCATATGAAAAGAATTTGATGGCTCTGGGTCTGTATTCACAAGAATTCAGAAGAATGAGAGGCGACTTCATTGAAAGGTCTTGATAGAGAATGTGGAGAGGACGTTTCCTATGGTGGGAGAGACTAAGATCAGAGGACATGGCCTCAGAATAGAGGGGCGTCCTTTTGGAATGGAGAAGAAGGGGAATTTTTTAGTAAGGTGGCAAGTCTGTGGAATTCATTGCCACAGACAGCTGTGGAGGCCAAGTCTTTATGTATATTTAGGACAGAGGTTGATAGATTCTTGATTGGTCAGGGCATGAAGGGACATGAGGAGAAAGCAGGAGATTGGGGCTAAGAGGAAAATTGGATCAGCCATGAAGAACCTATTGAAATGGCAGAGTAGATCTGTTGGACCAAATGGCCTAATTCCACTCCTATATCTCATGGTCATGCACTGTGGTTTCTCTGCAGATGGTACACTTTATTCTCCATTGTTATTGTTTCATTTTGTTCTGCTTCAATGCATTATATAATTATTTGTTCTGTATAGATAATATGCAAGACAAGCTTTCCACTGTATCACAGTGCATGCGAACATAATAAACCAATTCCAGTGTAGTATAGCCTCAAGGGAGTGAATGGCCTTCCCTTACAGAACATAGGAAGTACAACTTTAGAGCACAGTACAAGTCCTTTGGTCCATACTCTTATAACTTACTCTAAGATTAATCTAATCCTTCCCTCTTTGCTGGCATCTGTGTGCCTATCAAAGGGATTCTCAACCCACTAACCCACCACTCTTTAAAAAAAAACTTACCTCTAACATCCCCACTATACTTTCCTCCAATCACCTTAAAATTATGCCCACTTGTTTTAGCCATTTCTGCCCTGGTGAAATGTCTTTGGCTGTCCACTCGATCTATGCCTTTTATGCCTAGTCATTTACAGTCGGCTTCTGTACAACGCAATTTCCCCTAAAAATAAAGCAGGCTGAAAGCCAATGACCTATTTACCCCAGTCTGTTTTAGCAGAAATTCCCAAAATGTATTTCATGCCCGGAGGGTGTTGGCTTCCTCTTGTCAATGATAGGACGGCACAGCTTTTAGTGTAATGCTTTACAGTGCCAGCAACACGGGTTCAATACCCATCCCTGTCGGTAAGGAGTTTGTATGTTCTCCCTGTGACTGTGGTTTCCCCCCTACGTTACTCCCACACTCCTGAGATGTACGGGTTATTAGTTTAATTGGTCACATGGGTGTAATTGTATGGCACGGGCTCAGCGGGCCAGAAGGCTCTGTTACCGTGCTGTATCATTAAATAAAACATGGATGTGACATCATCACAATGAAAATTTTTCTTCTCCAGTGGCATGGTAACATAGCGGTTAGTGTAACGTTATTACAGCATCAACAACCCGGGTTCAAATCCTGCCGCAGCCCAAGGATTCTGTACCTTCTCCCCATGACTGCAGAGGTTTTCTCCGGGTGCTCTGATTTCCTCCCATATTAAAACTAAGGCACATGCGTTAGTGGGTTCACATGGGTGTAATTGGGCCGTGTGGGCTCGTTGGGAGAGAAGGGACTGTTACTGGCTGCATCTTGGCATACATAAAAATGGGACTTCAATCAAAGAAACACAGCTCTGTCCTTGGGTAAAGAAAGAGCGTCAGGGCTGGAAAAAGGAGAGAATTAAAAAAATTCCATCTCCAGTTTGCCCTCCTCCCCCCTCAGCGTATAAAAGTAAAATCGAACTAGACGTCTTAATGACTGAAGCAAAATAACAGTAACCTTTTCATAAGAAATTCAGAGTAGTGGAGCCTTTACATAACACTGCCTTTTCATGCAAAAAAATGTCAAGAGAGCTTGTTGTGTATGGCTTCTGTATTAGGGATGTAGCCATTAAAAGCAATGCATCAAAGACCTTCAGTGAAATGATACTGCCATTTCTCCAAACTTTAAGTTATCCCAAGTACAGTAAAAGTCAGTGAAGAAACCACACCATCTAGCTTCTCCTGAGTCGTTCCAAGTATATGAGGGTGAATCCTGTGAGCTCAGGCGTTTTACAGGCAACCGCTTAAAAGAGATCCGAAAAGTGCCAGAATTTAAATCTGGCACACTGTATTGGTCTTTATAATGCTTAATAAATGTCATTGAATGGACTCTTACAGATCATTTCTATTGCTATTTTTCCCCGAGTGAATCCATGTGTTATAAACAAAGGAAAAATGTCCCTTTAGAACAGAGATGAGGAGGAATTTCTTTAGCCGGAGGGCGATGAATCTGTGGAATTCGTTGTCACAGACGACTGTGGAGGCCAATCACTGGGTATATTTATGGTGGAGGTTGATCGGTTCTTGATTTGTCGGGTCAAAGGTTACGGAGAGAAGGCAGGAAGATGGGGTTAAGTGGGATAGTAAATCAGCCACGGTGGGACAGACTTAAAGGGCTGTATGGCCCAATCCCACTCCATGGTCTCGTGGTCTGAAACAAATTCAGCCAATCCACATTGTTTCAGAATCATCTGACTTAATATCCTTTCCCAGGATGTCTGTTTGATTGGTGCCTCACTAAGTCATTCTCTCTGCCTCCATCGAGTTCACTGAGGCTTCAACATGAACACTACCTCGCCATTTTTGCACTAATTTAATATTTTTGTGTATTCTTTCACACAAGTTATATGTATTGCATTGCTCTACTGCCACAAAGCTATGCACGTCAATGATAATAAGCCGGGTTTTAATTCTAGGCTTTAGAGAGGAGATTTACCAGGATGCTGGCTGGATTAGAGAGCATGTTTTATGAGGATATCTATAGGAAGGATATCAGTAAGATTGAAAGAATGCAGAGATGATTTACTAGGATGTTGCTAGGTCTTCAGGAGTTGAGTTACAGGGAAAGATTGAACAGGTTAGGACTTTATTCCTTGAAGCATAGAAGAATGAGGGGAGATTTGATAGTTTAAAAAAATATGAGGGGTATAGACAGAGTAAATGTGAATAGGCTCTTTCCACTTAGATTAGGAGAGATAAATAAGAGAGGACATGGCTTTAGGGTGAAAGGGGAAAAGTTCAGGGGGAACTTCTTCACTCAGTGGTGGGAGTGTGGAATGAGCTGCTATCTGATGTGGTAAATGCAGGCTCACTCTTAAGTTTTAAGAATAAATTGGATAGGTACATGGATGGGAGAGGTCTGGAGCTTATGGACTGGATGCAGGTCAATGGGACTAGCAGAATAATGTTTCAGTACAAACTAGAAGGGCCAAATGGCCTGTTTTCTGTGCTGTAGTGTTCTGTGGTTCTAGGATAGGTTGAGCAAGCCAGGGCTTTTCCCCTTGGAGTGAAGGAGGGCATGAGGTGATTGATAGAGGCGTACAAGATAGGCATGAGGCACAGATCAAGTGGATATCCAGAGACTTTCTCCCAGGACAGAAATGGCAAATGCAAGGGGGATAACTTTAAGGTGTTTGAAAGAAAGCATGGGGGGGGGGGTAGTCAGAAGTAGTAGTTGTTTTTTTTTAGCAAGTAGTGAGTGCAAGGAACATATTGCCAGAGGTTGTGGCTGGGGAAAATACTTAGGGACATATAAAGAGACTTAGATAGGCACATGGATGATCGAAAAATGGAGGCCTATGCAACTTTCCAGCTCTTGGCTCTATCCCTCCCCCTCCTGTCTTCTCCTATCATTTTGGATCTCCCCTCCCCCTTTCAAATCTCTTACTATCTCTTCTTTCAGTTAGTCCTGATGAAGGGTCTCAGCCCGAAATGTCGACTGTTCTTCTTCCTAGAGATGCCGTCTGGCCTGCTGCGTTCCACCAGCATTTTGTGTATGTGGCCTATGCAAGAGGGAAGGGTTAAATTGAGCCTGAAGTAGGTTAAAAAGTCGGCACAACTTTGTGGGTTGAAGGGCCGGTATCAGCTGTACTGTTCTATGCTCTGTGTATTCATGTGTATCTAAAAGCTTCTGAATTCCTCTGTTGTATTTGCCTGCACCACCGCATCTGGCAGCACATTCAGGGCACTCCCCCCCCACCCAATTTAAAAAAAAACCTCCCCCCTCTCACCTTAATTGCGCGTCCTCTGGTATTCAACATTTCAACCCTGGGAAATAAATTGGCTGTCTACTCAATCTATGCATCTTATAATCTTCAATCAGATTTCCTGCCATGCTGCAGTTGCATCAAGGCCTGGTATGGAAACATCAATGCCCAGGAAAGTCCACAGAAGGTGGTAGATCATCATAGGCAAAGCCCACACCAACATTGAATGCATTTGTATTGCCTCAAAAATAAAACAGCATCCATCAAAGACTCCCACTATCCAGGTCATGCTCTCTTCTCACTACTACAATCAGGCAAAGTACAGAAGCCCGAGACCTCCACAACACCAGGAGCATGAACAATTTTTACCCTACAACCATCACACACCTGGTTACTGAAGAGATTGTAGAGGCATTAGCAATGTTCTCTCAAGTTTCTCTATGTTCTGGAAATGTTCCAGAGGAATTGAAAATTGCAAATGGCACTCCACTCTGGGAGGGAAGCAAAAGACAGGACATTATAATCATAGTGGAAATACTTTGGAGTCCATTATTAAGGATGAAGCTTTGAGGTACTTAGATGCACATGATAAAATAGGCTAAGGTCATCATGGCTTCCTTAAGGGGACATCTTGGCAAACAAACCTCTTGAAATTCTTAGAGGAAATAATGGCAGGATAGACAATGGATGTTGTTTACTTGGATTTTCAGAATTTAACAAGATGCATCATGTGGTTGCTAAACAAGATGAGAGTTGATAGAATCACAGGAAAGATACTAGCATGGATAGAAGATTTGTTGATTAGCAAAAGGAAAAGAGTGGAAATAAAGGGGGCCTTTTCTGATTGACTACCGGTAACCTGTGTTCAGTAGGGGTGGGTATTATTTTCATATTATGTGGTATATTGATGATTTGGATGAAGGAATCAACAGCTTTGTGGCCAAGTGAAGAGGACTCAAGGCCAGGCAGAGAGGCAGGCAGTGTTGAGGAAACAGGGAGACTGCAGAGGACTTAGGCAGATTAAGAGAATGGGCAAAGAGGTGGCAGATAGAATATAGTGTAGGGAAACATATGGTCATGCATTTTAGTAGAAGTGATAAAGGTGTAGACTACTTTCTAAGAGGGGAGAAAATTCAGAAATCACAGGTGCAGAGGGACTTGGGAGTCCTCATGCAGGATTCCCTAAAGCTTGACTTGCCGGTCGAGTAGATGGCAAGGTAGGTAAATGCAATATTAGCATTCATTGCAAGAGGACTAGAATATAAAAGGATGTAATTCCAAGGCTTTATGACACATTAGTCAAACCACAGTTGGAGTATTAAGAGCAGTTTTGGGTTCCTTATCTAAGAAAGCATGTACTGGCTTTGGAAAAGGTTCAAAAGAGGTTCACAAGAATAACCCTGGCAATTAAAGTCTTAATGTGTGAAGAGCATTTGATGGCTGTGGACATGTATTCACTGGAGTTTAGAAGAATGGAGGGGTGGAATCCCTTTGAAACCTATTGAACATTGACAAGCTTAGATAAAGTAGATGTGAAGATGTTTTATATAGTTGGGTGGAGGGGTCTAGGACTAGAGGGCACAGCAGCAGAGTAGAAGGACGTTCCTTCAGAACAGAGAGGAGGAGAAATTTCTTTAGTCAGAGGGTGGGAATCTGTGGAATTTGTTGCCATAGATGGACATTGAGGCCAAGTTATTGAGTATATTTAAAGCAGAGTACATAGGTTCTTGATTAGCAACAGTACCAAAGAAGGCAGGAGAATGAGGTTGAGAGAGATAATAAATCAGGCTTGATGGAATGACAGAGCAGACTCTTTGGACCAAATTCAGGCCCGTGTCTTCTGGTCTCCTGAACTGGAGAGGATAACCACTACTCTGAAATGATTCTATGACCTATAGACTCACTTTCAAGGGCTCTAGAATCCATGTTCTCAGTATTATTGTTATTGCACAGTTGGTTCTCTTTTGCACATTGGTGTTTGTCGAACTTAATATAGTTTTTCATAAAATTCCAATACTTTTCCTATAAATGCAAGAAAATGAATCTCAAGGTAGTACATGATAACATATATACATTGATAATAAATTTAATTTGAACTTTTGAACTGCTGAGAAAACATCCTAAGTTTATCTGGCCCTCTAATTCAGGCAGCATCCTAGTAAATCTCTTCTGCACCCTCCCCAAAGCATCGTCATTCTTCCTGTAACTGAAACTGAATGAAATACTAGAGTTCTCTAAAGCTGCAACGTATCTTCCAAACAGTTGTTCTCAATGTCTCAACTAATAAAGACAATCATGTTATCTGCCTTTTCTACCACTGTCAACCTGTGCAGCCACTTTAAGGGAGCTAAGAACTTAGACTCCAAGATGCCCCTGTACATCAATTGTGTTAAGGGGATTGCCATCAACAGTATACTGTCACTTCCCATTCGGACTCCCAAAGGCCAATATCTCACATTTAGCAGAATAAAACGCCATCTGCTAGTTCTCTGCCCATGTCTATATCCCAGTCTGTTCTTTGGCAATCCTCTTCATTATCTACAACACTTCCGATCTTTGTATCTGCAAACTTACTGACCCACCAATCTACATTTTCAACCATGTATGCAAAACAAAAAATCCCTGACAAGTACTAGGAATTTGGAATATTGAGTGCATTTTTGACCCCATATCTAAGAAAGGATGTGCTAACCTTGGAGAGGCTCCAGAGGCTGACAAGAATGATCCCAGGGATAAAAGGCTTAACCTGTGAGGATGTTTGAAACATGTACTTCAGCATATGATAATTAACTCAACTTTGACTTTGCATTACATGGAGTTCTAAAGGATGAGGAGGGGTATCTCATTGAAACCTATTGGGTACTGCAATGAGTGGATGTGGACAAGTTTTTTTTCCCCAATAGTAGGAGATTCTACAATCCAAGGACACAGCCTCAGAACAAAGGTACTATAGGAAAGATACTAACATGGATAGCAGATTGGCTGACTGGCAAGAAGCAAAGAGTGGAAATAAAGGGGGCTTTTTCTGGTTGGCTGCCGACGACTAGTGATGTTCGCAGAAATCAGTGTTTGAATTGCTTCTTTTCACGTTATATGTATGTCAATAATTTGGATGATGGAATTGATGGATTTGTGGCCAAGTTGGCACAACTTACAAAGGTAGGTGAGGAGGGCAGGTAGTGATGAGGACGCAGGCAGTCTGTAGAAGGACTTGGACAGATTGGGACAATGGGCAGAGAAGTGGCAGTAGTGCATGTTATGCACTTTGGTAGAGGGAATAAAATCCAGACTATTTTATAAATGAAGAGCAAATTCACAATTTAGAGAGTTGTAGAGTCCTCATGCAGTTTTCTCTGGAGGTTAACTTGCAGGTTGAGATAGTGGTAAGGAAGGCAAATGCAATGTTAGCATTCATTTTGAGAGGATGAAAATATGAAAGCAAGGATATAATGCTGAGGTATTGGTCAGACTGCAACTGGTGTACTGTGAGCAGTTTTGGGCCCCTCATCTCAGAAAGGCTGTACTGGCATTGGAGAGGAGATGATCTAAATCACTCCTGTACACCTCCTTGTCACCATCTGAGATTCTGCCATCAACAGTGATGTCATTGGCAGACTTTGGACGCCATTTGTGCTGCGCCTGACCACAGTCGTGGGAGTAGAGAGAGTGGAGCAGTGGGCTAAGCACGCATCATTGAGGTACAGACATACTGTAGTTAATTGTCAGCAAGGTGGTGTTATTTACGATCTGCACTGAGTGTAGTCTCCTGAGGAAGTCAAAGTTCCAACCGCAGAAGGAGATACAGAGGCCCATGTTTTGAAGCTCATTGAATAGTACCGAGGAGATGGTGTTGAATGCTGAGCTGTAATCGATAGAGCAACTTGGCATAGATATTGCTGTAGTCCAGGTGGTCCAAATGGAGAGCCAGTGAGATTGTGTCCTCTGTAGACCCATTGTAGTGGTAGGCAAATTACAGTGGGTCCAGATCCTGGATTAGGCAGGAGGTAATTCTGACCATGACCAACCTCTCAAAGTACCTGACCATTGTAGTTGGTGATGCCACTGAGGTAATTCATCCTGTTCTTCTTGAGTATTGGTATGATAGATTCCCTTTTGAGGCAGGTGGAAACCTCTAGCTGCAACAGTGAGAGGTTCATGATATCATTGAACACTCCAGGTTTTCAATATCCTGCTGGGTACACCATTGAGGCCTGACACCTTGCCTCAACGGGATCACCCTCTTGAAAAAATGTTCTGACATCGGCCTCAGAGTTCACACGGTCATCAGATACTGCAGGGATTCTCACGTATACAAAAGGTGTTGACCTCACCAGGGAGTGAAGCAACACTGCCTCTTATACTGTTAGGTTTCATCTCATAGGAAGTAATGGCAAGTACACCTGCCCTGGCTGTTGTACATCCAATTGTGTCTCTCCCTTCACAGGCAGTTACCTTTTCACTCTCACAATATCACCAAAGACTCTTAGAACTTCTACAGATGCAGTGGAGAACATTCTGACTGGTTGCATCGCAGCCTGGTGTGTAGGCTCTAATAGACAAGATCGCAAGAGGCTGCAGATAATGATGGGCATGGGCCCCATTTCCAAGGAAGAACGTTAAGGAGAGGTTTATGAGAATGATCCTGGGAATAAAAAGGTGAATGTGTGAGGGCATTTCATGGCTCTGGGCCTGTACTCACTGGAGTTTAGAAGAATGAGGGTTTCAGGGGTGGGGGGGGGGGGGGATGGATCTCATTGAATATTGAAAGGTCTAGATAGAGTGGATGCTGACAGGATGTTTCCAGTAGAGGTAGTCTAGGGCCAGAGGGCACAGAATAGAGGGATGTTCCTTTAGAACAGATGAGGAACTTTAGCTAGAGAGTGACAAATCTGTTGAATTCATTGCCACATATGGCTGTGCCAAGTCATTGGGTATATTTAAAATGGAGGTTGATAGGTTCTTGATTAGTAAGGGTGTCAAAGGTTTCAGGGAGAGGGTAGGGGAATGGGGTAGAGGGGGAATAAATTGACCATAATGGAATGGCCTAATTCTGCTCCTATGTCTATGGTCTACAGAAAGAAAATAATGTTGATGCTACCTGTGTAGTTAGTTTGATGCTCAGTGAATTCTGTGCTGTGGAGACTGCAGATACTGGAATCTGGAGCAAAAAAAACCAGACAAACTGCTGGAGGAACTCAGTGGGTCAGGCAACACCTTTGGAAGCAGAGGGATGCTGGATGTTTTTGCACCAGCACCGAGCGTGAAGGGAGGAGGCAGCATGGCAGTGTAATGGCTAGCAAAATGATTAACAGTGCTGGTGATTTAGCTTCAATTCCCATCACTCTTTAAAGTGTTGTGCTGATCACTATGCTGCTATGCCATGGTACAATGAAGTGGTGGTCAGTTAGTCAGGGTCGACCATGGAAGTTGCTTCCCAGTTGTCTGCGTATATGAAAGCCAGTGCAGTACGATAAAGAGAACAAGCTGGTGCCCATGCAGAGGCTCATGAATTGAAAGGAACGGCAGAGACTGATACAGTTTGGCACCAGCAGCATTGCACGAGTTGCCTATCAATGTTGAACTCAACGTAGGACTGCATTAGGGACACCAGCTCTGGATTTTTCCTTGGAGTTTACTCCTGAAGCCTTCCCCATGAGCAGGTACAGCTGTAAGGCAGCGGAGGCTGGGATCAGTTTTCCTTCTCCCAGATGAGCTGCCAACCACGGCTGATGAACCCTATCTGCCTGGTTTTTAAGGCACCAGTAACCCACCTTTGCCCCTTCTCCTGCCAGTGGAAATGGATCTGCCAGGTTTAGTAGTTAAGTGACATGTGGAGGCCAAGAGTTGGACCTGTTTGTCAGAGGCTCTTTGAGACACCCCCCATTGGCACCCCCACTACCCCACACGCTAAGCTATGACAACCATAAGGAATGCCACGGCACAATAACAACTTTTGAAAGGTGGTTGCACAGGTTCCTAGAGAGGAAAAGTTTAAAAGGTTATGGATAAAGGAGACTAGCCTGGACCATGCAGTAGGGATCCCTAACCTGAAATGACACCAATTGCTTTTCTCTCATAGATGCTCATCATCTCACCGAGTTCCATGTTTGTTTTAGAGACATGGAGCAATTCAGCATGGATACTGGCCCAACCAGTCCATACTGCTCTTTGCCCGCCCAGCTAGTCCCAATATCCTGTCCTGACGAGGGGTCTCGGCCTGAAACGTCGACTGCGCCTCTTCCTACAGATGCTGCTTGGCCTGCTGCGTTCACCAGCAACTTTGATGTATGTTGTCCCAATATCCTGTGCTTGCTTCACATCCTTCGCCATTATGTACCCAACCAAGTGCTTTTTAAATGATACTAGTGTACCTCTCTCACCACCCCTGTACAAAAAAGTTACCCCTCAGGTCCCTCTTAAATGTTTCCCTTCTCACTCTAAACCTATGCCCCTTAGTTTTGGACTCCCATGCCCTGGGGAAAAGATTGTTACAATCCACCTCATTTTAAATTTCTCCAAGATCAGCTCATTGAGGTGGAGAGGTTTGCGAGTTGCTGAGATCCCAAGAGCAATGCCATCTGGAATTTCATCTAGTGCTTAGCTCCTGGTAGGGTCACCCATGGCGGTAAGGTCAAGTTCCAAATAAAGAACAATCCAATCAAGACCTCCATGGTGGAGAGGGCAGAAGCTGATGGCAGTGAAGCTGGAGGGAAGCTACAGCAGTGAAAGGTCTCCAATCATCTTGCAGTCCATACCACTGGATGCTGATGATCCCGATCTGTCAAGGACTGTGTGATGGCTGCCCACGCATCAGCCTCCCTACATTAAACAAAGTCACTCATAGGTGTTCTGCATTAAGGGAATCCACCCTAACGTCCTAGATATGTGGATCACAGATTGGCCTCAACAGGCACCTGAGCACCAAGAGACAGCCCATGAAGAGACCATCATACTTGGCTCAAGTGATCACACTGCTACTATTTTAAACACATCTATAATGTCACTCCTCATTTACCTTCCAAGGATTAATGTTGTAGCCTGGCCAACCTCTCCCTATAACTCAGGACCTCTAATCATGGCAACATCCTTGAAAATCTTCTCTGGCCCCTTTCCCTTTTAACAATGTCTTTCCTATAACAGGATTGCACCAGCGAATTGGAGTTTTAACACAGCAGGGCGTAAAATACACTGATAAAACCTGTGAGCTTTGTTCATAACTCTATCAAGGTTCTGCCACCTCCAAGGATTTGCACTGTGGGTATACCTGGATCTCCCTGTTCCTGAATTCCCCATTAAAAAAAAAAGTGTACAGGCTCTAATCTGTTTTCCTGAGAATGTGAACTTACGAGACTGATTTATATGTGGCTAGCATAACCTCCCTGTTGTTTCTTCAACAAAGACCCTTTTTTTAAAACCTGGTTCCTGGTTACTAGACCTGGTTCCAGGTTTCCTAGACCCTGTTTCATTATCCTGCCTCCCAGTAACTTTTCAGGAGTGAGCTTCAATGGGAAATGGCAATATGTTCAAACCAAACGGAGCAATCCCACGATTTCAGCCCAGTGTTCAAAGGCTAAAACTCAGGGCTGTTACTCACCGGAATACTGGAATGGAACAAAGAACATAGAACAGTATAACGGTACAAGCACTTTTGTCCACGGTATTGTGCCAACATTTTAATCTACTCCAGAATTAGTCTAACCCTTCCCTCCTACATAGCTCATAATCCATAGTGTCCTGGAGTCTAGGGTATTACAGTACAGAGGCAGGCCCTTTGGCCTGTCTAGCCCATTCTGAAGTGTTATTCTGTCTAGTTCTGTTAACCCACACCTATACATTAGCCCTCTATTTCCCTCCCATCCATGCACTGTACTTATCCAAACTTCTCTTAAGTTGAAATCAAACCTGCATCCATCTCTTCTGCTAGCAGCTTGTTCCACAATTGCATTGAGTGAAGATGCCTTTACATTTTCACCTTTCACCCTTAACCCATGACTCGTGGAAAAAGCCTGCTTGCATTTACCTTACCCCTATCCCTCAATTTTGTATACTGTACCTCTGAAATCTCCCCTCATTCTCCTACACTCCAGGGAATAAAGTCCAAACCTGTACAACCTTCCCCATAACTGAGGGCCTCAGGTCCGGCAATATCCTTGGAAATTTTCTAACTTTTTTCCATTCCTGCCAAACGCTCAGTGCCCCAAAATATTTATGCCTGACCCACAAGGCATTTTCAGCTTTTGTAAAACATGAGCTATCATTTCTGTGCTGGCATTGGTGAAGGTCCAGAAGAGGTTCACAATAATGATTCTGGGAATGAAAAAGCTGAAGTATGAGGAGCATTTGATGGCTCCATGCCTGTACTCACTGGGATTTTGAAGAGTAAGGGTGGGGGGAAGTTTCATTGAAACCTTTGAATGTTGGAAGGCCTACTTAGAGTGGACATGGAGAAGATGTTTCCTATAGTCAGAGAGTGCAGAGAGTCTACAACCAGAGGATGCAGCCTCAATAGAAGGATGTTTAGAACAGAGATGATGACTACTTTCTTCAGTCAGAGGGTGGTGAATCTGTGGAATTCATTGCCACAGATGTGTCTGGAGGCCAAGTCATTGAGTACATTTAAAGTGGAGGTGGAGGTTCTTAACTAGTCAGGGTGTGAAAAGTTACGAGAAGAAGGCAGAAGAATGGAGTGAGAGGTGTTGTGCATTTAATATTTAAGTAATATTGGAGTAATCTTGTAAATATGTTAATTAAGCATTCTTGTGTTTAAAATAGTTCATTATGGGTTATGTGTATAAATACGTGAATTACATACACACTACTACGTGTTTATGTGCGTGCCTCATTTAAAGTAAATTCAGTTAGACCTGCATTGTGGACTCCTGTGTCTTCCTTTGAAGTTAAATATTTTGAAGTTACAAAACATAACATTGGTGATGAGGATTTTCAAAATGAACACAAGATTGCTGCTGACTTGTAAAAGTGCAGTGAGACGTTTGAACTAAAACTAAATCCAACGAGGAACATTGAGTTAATAGGCAGTCAGACGTGGAAGGGAAGGTACAATCAATTTCTTTCTAAAAAGTCAGAAAACGGAAGAATTCATGGGTTCATAAACATTGGGTACTGGGTCATAATCATAAAGCAGAAGTGGCTGGCTACATCAGAACAATTGATGAGTTTGATTACATGAGTAATTAGCTCATGTATACTGAACTATTGAAACAGTATTTTGAAGCAAATGAAATAGCCAATGAGAAGTGTGTGCCAATTTTGCCAAGCACATTGGGTTTAAAGGCATACAGTTTGCTTCAAAGTTTGATCGCTCCAACCAAACCAGAAGTGAGCTTTGCTGCCTTTGTCAAAGTAATGCAGGAACATTTAGAACTGAAGCCATTATTGATTACAGAACACTTTAGCTTTCATAAGCTGAATCAAAAAGAAGGGGAGTCCTTTTCAGTGTATGTGATTGAATTGAAGAAATGGCCTCAGTATTGTCAGTTTGGTAATGGGCTTAATAATGTACTGAGAGATCATTTAGCTTGTGGAATATTATATTAAAAAAGCATTAAAAATGGCTGCTAACTGAAGCACAACCTTAATTTAAAAGAGCAGTTGAAATCACTGTTTCAATGAAGACTGCAGACAGAGATGCAATTGAGTTGCAGACAGAAATGAAAGTGAATGTGAATAAAATTGCAGTGTCTAAACCGACACCAGCCTGGCCAAACAAATCGTGTTATCTTTGTTGCAGGGGCTCATATAAACTAAACAAAGACAGATTTAAAGGCGAAGCTTGCAGAAATTGCGACAAAGTGTGACACATACAAAGAGCATGTCAGGCAGACAAAAATAAATGGACTGCTCATGGAAGAGAAAAAGCTAAATGGTCAAATTACAGTTTCAAAAAGAGCACTAATCTGCATGTTGTTGATGAGAAATCTGATAGAGTTACACAGAACTGTGTAGCCTTGAGATTTACAGCGTGAAAATTAGCAATCGACAAGCAATATAGCTTATGCCAGAAGTGAGAGGCAAATTAATTTAACTGGAATTGGACACTGATTCAACCATTCCACAAAACAAGCTTGACAGGCATTTCAAAGATACTAAACTGAAGTCTACAGATATCCAACCAAGAATTTATACTGGAGAAAAGACAACTCCTGTGGGAATGACATTTGTAATTGTGAAATACTATAATGAACAAGCCACATTGAGCTTGTACGAGGTAAAAATAATGACCAGCATTGTGGGGGTGAGATTAGCCGAGACAACTATAACTCGGTGAGAGATCCATCCACAATTTGTATCCCTCATCGCCTGCCATATGAAAGTGAATAAGAAAGATACTGGATGATGTCACAGCAGTCTTCAAGGATGGCATTGGAAAATTCAAACAAATCAAGGGTAAAATAGTCACAAACAAGACAAGATATCATCTGGAGCAACACATTGATCAGTTGAGGAGCAGAGTCGATTTGAGACAAACTTTGACTACCAATGTCAGAATAACTTCCTACAGTCGGAATTAACTCCTTCAACCACCACTGAGGCAGCCCCACAACTTGACATGATTTCACAGCCACAAGTCTCAGCTGCCAAGTAGAGTGATCCCTCTTGTCAAGACAGACACAAGCATCAGAAAGCCTCCACAATGATTAAATCTTTAGGCCTGAATGGGACAATTTAAAATTTACTATGCTGTGGATGTGGGTATATATAGGCATCCGTTAGTCTCATGAGACCATGGATTTGCACCTTGGAAGGTTTCCAGGGCGCAGGCCTGGGCAAGGTTG
The DNA here is from genome assembly GCF_963921235.1 of Mobula hypostoma. NCBI lineage: Eukaryota > Metazoa > Chordata > Chondrichthyes > Myliobatiformes > Myliobatidae > Mobula > Mobula hypostoma. The sequence continues at coordinate 104,998,078 of NC_086102.1, read as the reverse complement.
TATGGAAGACCAGCAGTTGCTCATGCTGCAAGTCTCCCCTCTCCATGCCACCGATGTTATCCAAAGGAAGGGCACTAGGACTTGGCACCGGTGTCGTCGCAGAGCAATGTGTGATTAAGTGCCTTACTCAAGGACACACACGCTGCCTTAGCCAAGGCTCGAACTAACGACCTTCAAATCACTAGACAAATGCCTTAACCACTTGGCCACGTGCCAACACACGTGGGTATATAGTTCCTCCCTTACCACCATTCAGGGCCCCAAACAGTCCTTCCAGGTGAGGCATCACTTCACCTGTGAGTCGACTGGGGTGATATACTGCGTCCGGTGCTCCCGATGTGGCCTTTTATATATTGGTGAGACCCGACGCAGACTGGGAGACCGCTTTGCTGAACATCTACGCTCTGTCCGCCAGAGAAAGCAGGATCTCCCAGTGGCCACACATTTTAATTCCACATCCCATTCCCATTCTGACATGTCTATCCACGGCCTCCTCTACTGTAAAGATGAAGCCACACTCAGGTTGGAGGAACAACACCTTATATTCCGTCTCGGTAGCCTCCAACCTGATGGCATGAACATTGACTTCTCTAAGTTCCGCTAGGCCCCACCTCCCCCTCGTACCCCAGCTGTTACTCATTTTTATGCACACATTCTTTCTCTCACTCTCCTTTTTCTCCCTCTGTCCCTCTGAATATACCTCTTGCCCATCCTCTGGGTCACCCCCCCTCCCCTGTCTTTCTTCCTGGACCTCCTGTCCCATGATCCTCTCGTATCCCCTTTTGCCTATCACCTGTCCAGCTCTCGGCTCTATCCCTCCCCCTCCTGTCTTCTCCTATCATTTTGGATCTCCCCCTCCCCCTCCAACTTTCAAATCCCTTACTCACTCTTCCTTCAGTTAGTCCTGACGAAGGGTCTCGGCCTGAAACGTCGACTGCGCCTCTTCCTATAGATGCTGCCTGGCCTACTGCGTTCACCAGCAACTTTGATGTGTGTTGCTTGAATTTCCAGCATCTGCAGAATTCCTGTTGTTTGTTTGGGTATTCTATTATATACTGTGTATATAGTTGAGATGAATTCTCCATTGAGTTAGAGTTTAAGCAGGGAGGAATGTTGTGTATTTAATATTTCAGTAATATTTGCATAATCTTGTAAATTCGTTGATTAAGCATTCTTGTTTGTTTAAAATAATTTATTACAGGTTATATGTATAAATACACAAATTACATACATCACACTGCCACGTGATATGTGCGCGCCTTGTTTAAAGTAAAGTCAAAGTTAGATCTGCATTCCCGTGTCTCCCTTTGAATTAGTTTAACATTTTGAAGTTACAAAATGTAGCAAGAGTGATGATAAATCAGACACAATGGACTGGTGCAGCAGACTCAAATGGCCAAATGGCCTAATTCTGGTCCTATATCTTATTTTCTATGGCCTTATCCTTCCTCTCTGGTCCTAGACTCACTGACTAGATCCATCAAATGCTCCTCAATCATTAACCCTTTCAATCCCAGAATCATTTTTGCGAACCTTCTCCGGACCACCTCCAATGCCAGCTCACCTTTTCTCGATCAGGGGCCCCAAAACTGCTCACAGTACTCTAATTGCAGTCTGACCAATCCCTTATAAAGACTCAGTATCACATCATCGCTGTTGTATTCTAGTCCTCTTGAAATGAATGCTAACATTACCTTTGCCTTACCACTGACTCAATCTGCTAACCTTTAGGGAATCCTGCACAAAGCCACCCAAGTCCTTTGCTCCTCTCCGTTTTAAATGTTCTCCCCATTTAGAAACTAGTCTGTGCCCTAATTCCTTCTACCAAAGTGTATAACCACACACTTCCCTATAATACTCTATTCCATCTACCAATTATTTGCCTATTCTCCCAATCTCTCCAAGTCCTTCTGCTGGCTCCTTACTTCAACACTACCTACCCTTCTACCTATCCTCTGATTGTCCACAAACTTGGCCACAAAGCCATCAACTCTGTCAAAATCATTGACATATAACTAAAATTAGTGATTCCAACACAGACCCTTGTGGAACACGACTAGTCACCGGCAGGAAAGGCCCCCTTCATTCCCATTTTCCCACCTGCCATTTAGTCAATCTTCTATCCATGCTAGTATCTTCCCTATAACACCATGGATTCTTGTTCAGCAGCCTCATGTGCAGCACCTTGACAAAGGCCTTCTGAAAATCCAAGTAAGCAACATCCACTGGCTTTTCTTTGTCTACTTTGCTTGCAATTTCCTCAAAGAATTCCAAGAGATTTGTCAGGCAAAATGTTCCCTGCTCTGTGGCTTATTTTATCATGTGCCTCCAAATACTCTGAAACCTCATCCTTAATAGTGGACTCCAACATCTTCCCTGAAGTTAGACTAATCAGCCTATTATTTCTTTTCTTCTGCTTCCCTCCCTTCTTAAAGAGTGGAGTGACATTTGCAATTTTCCAGTCCTCCAGAACTATTCCAGAATCTAGTGATTCTTGAAAGATCATAACTAATACCTCCACAACCTCTTCAGTCACCTCTTTCAGAAGACTGGAGTGTAGTCCATCTGGTGCAGATGTCACAATCTTACAGCGAAAAACAGGCTTGCACCCGGACCACAGCCCTCCATACTCCTCCTATTAACATACCTATCCAAATGTCACTTACATGTTGAAATCGAACCCACATCCGTCACTGCCACTGGCAGCTCTCATCACCCTGAGTGAAGTTCCCCCTCATGTTCCCCTTGAACATTTCACCTTTCACCCTGTACCCATGATTTCTAGTTCTAGTCTCACCCAACTTCAATGGAAAAAGCCTGCTTGCATTTACCCTCTCTATACCCCTTAATTCTGTCTACCTTTATCAAATCCCCCTCATTCACCCATGTTCTAAGGGATAAAGTCCTAACTTATTCAACATTTCCCTGTAACTCAGGGCCTCAAGACCCAGCAACATTCTTGTAAATTTCCCTGTACTCTTTCAATCAATGTACTGGTTAGCACAACACTTTACTGCAGCACTGATTGGAATATTGGGGTTCAATTTCCACTGCTGTCTATAAGCGATTTATACAATTCCCTCCTCCCCCATGATTGTGTTGGTTTCCCCAAGGTTCTCTGGTTCCTCCCAATTTTCAAAGAGACATATGGGTTAGAATTAATAAGTTCTGGGCATGCTATGTCATGACCAGAAGCATGGTGATACTTGTGCCCTGTCCCCAACACATCGCAAACAATGCTACATGCAACAAATAAAGCTAATGTCTGATTTGGTGCAGTTGCATCCTTTAAAAGACATTGGCCGGGTACAGGGATAGGAAAGTTTCAGATGGATATGACCCCATGCAGGCAAATGAGACTAGCTCAGCACCTTGCCTAGCATGAACAAGTAGGACTGAAGGGCCTGCTTCCGTGCTGTAAAACTTTGTGAGACCACATGGGGAATCTCACTCGTTCTGGGATTAGTTGTTGGAGATCCTAATAGCCAGTTGCAAACCCAGCCAGCTCTATCGTGGGTACCAGCCTCCCCAGCATCAAAGACTCCTTCAAAAGCTGATGCCTCAAAAAGGAGCATCCAACATTAAGAATGCCCATCACCCAGGACATACTCTCTTCTCATTGCTACCATTAAGGAGGTGATACAGGAGCCTGAAGAGACACTCAATATTTCAGGAACAGTTTCTTTCCCTCTGCCATCAGATTTCTGAACGGACAACGAACCCATGTACACTACCTCACTATTTTTTCCCTTTTTTTGCACTAAAGTTATTATATATTATACACATTTCCTATTACAATATATATATATTAATGTTTTACAATGTACTGTTGCTGCAAGACAACAAATTTAACACCATATGTATGGCAGTGATATTAACCTGATTTCTGATTCTGATTCAATTCTTGACTATTGAGACTAAAGAGACTGGAAATCTGGAAAAAGAAAACAGAATGCTGAATGATCGCAGTTGATGAAGCAGCATCTGTGGGGGCAAGAGGTGTAAATTGATGTTTCGGTGACCCCCTCCCCCAAGACTTCGTTTTTTTGTCTTTTTTGTCCTCTCTTAAATTTATTGTTATATTGTCTCTAGGTGCCTTGTCCTTGCCCAGTTCGAGACTGACCTCTGCACCTCCTCATTCCTTGCTGCTGTTATTTGTTTCTGTCCTTCACTCTGGTTGAGGAGATAGACAGTTGCTGCGCTCCAGTTCCTGGCATTGCCACACTATTATCTGCTTGGAACAGTACAGTGCAACCACTTTACAGTGCCAGTTATCTCTATTTGGGTTTTGATTCCTGCCACTGTCTGAAAGGGGTTTGTATATTCTCCTCCAGGTGCTCTGGTTTCCTCCCACACTCCTAAGATTTGTGGGTTATGGTTAGCAAATTGTGAGCTTACTATGTTGGCACCAGAAGCATGGCAACACTTGCAGGCTGTCACGAACAAAGCAAATCTATCTAACCTTGTACACCCACCAACCTGTTACTCTAAAATTTAAATATGTTAACTGAACATGTCTAAATACAAACAGTTGGATGCCCTCCCTTGTAAAATCTAATCTATTACACTGTTCATGAGAATAGGAGATTATTTGACACCTTGAACTAATTCTGCCATCCATATTTGAACTCCATTCATGTTCAGTATTCCAGACAAGGTCTCACCAATGCACTGGTTCAATGAAGCATGATCTCCATTCACTTTACAGCCTCACATTCCAAATATTTGTCAGTTTCAGGGACTTAAATGATCACTGGACCTATCATCTGTTGCCGTTTGTGCTGGTATCACTTCCCTATGACAACAAGCAACAGCCAGCTGCGTCATTCTTTCTTTCTTTTTAAATCTTTTTATTGAGTAAGTATACAAAAAAGGTAAGCCATATAAACATTAATACAATGTTAAAGTATAATAAAATTCCAAAAGATAACAATACCAAAAAGAAAATACTACAAACAATGTAATTTAAGCATAAGAAACCAAGATAACATAATAGTATACTAGATTTTATATATATCAATGGAAAAAAAAAGAAAAAAAAACCCCAAAAAAAAAACACACCGTGCAACTAACTAAAAGCAAAGCAAAGCAATGGGCTAACTTGAAACCAAACAGAGTTAAACTTAAAATCACGTCCTCAATCCCGACCTCCATTAAAACAGTGAAGAAAAAACAAGAAGGGTAAATATTACATTAAATGAAAATATCGAATAAAAGGTCCCCAAATCTGTTCAAATTTAAATGAAGAATCATAAAGGTTACTTCTAATTTTCTCCAGATTCAAACATAAAATCGTCTGAGAAAACCAAAAAAAGGTAGTTGGAGCATTAAGCTCTTTCCAATGTTGTAAAATACATCTTTTCGCCATTAAAGTAAGAAATGCAATCATTCTACGGGCTGAAGGGGAAAGATTACTAGAACTTTTAGGTAGTCCAAAGATAGCAGTAATAGGGTGAGGAGAGATATCTATATTTAATACCTTAGAAATAATATTGAAAATATCTCTCCAAAAAGTTTCCAAAGTAGGGCAAGACCAAAAAGCTGCGTCATTAGCACTGCTCTCTGGTGGGGAGGCCATCTTCAAAAGGCGGTGCCTCACAAAGGTGGCCCTCAACATCCAGCATGTTGCTACCATCAGGCAGGAGGCACAAATTCAGACTTATCTATCACATGGACATTGACACATTTCACTGTACATTTCATTTCCGTTAATAACCAACACACCCAAGGATGTGCTGAGGGCAAGTGTTGCCACACATACCAGCACCAACCTTGGATGCCTACAATACAACACCATGCAACAACACAACAACAGCAAAACAACATACATCAAAGTTGCTGGTGAACGCAGCAGGCCAGGCAGCATCTCTAGGAAGAGGCGCAGTCGACGTTTCAGGCCGAGACCCTTCGTCAGGACTAACTGAAGGAAGAGTGAGTAAGGGATTTGAAAGCTGGAGGGGGAGGGGGAGATGCAAAATGATAGGAGAAGACAGGAGGGGGAGGGATAGAGCCGAGAGCTGGACAGGTGATTGGCAAAAGGGGATACGAGAGGATCATGGGACAGGAGGTCCGGGAAGAAAGACGGGGGGGGGTGACCCAGAGGATGGGCAAGAGGTATATTCAGAGGGACAGAGGGAGAAAAAGGAGAGTGAGAGAAAGAATGTGTGCATAAAAATGAGTAACAGCTGGGGTACGAGGGGGAGGTGGGGCCTTAGCGGAAGTTAGAGAAGTCGATGTACAAGTCTCTTTGCTCCCACTGACAGGTCCCCAATCCGTGGCCATGAACTCTCAGATTCGCCAAGATAGGGCCTTCAACCTCCAGTCCCTGGCTCATACTCACAGACCACCTTTGGACCTCTACCTCTGGACTTGCCGAGCCCTGGACTTCGACCTTCAGCTTTGCCCCCCCCCCCCCCCCACCGACTGGTGACATAAAAGATTCACTGCAAGTTCCAATCAATAATGATGCAAAAATGGGATAGCAAGGTAGTATTCATGGGCTCATGGATCATTTAGAAATCTAGTGGCAGAAGGGAAGAAGCTGTTCCTGAATTGTTGCATGTAGGTCTTCAGGCTCCTCTGCCTCATCCCCAAAGGTAGCAATGAGAAGAGGACACATCCCAGATGGTGAGGATCTTTGTCAATTGATGCAGCCTTCCTGAGGCACTGCCTCTTGGAGATATCTTTGATGATGCGGAGGGTTATGCCTGTGATGGAAATGGCCGTGTGTAAAACCCCCTGTTCCTAAATTGTTGAGCATGGGTCTTCAGACTCTGTACACCCCGTCTAATTGTAGGAATAAGAAAGGGCATTTCTGGGTTTGCCTCATTGACATTAGAATAAAGGCAAGGAGGTGGGGAACCAGAGGGAGGAAAGGGTGGGTGATGGGCATGTCAAGAGGTCAGGGGAGGGATAAGAGGAGGGGTAAGGGCCAGAATGATAAGGAAGATTAAATGTATAATATATTGTTGCAACACACATCAAAGTTGCTGGTGAATGCAGCAGGCCAGGCAGCATCTGTAGGAAGAGGTGCGGTCGACGTTTCAGGCCGAGAATCTTCGTCAGGACTGACGAAGGGTCTCGGCCTGAAACGTCGACTGCACCTCTTCCTACAGATGCTGCCTGGCCTGCTGCATTCACCAGCAACTTTGATGTGTGTTGCTTGAATTTCCAGCATCTGCAGAATTCCTGTTGCTTGCGTATAATGTATTGTTGTTTATTTACTGTCACTGGGTCTATATCTGCATCAAGGACCCCCGCCATCCATGACTGCTGCTGGGCAGAAGGCTCAGGTCCCACACACCAGGTTCAAAAACAGTTATTACCCTACAACCATCAGGCTGCTGAACCAGCGTAGATAACTTCACTCACCTCGACAATGAAGTGATTCCAGAAGCTACTGGCTCACTTTGAAGGGTCAACATCTCATATCCTCACTGACATTTACTTTCTTTATTTTTATTTGCAGATTGGTTGTCAGTTTGTTATGTATAGTTTTTCCATAAATTCTAATACATCTCTATTTTCTTGTAAATACCTACAAGAAATTGAATCTTAAGTTGTATATGGTGACATATACAAACTTTGATGATAAATTTGCTTTTAACTTTGAACAAAAAATACACACCACCACCTTTTCGGGATCCAGAGGAGGTTCACAAGAATGATTCTGGAAATGAAAGAGTTTACATATAAGAAGCGTTTGATGGCTCTGGGCCTGTATTCATTGGAGTTTAGAAGAATGAGGTGGGATCTTATTGAAATCTATAGAATATTGAAAGACCTAGATAGAGTGGATGTTTTCGATAATGGGAGAAACTAGGACAAGAGGTCACAGCCTCAGGATAGAGGGGCGCCCTTTCAAAACAGATGCGGAGAAATTCCTTTAGCCAAAGGGTGGAGAATTTGTGGAATTTGTTGCCACATGCAGCTGTGGAGGCCAGGTCATTGGGTGTATTTAAGGCAGATTGATAGGTTCTTGATTGGACATGGCATCAAAGGTTACGGGGAGAAGGCCAGGAACTGGGTTTGAGGAGGAGATAGAAAGGAGGATCAGCCATGATTGGATGACAGAGCAGACTCGATAGGCCAGGTGGACTAATTCGGCTCCTATGTCTTATGGTCTTAATGGATCAGAAGGCACATCTTCAGAATGGGGGACTTCCTTTCAGAACAGATCAAAAGGGATTTCTTTAGCTAGACAGTGGTGAATCTGTGGAGGCCGAGTAATTGAGTATATTTAAAGCAGAGGTTGATAGGTTATTAATTAGTAAGGGCATTAAAGGTTACGAGGAGACGGGGTTGGAAGGGGTAATAAATCAGCCACAATGTAATGGTGGAGCAGACTCAATGGGCTGAACACTGTTCTTGTGTCTTAGGGTCTGATGGCAACCAGGGATAGGCCTGAGAATGCTGGCTCTGCCTGTGAAGCCCATAACCCTTGAATGAATAAAAAAAAGTCTGTCAGCCTCTGAAGAAGTGATGCTGTGTCTCCTGAATATGGTACAGAGGCAGAGCAGTTCAATTACTTGACTAATCTCCAGAAATCTGGACCTTTCATCTATTGTTATCCCACCATAGTGCTGGGGAATTTATAGTTAACTAATTAAACCAATTCAGAATTTGCAAATCAATCTTAGATAGTGGTCATAAAATCTTTGAACTGTTGTAAAAATCCATTTGCTTTAATAATGCTCTTCAAAAGATCAGACAATCTGACCTGGTCTGGAATATCAACCGCTAATGTGATTGACACTTATCATATATCAGACCATCATGAAATAGACCTTCAGCCCATTGAATCTGTGCTGACCATCACGCACTTTACATTTTGTATTAATAATGAACCAATACCAAAACTGTCACAAGTACCAAGTGATAAGCTGGTCTTGCATACTGTTCATGCGGATCAGTTCATTTCAGTGTCTGTCTTCATTAGTCAAGGCATTGAGTTCAAAAGTCAGGAAGTTGTGTTGCAGCTTTATAAATGTCTAGTTAAGCCTCATCTGGAGTATTGCGTAAGAGTTCTGGTCACTCTATTACAGGATGCATTATAGAGGGTGCAGGAGAGGTCTACCTGGTTTAGAGAGCACGTGTTATAACAAGAGGCTGTACAAACTTGTACAGCTCTATCAAGTCATCTCTCATCCTCCTCCACTCCAAAGGGAAAAGCCCTAGCTTGCTCAACCCATCTTCATAAGACATGCTCTCCAATTCAGGCAGCCTCCCGCTTAATCTCCTCTGCACCAACTCTAAAACTTGAATATCCTCCCTCTAATGAGGTGACCAGAACATAATACTCAATGTGTGGTCCAATCAGACTTTTATAGGGCTGCAACATTACTTCACGGCTCTTGAACCCAATCCTCTGACTAATGAAGGCCACCTCAGCAAAAACCTTAACAACTATCATGTTGTGAGACAACTTTACTATGGATGTGGACACCCCCACCCCCAAGATCCCTTTAATATCAATATTAATGTCAGTGGTATTTCAAACTTTTGCGAACTCCTAATCAACTCTGTGAAAGCTGCATTAGTCCTTTGCATCAAGTTTTAGAAGCTGCTAGAAAACATTGACATTGGAATGTGGCTTCAGCACATCCCACAAAGAAAATTGCCCATCTTTAAACTTAAGACAGCCCAATGAAAAATCCGAGCATGAAACAGATTCGGCAGCACACACAAAATTCTGGAGGAACTCAACAGGTCAGGCAGCATTGACAGAGGAATAAAGTCAACATTTCAGACTGAGACCCTTCATCAAGATATTGTTTATTCATAGTTTTGTTTTTGTAAATTCTGTTTTTATTTCATTATTTTCCTGTAAATGCCTGCAGAGGAATAAATCAGGATATTATATGATAATGTATGCATACCTGGATTATAAATTTTACTTTGAGCTTCAGTCCACCAATCACTGTCTCACCACTCCACTTCTCTTATTTTGGCCCCCGACACTGTGATCTTAGAGTAGGTTATACAGTGGCATGCAAAAGTTTGGGCACCCCGGTCAAAACTTCTGTTACTGTGAATAGTTAAGTGAGAAGAAGATGAGCTGATCTCCAAAGGTCATAAAGTTAAAGATGAAACATTCTTTTCAACATATTAAGCAAGATTAGTGTATTATTTTTGTTTTGTACAATTTTAGATCAGAAAAAAAGGGAAGGAGCACTATGCAAAAGTTTGGGCACCCCAAGAGATTTGAGCTCTCAGATAACTTTTACCAAGGTCTCAGACCTTAATTAGCTTGTTAGAGCTATGGCTTGTTCACAATCATCGTTAGGAAAGGCCAGGTGATGCAAATTTCAAAGCTTTATAAATACCCTAACTCCTCAAACCTTGTCCCAACAATCTGCAACCATGGGCTCCTCTAAGCAGCTGCCTAGCGCTCTGAAAATTAAAATAAATGATACCCACAAAGCAGGAGAAGGCTATAAGAAGATAGCAAAGTGTTTTCAGGTAGCTGTTTCCTCAGTTCGTAATGTAATTAAGAAATGGCAGTTAACAGGAACAGTGGAAGTCAAGTTGAGGTCTAGAAGACCAAGAAAACTTTCTGAGAGAACTGCTCATAGAATTGCTAGAAAGGCAAATCAAAACCCCCGTTTGACTGCAAAAGACCTTCAGGAAGAATTAGCAGACTCTGGAATGGTGGTGCACTGTTCTACTGTGCAGCAACACCTGCACAAATATGACCTTCATGGAAGAGTCATCAGAAGAAAACCTTTCCTGCATCCTCACCATAAAATTCAGCATCAGAAGTTTGCAAAGGAACATCTAAACAAGCCTGATGCATTTTGGAAACAAGTCCTGTAGACTGATGAAGTTAAAATAGAACTTTTTGGCTGTAATGAGCAAAGGTATGCTTGGAGAAAAAAAGGTGCAGAATTTCATGAAAAGAACACCTCTCCAACTGTTAAGCATGGGGGTGGATCGACCATGCTTTGGGCTTGTGTTGCAGCCAGTGGCACGGGGAAAATTTCACTGGTAGAGGGAAGAATGAATTCAATTAAATACTTTATTTTATTGTCGCCAAACAATTGATATTAGAGCGTACAATCATCACAATGATATTTGATTCTGCGCTTCGTGCATCCTGGAGTACAAATCGATAGTAAATATTAAAAATTTAAATTATAAATCATAAATAGAAAATAGAAAAGGGAATGTAAGGTAGTGCAAAAAAACCGAGAGGCAGGTCCGGATATTTGGAGGGTACGGCCGAGATCCGGGTCAGGATCCGTTCAGCAGTCTTATCACAGTTGGAAAGAAGCTGTTCCCAAATCTGGCCGTACGAGTCTTCAAGCTCCTGAGCCTTCTACCGGAGGGAAGAGAGACGAAAAGTGGGTTGGCTGGGAGGGTCGTGTCCTTGATTATCCTGGCAGCACTGCTCCGACAGCATGCGGTGTAAAGTGAGTCCAAGGATGGAAGATTGGTTTGTGTGATGTGCTGCGCTGTGTTCATGATCTTCTGCAGCTTCTGCTGATCTTGGACAGGACAATTTCCATACCAGGCTGTGATGCACCCTAGAAGAATGCTTTCTACGGTGCATCTATAAAAATTAGTGAGGGCTTTAGGGGACAGGCCAAATTTCTTTAGCTTTCTCAGGAAGTGAAGGCGCTGGTGGGCCTTCTTGGCAGTGGACTCTGCGTGGTTGGACCAAGTCAGGTCATTTGTGATATTGACCCCGAGGAACTTAAAGCTTTTGACCTGTTCCACTTGCGCAAAACCGATGTAAATGGGGTCGTGCGGTCCACTACTCCTTCTGAAGTCCACAGCCAATTCCTTCGTCTTGCTGACGTTGAGGGATAGGTTATTGTCTTCACACCATGCCACCAGGTTCTTAATTTCCTCTCTGTACTCAAACTCCTCATTACCCGAGATACGGCCTACAATTGTGGTGCCATCAGCAAACTTGTATATTGAGTTCGATGGAATCTTGGCTACACAATACCAGCAAATTCTGGAAGCAAACATCACACCATCTGTAAAAAAGCTGAAGATGAAAAGAGGATGGCTTCTACAACAGGATAATGATCCTAAACACACCTCAAAATCCACAATGGATGACCTCAAGAGGTGCAAGCTGAAGGTTTTGCCATGCCCTCACAGTCCCCCGATCTAAACATCATCGAAAATGTGTGGATAGACCTCAAAAGAGCAGTGCATGCAAGACTGCCCAAGAATCTCACAGAACTAGAAGCCTTTTGCAAGGAAGAACGGGTGGAAATCCCCCAAACAAGAATTGAAAGACTCTTAGCTGGCTACAGAAAGTGTTTACAAGCTGTGATCAATGCAAACAACAGGAATTCTGCAGATGCTGGAAATTCAAGCAACACAACAAAGGGTCTCAGCCTGAAACATCGACTGTACCTCTTCCTAGAGATGCTGCGTTCACCAGCAACTTTGATGTGTGTTACAAGCTGTGATACTTGTCAAAGAGGGTGTTACTAAGTACTGTCCATGCAGGGTGCCCAAACTTTTGCTTCGTGCCCTTTTCCTTTTTTGTTATTTTGAAACTGTAAAAGATGGAAATAAAAAAGTAATCTAGCTGAAAATATTAAAGAAATGTGTCATCTTTAACTTTATGCCTTTTGGAAATCAGGTCATCTTTTACTCACTTAGCTATTCACAATAACAGAAATTTTGACTGGGGTACCCAAACTTTTGCATGCCGCTGTATGGTTGGACTGTACTGTTCTAACAGGTGGCTCATTGGATTGGTCCAGATGTTGGTATGAGACTGAAATTGACTTATTATTATCACATATAGTGAACCCTTTAAACACAAGATTCTGCAGATGCTGGAAATCCAAAGTAACACACACAAAATGCTGGAGGAACTCAGACAGCATCTATGGAGGGAAATAAAGAAATTTTGAGCCTCTAATTTCTTCAATTCAGAAGTAGAATCACATTTATTTTCACTGACGTTTGTCGTGAAATTTATTGATTTGTGGCAACAAGATGGTGCAATATGCAATACTATAAGATACAAAAATAAATGAATAGTGCAAAAGGAATAGTGAGTTAATGTTAGACCACAAGACATAGGAACAGAATCAGGGCCTTTTGCACTATTCATTTATTTTTGTATCTTGTAGTATTGCATATTATAGTATTGCATATCAGGGCATTCGGCCTATCAAGTCTGCTCTGCTATGGCTGAATTATTATCTCTCTTAACCCTGTTCTCTTCCCATCTCCGTTACCTTTGACGAGTCAACCTCCGCTTTAAATAGACTCAATGACTTGGCCTCCATAGTTATCCATGGCAATGAATTCCACAGAGTCACCATGCTCTGGCTAAAGAAATTTATCTTCATCTCTGCTCTAAAGGGGCGTCCATCTATTCAGAGAATGTGTCCTCTAATCCTAGACTCTCCCACTACTGGAAACACCCTCTCATGTTGATTCTATATAGACCTTAGGAGTCAATGGGCTCATGGACCATTTAGAAATCTGATGGTGGAGAGGTAGAAGCTGTTCCTAAAATGATAAATGTTCCAAACTCCAGATAAAATAATCTCGGAGAAGACCAGCCATGGTTGTTGAATGTTGGTACAAACTCAAAAGGCTGATTAGTCTGTTTCTATTCCTATTTCCTATGTATTTCTAATTTCTGTCAAACTTTTCAAATGTGTTATCTTTCACTAAGGTGATTCTAATCAACTCAGTTCACACTGCATTAACCTTTTGTACCAACCTTTCTTGCATATGCAATGAAGCGCAATGACGACTGGAGGCATTTGAAATGTGGTGTTTAAGGAGAATGCAGAAAATTAGATGGGTGATGAAGGTCAGTAATATGGAAGTGTTGAAGAGAGCGAGGAGAGAAAAGGAGTTGCTGAAGAATGTGCAGAAAAGGAAGCTGGAATATGCCGGGCACTTGTTCAGAGGTGGTAGACTGCAGAAATTGCTATTGGAAGGGATGATAGAAGGAAAGAGGGAAAGAGGAAGGCAGCGAACCACTTGGTACAATAATGTGAGGCAATGGACTGGGTTGAGTTATGCTGAGGCCACAAAGAGAGCACAAGATCGAAGAAGATGGAGGTGCCTAGCCACCAACCTGGATTCGGGATGGCACCCACTGACTGACTGACCAACCTTTAGAAGCCCCTAGAAAACACTGAAGCTGATTGTCTCAAAGAAAATTGTCTCTTCTTTAAAGTCAAGTCAACTCGATGAAAAATCCAGACATGATTTAGATTCAGCAGCACAGACAAAGTGCAGGAGGAACTCTGTTATCCCTCAAAGCTGCTCCTTCATTCCAGTCTCCAGGATGCCATGAAGCTGGAAAGGCTGCAGAGAGGATTTAAAAGGATATTACCAGGAATAGAGGGCTTCAGTTATAAGGAGAGGCTGGACAGGTTGGGATAATTTTTTGCCTGAAAGTGCAGAAGGCTCTGAGGGGTGAACTTAGAGGTTTATATATATATAAAAAAAGATGCCATGACAGTTTAGTCGTTAGCATGACGCTATTACAGCTCAGAGTGGCAGAGTTCAGAGTTCAATGCTGGGAATGTCTGTAAAGAATTTATACAAGCTCCTCATGGGTTTCCTCCTACAGTCCAAGGACATACTGGTTAACAGAGTGGATTGTCCTGTGATTAGGCTAGGGTTAAAACAGTGGGGTGGCTTATTGGACCTGAAGCTGTGTTTGGTGCTGTATCTCTAAATAAAATAAATAAATAAGTGATTAATCCATCTTTTTTCCAGGCTGGAAGAGACAAAGCCCCCAGGCCATTGGGTTTAAGCTGAGAGGTGGAGTCAGAACATAGAACAATACAGGACAGTACAGACCCTTCAGCCCACATTGTTGTGCTGACCCATGTAAACCTACTCCAAAGCAGGGGGACGTGGGCCAAATGAAAATACATGGGACCAGCTCAGGTAGACACCTTGGCCAGCATGAACAAGTTGGTTTGAATGCTGTGACTCTAATCAAGGTGATGAGTCCTCTCTGAGGTTTAACCACAGAAGGAGGCCATTCAGCCCATTAATCCTGATCCAACTCTGACAAAACTATCCAAAATATTCCCAACTGCTCGCCATACACAGAGCGATAGAGCAATAGAGGAGCCCTGCACGTCAGGAGAGAATCAGCCAGTCCATGTCTTGGGCTGAGGCCCTTCTTTTCCAGTCCTGATGAAGTGGGAAGAAGAAGGCGGTGGGGGGTAAGGAAAGGAGTACGAGCTGGCTGGTGACAGGTGAGTTTGGTAAGGTAGGATGTGACCCTTCTTCTATGTATCAAAATTGGTTAATGATTTTCAGATGGACTGAGGTTTGGTGTAAAGTTTTTTGTGCCATAAACACAGACAATTTGCTTACGTTATCCACTGAGGCAATGCACAGAAAAGGTGATAGCAAAATGCAGAATTTGAGACACAAGTTGATACTGTGTGTTGCTACAGAATGCAGAATAAAGTGTTATAATTACAGAGAAAGTGCAGTGCCAGCAGACAAAAGGATCAAGGGTGATGATGAGATAGATTGTGAGGTCAGGGATCCATCTCATCAAATAAGCATTCCATTCAAGTCTTATGATGATGGAGTCGGTGCCTTCGAGTCTAGTGATGGGTCCCAGACTGCTCAAGAACAGTTACTTCCCTTCATCTGTTTGGTTCTTGAACCAAATGTCAAACCCCTAATCATAGAGTTGCTAAACAGTAGTGATATTTTCTGCTAAAATTCACTTTTCTTTGTTCCAATTTTGATTTCTTGTCAAAATTGTGTACAAAGTTTAACTTGTGCTTTTCTTGCGAAAGCTGCTCATCTCGTACTGCATGCCTGTGATGCCGTTACTAGTAACTTCCTCCGTTTCACTTGTACGGACAATAAACTCAATATTGACTTTGAATTTGACATCAAGTAAGTGCTCAGGACTCTGGAACTTAGATAACCACTCATTGAGACCAGGCCAAGAAGTTCCAAGGATCACAGAAAGGTAACAATACAAGTTCACAGGGTTGTTAAGAAGGTATATGTTGTGTTGGCCTTCATTAGACTGGGGACAGAGTTCAAGAGCCATGAGGTAATGTTGCAACTCCGTAAAACCATGGTTAGACCCCACTTGGAGTATTGTGTTCAGTTCTGGTTACCTCATTATAGGATGGATATACAAGTTTTAGAAGGTGTAGAGGAGACTTACCAGGATGCTGTCTGGATTAGAGAGCATATTTTATGAGCATAAATTGAGTGAACTAGGGCTTTTCTCTCTGGAGAGAAAGAGGATGAGGGGATGACTTGATAGAGACATACAAGATGACAAGAGGCATGGACTGAGTGGATAGCCAGAGACTTTTTCCAGAGAGGAAATGGCCAATACAAGGTGACATAATTTTAAAGTAATTGGTGGAAAGCACGGGGGGTGGGGGGGAAGAATATCTGAGGCAAGTTCTTTACACAGAGAGTGGTGGGTGCATGGAATACCCTGCCAGGGTTGGTGGTAGAGGCAGATACATTCTGGGCATTTGGATGATAGAAAAATGTTGGGCTATGTTGGAGGGAAGGGTTAGATTAATCTTAGAGTAGGTTAAAAGTTCAACACAACATCTTGCACTATGCTATAATGTTAAATTCAAAAAAATGATAGCAATGTGTTTGGGAAGGTCAAGACTGCTGAATTGATTTGCAGTATTAGACAGATCTAAAAGTGGAGAACAGCAGGTTTGGGGGAGCACGGTACCACAGCAGTTAGCACAAGTCTATTACAGAGCTGCCAACCTGCCACTGTCGACATTCTCCCCATGACTGCTTAGGCTTTCTGAGCGCTCCAGTTTCTTCTCACATTCCAAAGACGTACAGTGCCTATGAAAAGTATTCACCCCCTTAGAGGTTTTCATGCATAATTGTTTTTTTTGAATCACAGTGGATTTAATTTGTTTTTGTTTGACACTGATCAATGGAAAAAACTCCTTCATATCAAAGTGAAATCAAATTTCTACAAATTGATCTAAATTTTTTACAATGACTAAACAAAACAATTGATTGCTTAATTACTCACCCCTTTCAAGTCAGTATTTAATAGATGCACCTTTGGCAGCAATTACAACCTTGAGTCTGTGTGGATAGGTCTCTATCAGCTTTGCACATATGGACACTGCAATTTTCCCCCATTATTTACAAAACTACTCAAGCTCTGTCAGATTCCATGAGGATTGTGAGTGAACGGCTCTTTTCAAGTCCAGCCACAAATTCTCTGTTGGATTGAGGCCTGGACTCTGACTTGGCCACTTCAGACATCAACTTTCTTATTTGTAAGCCATTCCTGTGTAGTTTTGGCTGTATGCTTGAGGTCACTATCTAGCTAGAAAACAAATCTTCTCGCAAGTGGCAGTTCTCTTGCAGACTGCATCAGGTTTTCCTCCAGGATTTCCCTGTATTTTGTTGCATTAATTTGACCCTCTACCTTCACAAGCCTTCCAGGGCCTGCTATAGTGAAGCATCCCCACAGCATGATGCAGCCACCACCATGTTTCTCGGTAGGGATGGTGTGTTTTTGATAATGTGGTGTTTGGCTTATGCCAAACATAGTGTTTAGTCTGATGGCTAAAAAGCTTAATTGAGGTTTCATCAGACCATAGAACCTTCTTCCAGGTGACTCCAGTCTCTCACATGCCTTCTGGCAAACTCTAGCTAAGATTTCATGAGAGTTTTTTAAAAAAATAGTTGCTTTCTCTTTGCTACTCTCCCATTAAGCTGTGACTGGTGAAGCACCCAGGCAACAGTTGCATGCACAGTCTCTCCTATCTCTGCCACCAAAGTTTGTAATTCCTCCAGAGCTGTCCCAGGTCTCTTGGTGGCCTCCCTCAGTAATCCCCTGCTTGCACAGTCACCCAGTTTTTGACGATGGCCTGGTCTAGGCAGATTTGCAGCTATGCCATATTCTTTTAATTTCCTAATCATTGACTGAACCATACTCCAGGGGATATTCAGTGACCTGGAAATTTTCTTGTATACATCACCTGACTCACGCTTTTCAATAACCTTTTCACAGAGTTGCATGGTGTAGTTTTTGCCAGGATACTGACTCACCAGCAGTTGGACCTTCTATACATAGGTGTATTTTTACTACAATCGCTTGAAACATCTTGACTGCACACAGGTGATCTCCATTGAACTAATTATGTGACTTCTGAAACCAACTGCCTTCACCAGTGATGATTTGGTGTGTCATGTTAAAGGGGGTGAATACTTATGCAACAATTATTTTGTGTTTTATATTTAAGATCACTTTGACATAGAAGAGTCTTTCCTCTTAATCAGTGTCAAAAAATACAAATTAAATCCACTGTGATTCAATGTTGTAAAACAATAAAACACAAAATCTTCCAGGTGGGGAATACTTTTTCTAGGCACTGTATTTGTTAGTAGGTTAGTTGGTCACATTGGTGTAATTGGGCAGTACATGTTTATCGGGCTCGAAGAGCTGTCACCATTCTGTATCTCTAAGTAAACTGAAAGTAGATGTCATTGAGCTGAACACCATGAAACAGTCCAGGAGACGAGGCCCAATGGCTGTAGCCAGTCTGTGAATCTCTGTGAGTCTGCCGGGGAGGTCGAAGCCGCTGTCTGCAGACCTGAGTCTGTGTCCGATGGAGGTTGGAGATCTGTCCAGGGCTTCAAAGACTGTGTATGCATGGGTGGGAGGGAGGAAAGGGACTTGTTTCTGCTATTGCTGTGTTGTTGTGCCGAGCATTGTCGACATGCTGTGTTGGCACCGGAATGTGTGGCAACACTTGCAGGCTGCCTTCAGCACAACCTCGAGTGTGTTGGTTGTTGATGCAAATGGCGCATTTCACTGTATGCTTCGATGAACACATGATAATTAAATTTCAATCTTGAGTCATGAATTTCTGTCACTTCTGTTCACAAAAGTCTCAGAAATTCAGAATAGTAAATGGAACTAAACCTCTTTACCTGTATTAAGTGCAATCTGCTTGGAAGCTGTAAAGTGCTTTTACTAACCTTACAGACCCAAAAGATTTATTTTATTTATTTTGGATACACATAACTGCAGTTAACTCTGAGAAATTACTTAATAGCATGGTGGTCTGTACATTTATTTATATTTATTTAAATCTTATCGTTTTTTTCTTTAGTGGAATGGAGAAGGGTGATAGGAGGAATCTCAAATCCAGCACCTCTCCTCTGTGCAGAAGTGGACCTTTCAGCATGTTTGACCTGAAGAACTATTTACTGCCACCTACTGACGTAACACACAAACTGAACAAAGATCGGCATCAGTGAGAAACTGTCACTGATTACAGTGATTGACTTTTTATACTGAGAAGATCTTTAGATATTTTTCAGCAGCTAGTTTTCACTCAGAAAATGCACACTTAGGGCCATGAATCAAATGTTCTGGATGTAGCAGAAGTATTCAACAGGATTCTGCAGCAAATTTCTACGCATGTACTCTGCGGGGATTTGTGACTTGTTGCATCACTATCTGAAAATTTGCAGGATAGGAAAAGTGGCAGAGGATTGGAAACTCAGCCAACGCCATCATAGGCACAAGTCTCACCCCACCATCACGGGCAGCAATCACCCACCATCATGGGTACTCGTCTCCCCTCCATCACGTGCACTAGCCTCCCCTCCATCACGGGCAATAGTCTCCCCTCCATAACAGTCACTAATCCTCTTCCATCACGGGCACTAGTCCCCTCTCCATCACGGGCACTAGTCTCCCCTCCATCACGGGCACTAGTCACCCCTCCATCACGGGCAATAGACTCCCCTGCATCACGGGCACTAACACCCGCCCCCCATCCATCACGGGCATTAGTCCCCCTACATCACAGGCACTAGTCTCCCCTCCATCACGGGCACTAGCTCCCACTCCATCACGGGCACTAGTCTCCCCTTCATCACGGGCACTAGTTTCCCCTCCATCACGGGCACTAGTCCCCCCTCCATCACGGGCACTAGTCCTCCCTCCATCACGGGCACTAGTCTCCCTCCATCACGGGCACTAGTCTTCCCTCCATCACGGGCACTAAACTCCCCTCCATCACGGGCACTAGTCTCCCCTCAATCATGGGCACTAGTCTCCCCTCCATCACGGGCACTAGTCCCCCTCCATCACGGGCACTAGTTACCCCTCCATCACGGGCACTAGTTCCCCCTTCCATCACGGGCACTAGTCCCTCTCCATCACGGGCACTAGTCTCCCCTCCATCACGGGCACTAGTCTCCCTCCATCACGGGCACTAACCCCCTCCATCACGGGCACTAGTCTCCCCTCCATCACGGGCACTAGTCTCCCCTCCATCATGGGCACTAGATCCCCCTCCATCACGGGCACTAGTCTCCCACTCCATCATGGGCACTAGTCTAACCCTCCATCACAGGCACTAGTCTACCCCTCTATCATGGGCACTAGTCCCCACCTCCATCACGGGCACTAGTCTCCCCTCCATCACGGGCACTAGTTCCCCCTCCATCACGGGCACTAACTCCCCTCCATCACGGGCACTAGTCTCCCCCACCATCAAGGGCACTAACCCACCTCCATCACGGGCACTAGTCTCTCCTCCATCACAGGCACTAGTCTCCCCTCCATCACGGGCACTAACCCCCTCCATCACGGGCACTAGTCCCCCCCTCCATCACGGGCACTAGTCTCCCTCCATCACGGGCACTAGTCTCCCCTCCATCACGGGCACTAACTCCCCTCCATCACGGGCACTAGTCCCCCTCCATCACGGGCACTAGTCTCCCCTCCATCACGGGCACTAACCTCCCCTCCATCACGGGCACTAGTCCCCACTCCATCACGGGCACTAGTCCCCTCCATCACGGGCACTAGTCCCCCCTCCATCATGGGCACTAGTCTCCCCTCCATCACGGGCACTAGTCTCCCCTCCATCACGGGCACTAGTCTCCCCTCCATCACGGGCACTAGTCTCCCCTCCATCACGGGCACTAGTCTCCCCTCCATCACGGGCACTAGTCTCCCCTCCATCACGGGCACTAGTCTCCCCTCCATCACGGGCACTAGTCTCCCCTCCATCACGGGCACTAGTCTCCCCTCCATCACGGGCACTAACCCCCCTCCATCACGGGCACTAGTCCCCCCTCCATCACGGGCACTAGTCCCCCCTCCATCACGGGCACTAACCCACCTCCATCACGGGCACTAACCGCACCCCGCCATCCATCATTGGCACTAGTTCCCCTCCATCACAGGGATTAGTCCCTCTCCATCACGGGCACTATTGTAGCCCTCCATCACGGGCACTAGTCCCCCTCCATCACGGGCACTAGTCTCCCTCCATCACGGGCACTAGTCTCCCCTCCATCACGGGCACTAGTCTCCTCTCCATAACGGCCACTAACCCCCTGCATCATGGGCAGTAGATCTCCTCCATCACGGGCACTATTCTCCCACTCCATCACGGGCACTAGTCTCCCCTCCATCACGGGCACTAGTCCCCCTCCATCACGGGCACTAGTCCCCCCTCCATCACGGGCACTAGTCTCCCCTCCATCACGGGCACTAGTCTCCCCTCCATCACGGGCACTAGTTCTCCCTCCATCATGGGCACTAGTCCCCCCTCCATCACGGGCACTAGAGTCCCACCTCCATCACGGGCACTAGTCTCCCCCTCCATCACGGGCACTAGTCTCCCCTCCATCACGGGCACTAGTCTCCCTCCATCACGGGCACTAGTCTCCCCTCCATCACGGGCACTAGTCTCCCCTCCATCACGGGCACTAGTCCCCCCTCCATCACGGGCACTAGTCCTCCTCCATCACGGGCACTAGTCTCCCCTCCATCACAGGCACTAGTCTCCCCTCCATCACGGGCACTAATCCCCCTCCATCACGGACATTAACCCACCTCCATCATGGGTACTAGTCCCCCCTCCATCAGGGGCAGTAGTCTCCCTTCCATCACGGGCACTAGTCTCCCTCAATCACGGCACTAGTCTCCCCTCCATCACGGGCATTAGACACCCACCCTCCATCACGGGCACTTGTCCCCCCTCCAACACGGGCACTAGTCCACCTCCATCACGGGCACAAGTCTCCCCTCCATCACGGGCACTAGTCCCCACCTCCATCACGGGCACTAACTCCCCCTCCATCACGGGCACTAGTCCCCCCTCCATCACGGGCACTAGTCTCCCCTCCATCACGGGCACTAGTCTCCCCTGCATCACGGGCACTAGTCTCCCCTCCATCACGGGCACTAGTCTCCCCTCCATCACGGGCACTAGTCCCCCTCCATCACGGGCACTAGTCCCACCTCCATCACGGGCACTAGTCTCCCCTCCATCACGGGCACTAGTCCCCCCTCCATCACGGGCACTAGTCTCCCCTCCATCACGGGCACTAGTCCCCCTCCATCACGGGCACTAGTCCCCCTCCATCACGGGCACTAGTCCCCCTCCATCACGGGCACTAGTCCCCCCTCCATCACGGGCACTAGTTCCCCCTCCATCACGGGCACTAGTCCCCCTCCATCACGGGCACTAGTCCCCCTCCATCACGGGCACTAGTCTCCCCTCCATCACGGGCACTAGTCTCCCCTCCATCACGGGCACTAGTCCCCCTCCATCACGGGCACTAGTCCCCCTCCATCACGGGCACTAGTCTCCCCTCCATCACGGGCACTAGTCTCCCCTCCATCACGGGCACTAAGCCCCTCCATCACGGGCACTAGTCTCCCTCCATCACGGGCACTAGTCCCCCCTCCATCACGGGCACTAGTCCCCCCTCCATCACGGGCACTAGTCTCCCCTCCATCACGGGCACTAATCCCCCTCCATCACGGGCACTAGTCTCCCACTCCATCACGGGCACTAGTCCCCCTCCATCACGGGCACTAGTCTCCCCTCCATCACGGGCACTAGTCCCCCCTCCATCACGGGCACTAGTCTACCCCTCCATCACGGGCACTAGTCCCCACCTCCATCACGGGCACTAATCTCCCCTCCATCACGGACACTAGTCTCCCCTCCATCACGGGCACTAGTCCCCCCTCCATCACGGGCACTAGTCCCCCTCCATCATGGGCACTAGTCTCCCCTCCATCACGGGCACTAGTCTCCCTCAATCACGGGCACTAGTCTCCCTTCCATCACGGGCACTAGTCTCCCCTCCATCACGGGCACTAGTCTCCCTCCATCACGGGCACTAGTCCCCTCCATCACGGGCACTAGTCTCCCCTCCATCACGGGCACTAGTCCCCCCTCCATCACGGGCACTAGTCCCCCCTCCATCACGGGCACTAACCCACCTCCATCACGGGCACTAGTCCCCCCTCCTTCATGGCAAGTAGTCTCCCCTCCATCACGGGCACTAGTCTCCCCTCCATCACGGGCACTAGTTCCCCCTCCATCACGGGCACTAGTCTCCCCTCCATCACGGGCACTAGTCTCCCTCCATCACGGGCACTAGTCTCCCCTCCATCACGGGCACTAGTCCCCCTCCATCACGGGCACTAGTCCCCCCTCCATCACGGGCACTAGTCTCCCCTCCATCACGGGCACTAGTCTCCCCTCCATCACGGGCACTAGTCTCCCCTCCATCACGGGCACTAGTCTCCCCTCCATCACGGGCACTAGTCTCCCCTCCATCACGGGCACTAACCCCCTCCATCACGGGCACTAGTTCGCCCTCCATCACGGGCACTAGTCCCCTCTCCATCACGGGCACTAGTCCCCCTTCATCACGGGCACTACTCTCCCTCCATCACGGGCACGAGTCCCCCTCCATCACGGACACTAGTCTCCCGTCCATCACGGGAACTAGTCCCCTCCTCCATCACGGGCACTAGTCTCCACTCCATCACGCGCACTAGTCTCCCCTCCATCACGGGCACTAGTTCCCCATCCATAACAGTCACTAATCCCCCTCCATCACGGACACTAACCCACCTCCATCACGGGCACTAGTCTCCCCTCCATCACGGGCACTAGTCTCCCCTCCATCACGGGCACTAGTCTCCCTCCATCACGGGCACTAGTCTCCCCTCCATCACGGGCACTAGTCCCCCTCCATCACGGGCACTAGTCTCCCTCCATCACGGGCACTAGTCTCCCTCCATCACGGGCACTAATCCCCCTCCATCACGGGCACTAGTGCCCACCTCCATCACGGGCACTAGTCTCCCCTCCATCACGGGCACTAGTCCCCCCTCCATCACGGGCACTAGTCTCCCCTCCATCACGGGCACTAGTCTCCCCTCCATCACGGGCACTAGCCCCCCTCCATCACGGGCACTAGTTCCCACCCTCCATCACGGGCACTAGTCTCCCCTCCATCACGGGCACTAGTCCCCCTCCATCACGGGCACTAGTCTCCCTCCATCACGGGCACTAGTCCCCCCTCCATCACGGGCACTAGTCTCCCCCTCCATCACGGGCACTAGTCCCCCCCTCCATCACGGGCACTAGTCTCCCCTCCATCACGGGCACTAGTCACCCGTCCATCACCGGCACTAGTGTCCCCTCCATCACGGGCACTAGTCTCCCCTCCATCACGGGCACTAGTCTCCCCTCCATCACGGGCACTAGTCCCCCCTCCATCACGGGCACTAGTCTCCCCTCCATCACGGGCACTAGTCCCCCCTCCATCACGGGCACTAACCCCCCTCCATCACGGGCACTAGTCCCCCTCCATCACGGGCACTAGTCCCCCTCCATCACGGGCACTAGTCTCCCCTCCATCACGGGCACTAGTCTCCCCTCCATCACGGGCACTAGTCCCCCCTCCATCACGGGCACTAGTCCCCCCTCCATCACGGGCACTAGTCCCCCTCCATCACGGGCACTAGTCTCCCCTCCATCACGGGCACTAGTCCCCCCTCCATCACGGGCACTAGTCTCCCCTCCATCACGGGCACTAGTCTCCCCTCCATCACGGGCACTAGTCTCCCCTCCATCACGGGCATTAGTCCACCCTCCATTACGGGCACTAGTCCCCCGACCATCACGGGCACTAGTCTCCCGCTCCATCACGGGCACTAACGTCCTCAATCACAGGCACAAGTCCCCACCATCACGGACACTAGTCCCCCTCCATCACGGGGACTAGTCCGCCCCTCCATCACGGGCACTAGTCTCCCCTCCATCACGGGCACTAGTCTCCCCTCCATCACGGGCACTAGTCCCCCCTCCATCACGGGCACTAGTCCCCCCTCCATCACGGGCACTAGTCTCCCCTCCATCACGGGCACTAGTCTCCCCTCCATCACGGGCACTAGTCTCCCTCCATCACGGGCACTAGTCCCACCTCCATCACGGGCACTAGTCCCCCCTCCATCACGGGCACTAGTCTCCCCTCCATCACGGGCACTAGTCTCCCTCCATCACGGGCACTAGTCTCCCCTCCATCACGGGCACTAGTCTCCCCTCCATCACGGGCACTAGTCTCCCCTCCATCACGGGCACTAGAGTCCCCTCCATCACGGGCACTAACCCACTTCCATCACGGGTACTAGTCCCCCCTCCATCACGGGCACTAGTCTCCCCTCCATCACGGGCACTAGTCTCCCCTCCATCACGGGCACTAGTCTCCCCTCCATCACGGGCACTAGTCTCCCCTCCATCACGGGCACTTGTCCACCTCCATCACGGGCACTAGTCCCCCCTCCATCACGGGCACTAGTCTCCCCTCCATCACGGGCACTAGTCTCCCCTCCATCACGGGCACTAGTCTCCCTCCATCACGGGCACTAGTCTCCCCTCCATCACGGGCACTAGTCTCCCCTCCATCACGGGCACTAACCCCCTCCATCACGGGCACTAATCCCATCCATCACGGGCACTAGTCTCCCCTCCATCACGGGCACTAGTCCCCCTCCATCACGGGCACTAGTCCCACCTCCATCACGGGCACTAGTCTCCCCTCCATCACGGGCACTAGTCTCCCCTGCATCACGGGAACTAGTCACCCCTGCATCACGGGCACTAGTCTCCCACCATCACGGGCACTAGCCCACTCCATCCCGGGCACTAAGCCCATCCATCACGGGCTCTAGTCTCCCCCTCCATCACGGGCACTAGTCCCCCTCCATCACGGGCACTAGTCTCCCCTCCATCACGGGCACTAGTCCCCCCTTCCATCACGGGCACTAGTCCCCCTCCATCACGGGCACTAGTCTCCCCTCCATCACGGGCACTAGTCTCCCCTCCATCACGGGCACTAGTCCCCCTCCATCACGGGCACTAGTCCCCCCTCCATCACGGGCACTAGTCTCCCCTCCATCACGGGCACTAGTCTCCCTCCATCACGGGCACTAGTCTCCCCTCCATCACGGGCACTAGTCTCCCTCCATCACGGGCACTAGTCTCCCCTCCATCACGGGCACTAGTCTCCCCTCCATCACGGGCACTAGTCCCCTCTCCATCACGGGCACTAGTCTCCCCTCCATCACGGGCACTAGTCCCCCTCCATCACGGGCACTAACCCCCCTCCATCACGGGCACTAGTCTCCCCTCCATCACGGGCACTAGACCCCCACCATCACGGGCACTAGTCTCCCTCCATCACGGGCACTAGTCTCCGCTCCATCACAGACACTAATCCCCCTGCATCACGGGCACTAATGCCCACCTCCATCACGGGCACTAGTCTCCCCACCATCACGGGCACTAGACCCCCTCCATCACGGGCACTAGTCTCCCCTCCATCACGGGCACTAGTCTCCCCTCCATCACGGGCACTAGACACCCACCCTCCATCACGGGCACTAGACACCCACCCTCCATCACGGGCAGTTGTCCGCCCGTCCAACACTGGCACTAGTCCACCTCCATCACGGGCACAAGTCTCCCATCCATCACGGGCACTAGTCCCCCCTGCATCATGGGCACTAGACCCACACCATCACGGGCACTAGTCTCCCACTCCATCACGGGCACTAGTCTCCCCTCCATCACGGGCACTAGTCCCCCCTCCATCACGGGCACTAGTCTCTCCTCCATCACGGGCACTAGTCTCCCCTCCATCACGGGCACTAGTCTCCCCTCCATCACGGGCACTAGTCTCCCCTCCATCACGGGCACTAGTCCCCCCTCCATCACGGGCACTAGTCTCCCCTCCATCACGGGCACTAGTCTCCCCTCCATCACGGGCACTAGTCCCCCCTCCATCACGGGCACTAACCCACTTCCATCACGGGCACTAGTCCCCCCTCTATCACGGGCACTAGTCTCCCTCCATCACGGGCACTAGTCTGCCGCTCCATCACGGGCACTAGTCTCCCTCCATCACGGGCACTAGTCTCCCCTCCATCACGGGCACTAGTCTCCCCTCCATCACGGGCACTAGTCCCCCCTCCATCACGGGCACTAGTCTCCCCTCCATCACGGGCACTAGTCTCCCTCCATCACGGGCACTACTCCCCCTCCATCACGGGCACTAGTCTCCCCTCCATCACGGGCACTAGTCTCCCTCCATCACGGGCACTAGTCTCCCTTCCATCACGGGCACTAGTCTCCCCTCCATCACGGGCACTTGTCTCCCTCCATCACGGGCACTAACTAGTCTCCCCTCCATCACGGGCACTAGTCCCCCCTCCATCACGGGCATTAACCCACCTCCATCACGGGCACTAGTCTCCCCTCCATCACGGGCACTAGTCCCCCCTCCATCACGGGCACTAACCCACCTCCATCACGGGCACTAGTCTCCCCTCCATCACGGGCACTAGTCTCCCCTCCATCACGGGCACTAGTTCCCCCTCCATCACGGGCACTAGTCTCCCCTCCATCACGGGCACTAGTCTCCCTCCATCACGGGCACTAGTCCCCCTCCATCACGGGCACTAAACCCATCCATCACGGGCACTAGTCCCCCCTCCATCACGGGCACTAGTCTCCCCTCCATCACGGGCACTAGTCCCCCTCCATCACGGGCACTAGTCTCCCTCCATCACGGGCACTAACCCCCTCCATCACGGGCACTAGTCTCCCCTCCATCACGGGCACTAGTCCCCCCTCCATCACGGGCACTAGTCTCCCCTCCATCACGGGCACTAGTCCACCCCTCCATCACGGGCACTAAGCCCCCTCCATCACGGGCACTAGTCCCCCTCCATCACGGGCACTAGTCTCCCCTCCATCACGGGCACTAGTCTCCCTCCATCACGGGCACTAGTCCCCCTCCATCACGGGCACTAGTCCCCCTCCATCACGGGCACTAGTCTCCCCTCCATCACGGGCACTAGTCTCCCCCTCCATCACGGGCACTAGTTCCCCCTCCATCACGGGCACTAACCCACCTCCATCACGGGCACTAGTTCCCCCTCCATCACGGGCACTAGTCTCCCTCCATCACGGGCACTAGTCTCCCCTCCATCACGGGCACTAGTCTCCCCTCCATCACGGGCACTAGTCCCCCTCCATCACGGGCACTAGTCTCCCCTCCATCACGGGCACTAGTCTCCCCTCCATCACGGGCACTAGTCCCCCTCCATCACGGGCACTAGTCCCCCCTCCATCACGGGCACTAGTCTCCCTCCATCACGGGCACTAGTCCCCCCTCCATCACGGGCACTACTCTCCCCTCCATCACGGGCACTAAGCCCATCCATCACGGGCACTAGTCCCCTCCATCACGGGCACTAGTCCCCCCTCCATCACGGGCACTAGTCCCCCCTCCATCACGGGCACTAGTCTCCCCTCCATCACGGGCACTAGTCTCCCCTCCATCACGGGCACTAGTCTCCCCTCCATCACGGGCACTAGTCCCCCCTCCATCACGGGCACTAGTCTCCCCTCCATCACGGGCACTAGTCTCCCTCCATCACGGGCACTAGTCTCCCCTCCATCACGGGCACTAGTCCCCACCTCCATCACGGGCACTAGTCTCCCCTCCATCACGGGCACTAGTCTCCCCTCCATCACGGGCACTAGTCTCCCTCCATCACGGGCACTAGTCTCCCCTCCATCACGGGCACTTGTCCTCCCCTCCATCACGGGCACTAGTCCCCCCTCCATCACGGGCACTAGTCCCCCCTCCATCACGGGCACTAGTCTCCCTCTCCATCACGGGCACTAGTCTCCCCTCCATCACGGGGCACTAATCCCCCTCCATCACGGGCACTAACCCACCTCCATCACGGGTACTAGTCCCCCCTCTATCACGGGCACTAGTCTCCCCCTCCATCACGGACACTAGTCTCCCCTCCATCACGGGCACTAGTCTACCCCTCCATCACGGGCACTAGTCTACCCCTCCATCACGGGCACTAGTCCACCTCCATCACAGGCACTAGTCCCCCCTCGATCACGGGCACTAGTCTCCCCTCTATCACGGGCACTGTTCTCCCTCTCCATCACGGGCACTAGTCTAGCCCTCCATCACGGGCACTAGTCTCCCCTCCATCACGGGCACTAGTCTCTCCTCCATCACGGGCACTAACCCCCGAATCCATCAAGGGCACTAGTTCCACTCCATCACGGGCACTAGTCTCCCCTCCATCATGGGCACTAGTCTCCCCTCCATCACGGGCACTAGTCTCCCCTCCATCACGGGCACTAGTCTCCCCTCCATCACGGGCACTAGTCCCCCCTCCATCACGGGGACTAGTATCCCCTCCATCACGGGCACTAGTCTCCCCTCCATCACGGGCAATAGTCTCCCCTCCATCACGGGCACTAGTCTCCCCTCCATCACGGGCACTAGTCCCCCCTCCATCACGGGCACTAGTCCCCTCCATCACGGGCACTAGTCTCCCCTCCATCACGGGCACTAGTCTCCCCTCCATCACGGGCACTAGTCTCCCCTCCATCACGGGCACTAGTCTCCCCTCCATCACGGGCACTAGTCCACCTCCATCACGGGCACTAGTGCCCACCTCCATCACGGGCACTAGTCTCACCTCCATCACGGGCACTAGTCTCCCCTGCATCACGGGCATTAGTCTCCCCTCCATCACGGGCACTAGTCCCCCTCCATCACGGGCACTAGTCCCACCTCCATCACGGGCACTAGTCTCCCCTCCATCACGGGCACTAGTCCCCCCTCCATCACGGGCACTAGTCCCCCTCCATCACGGGCACTAGTCCCCCCTCCATCACGGGCACTAGTCTCCCCTCCATCACGGGCACTAGTCCCCCCTGCATCACGGGCACTAGTCCCCCCCTCCATCACGGGCACTAGCCCCCTCCATCACGGGCACTAGTCCCCCTCCATCACGGGCACTAGTCTCCCCTCCATCACGGGCACTAGTCTCCCTCCATCACGGGCACTAGTCCACCTCCATCACGAGCACTAGTCCCCTCTCCATCACGGGCACTAGTCTCCCCTCCATCACGGGCACTAGTCCCCCTCCATCACGGGCACTAGTCCCCCCTCCATCACGGGCACTAACCCACCTCCATCACGGGCACTAGTCCCCCCTCCATCACGGGCACTAGTCTCCCCTCCATCACGGGCACTAGTCCCCCTCCATCACGGGCACTAACCCCCCTCCATCATGGGCACTAGTCCCCACCCATCACGGGCACTAGTCCCCCTCCATCACGGGCACTAGTGTCCCCTCCATCACGGGCACTAGTCTCCCCTCCATCACGGGCACTAGTCCCCCTCCATCACGGGCACTAGTCCCCTCCATCACGGGCACTAGTCTCCCCTCCATCACGGGCACTAGTCCCCCCTCCATCACGGGCACTAGTCTCCCCTCCATCACGGGCACTAGTCTCCCCTCCATCACGGGCACTAGTCCCCCCTCATCACGGGCACTAGTCTCCCCTCCATCACGGGCACTAGTCCCCCTCCATCACGGGCACTAGTCTCCCTCCATCACGGGCACTAGTCTCCCCTCCATCACGGGCACTAGTCCCCCTCCATCACGGGCACTAGTCCCACCTCCATCACGGGCACTAGTCTCCCCTCCATCACGGGCACTAGTCTCCCCTCCATCACGGGCACTAGTCTCCCCTCCATCACGGGCACTAGTCTCCCCTCCATCACGGGCAATAGACACCCCCCTCCATCACGGGCACTAGACACCCACCCTCCATCACGGGCACTAGTCTCCCCTCCATCACGGGCACTTGTCCACCTCCATCACGGGCACTAGTCTCCCCCTCCATCACGGGCACTAGTTCCCCCTCCATCACGGGCACTAGTTCCCCCTCCATCACGGGCACTAGTTCCCCCTCCATCACGGGCACTAGTCTCCCCTCCATCACGGGCACTAGTCTCCCCTCCATCACGGGCACTAGTCTCCCCTCCATCACGGGCACTAGTCTCCCCTCCATCACGGGCACTAGTCTCCCCTCCATCACGGGCACTAGTCCCCCCTCCATCACGGGCACTAGTCTCCCCTCCATCACGGGCACTAGTCCCCCTCCATCACGGGCACTAACCCCCCTCCATCACGGGCACTAGTCTCCCCTCCATCACGGGCACTAGTCCCCCCCTCCATCACGGGCACTAACCCCCCTCCATCACGGGCACTAGTCCCCCTCCATCACGGGCACTAGTCCCCCTCCATCACGGGCACTAGTCTCCCCTCCATCACGGGCACTAGTCCCCCCTCCATCACGGGCACTTGTCCGCCCCTCCAGCACTGGCACTAGTCCCCCTCCATCACGGGCACAAGTCTCCCCTTCATAATGGGCACTAGTCCCCACCTCCATCACGGGCACTAGTCTCCCCTCCATCACGGGCACTAGTCTCCCCTCCATCACGGGCACTAGTCTCCCCTCCATCACGGGCACTAGTCCCCCCTCCATCACGGGCACTAGTCCCCCCTCCATCACGGGCACTAGTCTCCCCTCCATCACGGGCACTAGTCCCCCCTCGATCACGGGCACTAGTCTCCCCTCCATCATGGGCACTAGTCACCCTCCTTCACGGGCACTAATCCCCCTCCATCACGGGCACTAGTCTCCCCCCATCACGGGCACCAGTCTCCCTCCATCACGGGCACTAGCCCCCTCCATCACGGGCACTATCTCCCCTCCATCACGGGCACTTGTCTCCCTCCATCACGGGCACTAGTCTCCCCTCCATCACGGGCACTAGTCCCCCCTCCATCACGGGCACTAAACCCACTCCATCACGGGCACTAGTCTCCCCTCCATCACGGGCACTAGTCCCCCCTCCATCACGGGCACTAGTCTCCCCTCCATCACGGTCACTAGCACCCCCTGCATCACGGGAACTAGTCCCCCATCCATCACGGGCACTAGTCTCCTACCATCACGGGCACTAGTCCCCCCCTCCATCACGGGCACTAAGCCCATCCATCACGGGCACTAGTCCCCCTCCATCACGGGCACTAGTCCCCCCTCCATCACGGGCACTAGTCCCCCCTCCATCACGGGCACTAGTTCCCCCTCCATCACGGGCACTAAGCCCATCCATCACGGGCACTAGTCTCTCCCTCCATCACGGGCACTAGTCCCCCCTCCATCACGGGCACTAGTCCCCCTTCCATCACGGGCACTAGTCTCCCCTCCATCACGGGCACTAGTCTCCCCTCCATCACGGGCACTAGTCTCCCCTCCATCACGGGCACTAGTCTCCCCTCCATCACGGGCACTAGTCCCCCCTCCATCACGGGCACTAGTCCCACCTCCATCACGGGCACTAGTCTCCCCTCCATCACGGGCACTAGTCTCCCCTCCATCACGGGCACTAGTCTCCCCTCCATCACGGGCACTAGTCCCCCTCCATCACGGGCACTAGTCCCACCTCCATCACGGGCACTAGTCTCCCCCTCCATCACGGGCACTAGTCCCCCCTCCATCACGGGCACTAGTCCCCCCTCCATCACGGGCACTAGTCCCCCTCCATCACGGGCACTAGTCACCCCTCCATCACGGGCACTAGTCTCCCCTCCATCACGGGCACTAGTCCCCCCTCCATCACGGGCACTAGTCCCCCTCCATCACGGGCACTAGTCCCCCTCCATCACGGGCACTAGTCTCCCCTCCATCACGGGCACTAGTCTCCCCTCCATCACGGGCACTAGTCCCCCTCCATCACGGGCACTAGTCCCCCCTCCATCACGGGCACTAGTCTCCCTCCATCACGGGCACTAGTCTCCCCTCCATCACGGGCACTAGTCTCCCCTCCATCACGGGCGCTAGTCCCCCTCCATCACGGGCACTAGTCCCCCTCCATCACGGGCACTAGTCCCCCCTCCATCACGGGCACTAGTCCCCCTCCATCACGGGCACTAGTCTCCCCTCCATCACGGGCACTAGTCTCCCCTCCATCACGGGCACTAGTCCCCCTCCATCACGGGCACTAGTCCCCCCTCCATCACGGGCACTAGTCTCCCCTCCATCACGGGCACTAGTCTCCCTCCATCACGGGCACTAGTCTCCCCTCCATCACGGGCACTAGTCCCACCTCCATCACGGGCACTAGTCCCCCCTCCATCACGGGCACTAGTCTCCCCTCCATCACGGGCACTAGTCTCCCTCCATCACGGGCACTAGTCTCCCTTCCATCACGGGCACTAGTCTCCCCTCCATCACGGGCACTAGTCTCCCCTCCATCACGGGCACTAGTCCCCCTCCATCACGGGCACTAGTCTCCCTCTCCATCACGGGCACTAGTCTCCCCTCCATCACGGGCACTAATCCCCCTCCATCACGGGCACTAACCCACCTCCATCACGGGTACTAGTCCCCCCTCCATCACGGGCACTAGTCTCCCCTCCATCACGGGCACTAGTCTCCCCTCCATCACGGGCACTAGTCTCCCCTCCATCACGGGCACTAGTCTCCCCTCCATCACGGGCACTAGTCCCCCTCCATCACGGGCACTAGTCTCCCCTCCATCACGGGCACTAGTCTCCCCTCCATCACGGGCACTAGTCTCCCTCCATCACGGGCACTAGTCTCCCCTCCATCACGGGCACTAGTCTCCCCTCCATCACGGGCACTAAGCCCATCCATCACGGGCACTAGTCTCCCTCCATCACGGGCACTAGTCCCCCCTCCATCACGGGCACTAGTCCCCCTCCATCACGGGCACTAGTCTCCCCTCCATCACGGGCACTAGTCTCCCCTCCATCACGGGCACTAGTCCCCTCCATCACGGGCACTAGTCCCCCTCCATCACGGGCACTAGTCTCCCCTCCATCACGGGCACTAGTCTCCCCTCCATCACGGGCACTAGTCTCCCTCCATCATGGGCACTAGTCTCCCTCCATCACGGGCACTACTAGTCTCCCCTCCATCACGGGCACTAGTCTCCCCTCCATCACGGGCACTAGTCTCCCTCTCCATCACGGGCACTAGTCTCCCCTCCATCACGGGCACTAGTCCCCCTCCATCACGGGCACTAACCCCCCTCCATCACGGGCACTAGTCTCCCCTCCATCACGGGCACTAGTCCCCCTCCATCACGGGCACTAGTCTCCCTCCATCACGGGCACTAGTCTCCCCTCCATCACGGGCACTAGTCCCCCTCCATCACGGGCACTAGTCCCACCTCCATCACGGGCACTAGTCTCCCCTCCATCACGGGCACTAGTCTCCCCTCCATCACGGGCACTAGTCTCCCCTCCATCACGGGCACTAGTCTCCCCTCCATCACGGGCACTAGTCCCCCCTCCATCACGGGCACTAGCCCCCCTCCATCACGGGCACTAGTCCCCCCTCCATCACGGGCACTAGTCCCCCTCCATCACGGGCACTAGTCTCCCCTCCATCACGGGCACTAGTCCCCCCTCCATCACGGGCACTAGTCCCCCTCCATCACGGGCACTAGTCTCCCCCTCCATCACGGGCACTAGTCTCCCCTCCATCACGGGCACTAGTCCCCCTCCATCACGGGCACTAGTCTCCCCTCCATCACGGGCACTAGTCCCCCCTCCATCACGGGCACTAGTCTCCCCTCCATCACGGGCACTAGTCTCCCCTCCATCTCAGGCTCTATTCTCCCCTCCATCACGGGCACTAGTTCCCCCTCTGCATCACGGGCACAAGTCTCCCCTCCATCACGGGCATTAGTCTCCCCTCCATCACTGGCATTCGTCTCCCCACCATCACGGGCACTAGTCTCCCCTCCATCACGGGCACTAGTCCCCCCTCCATCACGGGCACTAGTCCCCCCTCCATCACGGGCACTAGTCTCCCCTCCATCACGGGCACTAGTCCCCCCTCCATCACGGGCACTAACCCCCCTCCATCACGGGCACTAGTCCCCCTCCATCACGGGCACTAGTCCCCCTCCATCACGGGCACTAGTCTCCCACCTCCATCACGGGCACTAGTCTCCCCTCCATCACGGGCACTAGTCCCCCTCCATCACGGGCACTAGTCCCCCCTCCATCACGGGCACTAGTCCCCCCTCCATCACGGGCACTAGTCTCCCCTCCATCACGGGCACTAGTCTCCCCTCCATCACGGGCACTAGTCCCCCCTCCATCACGGGCACTAGTCTCCCCTCCATCACGGGCACTAGTCTCCCCTCCATCACGGGCACTAGTCTCCCCTCCATCACGGGCACTAGTCTCCCCTCCATCACGGGCACTAGTCCCCCCTCCATCACGGGCACTAGTCCCCCCTCCATCACGGGCACTAGTCTCCCCTCCATCACGGGCACTAGTCCCCCTCCATCACGGGCACTAGTCTCCCTCCATCACGGGCACTAGTCTCCATTCCATCACGGGCACTAGTCTCCCCTCCATCAGGGGCACTAGTCTCCCTCCATCACGGGCACTAGTCTCCCCTCCATCACGGGCACTAGTCCCCCCTCCATCACGGGCACTAAGCCCATCCATCACGGGTTCTAGTCTCTCCCTCCATCACGGGCACTAGTCCCCCCTCCATCACGGGCACTAGTCTCCCCTCCATCACGGGCACTAGTCTCCCTCCATCACGGGCACTAGTCTCCCCTCCATCACGGGCACTAGTCCCCCTCCATCACGGGCACTAGTCTCCCCCTCCATCACGGGCACTAGTCCCCCTCCATCACGGGCACTAGTCTCCCCTCCATCACGGGCACTAGTCCCCCCTCCATCACGGGCATTAACCCACCTCCATCACGGGCAATAGTCTCCCATCCATCACGGGCACTAGTCCCACCTCCATCACGGGCACTAGTCTCCCTCCATCACGGGCACTAGTCCCCCCTCCATCACGGGCACTAGTCTCCCCTCCATCACGGGCACTAGTCTCCCTCCATCATGGGCACTTGTCTCCCTCCATCACGGGCACTAAAGTCTCCCCTCCATCACGGGCACTAGTCCATCCCTCCATCACGGGCACTAGTCCCCCTCCATCACGGGCACTAGTCCCCCTCCATCACGGGCACTAGTCCCCCTCCATCCCGGGCACTAAGCCCATCCATCACGGGCTCTAGTCTCTCCCTCCATCACGGGCACTAGTCCCCCTCCATCACGGGCACTACTCCCCTCCATCACGGGCACTAGTCTCCCTCAATCACGGGCTCTAGTCTCCCCTCCATCACGGGCACTAGTCTCCCCTCCATCACGGGCACTAGTCTCCCCTCCATCACGGGCACTAGTCCCCCTCCATCACGGGCACTAGTCCCACCTCCATCACGGGCACTAGTCTCCCCTCCATCACGGGCACTAGTCTCCCCTCCATCACGGGCACTAGTCTCCCCTCCATCACGGGCACTAGTCCCCCTCCATCACGGGCACTAGTGCCCACCTCCATCACGGGCACTAGTCTCCCCTCCATCACGGGCACTAGTCCCCCCTCCATCACGGGCACTAGTCTCCCCTCCATCACGGGCACTAGTCCCCCTCCATCACGGGCACTAGTCTCCCCTCCATCACGGGCACTAGTCTCCCCTCCATCACGGGCACTAGTCCCCCCCTCCATCACGGGCACTAGCCCCCTCCATCACGGGCACTAGTCCCCCTCCATCACGGGCACTAGTCTCCCCTCCATCACGGGCACTAGTCTCCCTCCATCATGGGCACTAGTACCCCTCCATCACGGGCACTAGTCCCCCCCTCCATCACGGGCACTAGTCTCCCCTCCATCACGGGCACTAGTCTCCCCTCCATCACGGGCACTAGTCCCCCCTCCATCACGGGCACTAACCCACCTCCATCACGGGCACTAGTTCCCCCCTCCATCACGGGCACTAGTCTCCCCTCCATCACGGGCACTAGTCCCCCTCCATCACGGGCACTAACCCCCCTCCATCACGGGCACTAGTCTCCCTCCATCACGGGCACTAGTCCCCCTCCATCACGGGCACTAGTCTCCCCTCCATCACGAGCACTAGTCCACCCCTCCATCACGGGCACTAGGCCCCCTCCATTACGGGCACTAGCCCCCTCCATCACGGGCACTAGTCTCCCCTCCATCACGGGCACCAGTTCCCCCTCCATCACGGGCACTAGTCTCCCCTCCATCACGGGCACTAGTCTCCCCTCCATCACGGGCACTAGTCCCCCCTCCATCACGGGCACTAGTCTCCCCTCCATCACGGGCACTAGTCCCCCTCCATCACGGGCACTAGTCTCCCTCCATCACGGGCACTAGTCTCCGCTCCATCACAGACACTAATCCCCCTCCATCACGGGCACTAATGCCCACCTCCATCATGGGCACTAGTCTCCCCACCATCACGGGCACTAGACCCCCTCCATCACGGGCACTAGTCTCCCCTCCGTCACAGGCACTAGTCTCCCCTCCATCACGGGCAGTGGACACCCACCCTCCATCACGGGCACTAGACACCCACCCTCCATCACGGGCACTAGTCTCCCCTCCATCACGGGCACTAGTCCCCCTCCATCACGGGCACTAGTCTCCCTCCATCACGGGCACTAGTCCCCCCTCCATCACGGGCACTAGTCCCCCCTCCATCACGGGCACTAGTCCCCCCCTCCATCACGGGCACTAGTCTCCCCTCCATCACGGGCACTAGTCTCCCCTCCATCACGGGCACTAGTCTCCCCTCCATCACGGGCACTAGTCTCCCCTCCATCACGGGCACTAGTCTCCCCTCCATCACGGGCACTAGTCCCCCCTCCATCACGGGCACTAGTCTCCCCCTCCATCACGGGCACTAGTCCCCCTCCATCACGGGCACTAACCCCCCTCCATCACGGGCACTAGTCCCCCTCCATCACGGGCACTAACCCCCCTCCATCACGGGCACTAGTCCCCCTCCATCACGGGCACTAGTCTCCCCTCCATCACGGGCACTAGTCTCCCCTCCATCACGGGCACTAGTCTCCCCTCCATCACGGGCACTAGTCCCCCCTCCATCACGGGCACTAGTCCCCCTCCATCACGGGCACTAGTCTCCCCTCCATCACGGGCACTAGTCCCCCCTCCATCACGGGCACTAGTCTCCCCTCCATCACGGGCACTAGTCTCCCCTCCATCACGGGCACTAGTCTCCCCTCCATCACGGGCACTAGTCCCCCCTCCATCACGGGCACTAGTCCCCCCTCCATCACGGGCACTAGTCTCCCCTCCATCACGGGCACTAGTCCCCCCTCCATCACGGGCACTAGTCTCCCCTCCATCACGGGCACTAGTCTCCCACCATCACGGGCACTAGTCCCCCTCCATCACGGGCACTAGTCTCCCTCCATCACGGGCACTAGTCTCCCTCCATCACGGGCACTAGTCCCCCTCCATCACGGGCACTCGTCTCCCCTCCATCACGGGCACTTGTCTCCCTCCATCACGGGCACTAGTCTCCCCTCCATCACGGGCACTAGTCCCCCCTCCATCACGGGCACTAACCCACTTCCATCACGGGCACTAGTCTCCCGACCATCACGGGCACTAGTGCCCCCCTGCATCATGGGCACTAGTCTCCCCTCCATCACGGGCACTAGTCCCCCCTCCATCACGGGCACTAGTCTCCCCTCCATCACGGGCAGAAGTCTCCCTCCATCACGGGCACTAGTCCCCCTCCATCACGGGCACTAACCCCTCCATCACGGGCACTAGTCCCCCCCCTCCATCACGGGCACTAGTCTCCCCTCCATCACGGGCACTAGTCTCCCACCATCACGGGCACTAGTCCCCCCTCCATCCCGGGCACTAAGCCCATCCATCACGGGCTCTAGTCTCCCCTCCATCACGGGCACTAGTTCCCCCCTCCATCACGGGCACTTGCTGCCCGTCCAACACTGGCACTAGTCTACCTCCATCACGGGCACTAGTCTCCCCTCCATCACGGGCACTAGTCTCCCCTCCATCACGGGCACTAGTCTCCCCTCCATCACGGGCACTAGTCTCCCTCCATCACGGGCACTAGTCTCCCTTCCATCACGGGCACTAGTCTCCCCTCCATCAAGGGCACTAGTACCCCCTCCATCACGGGCACTTGTCTCCCTCCATCATGGGCACCAGTACCCCTCCATCACGGGCACTAGTTCCCCCTCCATCACGGGCACTAGTCTCCCCTCCATCACGGGCACTAGTCCCCCCTGCATCACGGGCACTAGTCCCCCCTCCATCACGGGCACTAGTCCCCCTCCATCACGGGCACTAGTCTCCCCTCCATCACGGGCACTAGTCCCCCTCCATCACGGGCACTAGTCCCCCCTCCATCACGGGCACTAGTCCCCCTCCATCACGGGCACTAGTCCCCCTCCATCACGGGCACTAGTCTCCCCTCCATCACGGGCACTAGTCTCCCCTCCATCACGGGCACTAGTCCCCCTCCATCACGGGCACTAGTCCCCCCTCCATCACGGGCACTAGTCTCCCCTCCATCACGGGCACTAGTCTCCCCTCCATCACGGGCACTAGTCCCCCCTCCATCACGGGCACTAACCGACCTCCATCACGGGCACTAGTCCCCCTCCATCACGGGCACTAGTCCCCCCTCCATCACGGGCACTAGTCCCCCCTCCATCACGGGCACTAGTCTCCCCTCCATCACGGGCACTAGTCCCCCTCCATCACGGGCACTAGTCCCCCTCCATCACGGGCACTAGTCCCCCCTCCATCACGGGCACTAGTCCCCCTCCATCACGGGCACTAGTCTCCCCTCCATCATGGGCACTAGTCTCCCCTCCATCACGGGCACGAGTCTCCCACTCCATCACGGGCACTAGTCTAACCCTCCATCACGGGCACTAGTCTACCCCTCCATCACGGGCACTAGTCCCCCTCCATCACGGGCACTAGTCCCCCCTCCATCACGGGCACTAGTCTCCCCTCCATCACGGGCACTAGTCTCCCCCTCCATCACGGGCACTAGTCTCCCCTCCATCACGGGCACTAGTCCCCCCTCCATCACGGGCACTAGTCTCCCCTCCATCACGGGCACTAGTCTCCCCTCCATCACGGGCACTAGTCTCCTCTCCATCACGGGTACTAGTCTCCCCTCCATCACGGGCACTAGACCCCTCCATCATGGGCACTAGTCTCCCCTCCATCACGGGCACTAGTCTCCCCTCCATCACGGGCACTAGTCCCCCCTCCATCACGGGCACTAACCCACCTCCATCACGGGCACTAGTCCCCCCTCCATCACGGGCACTAGTCTCCCCTCCATCACGGGCACTAGTCTCCCCTCCATCACGGGCACTAGTCCCCCTCCATCACGGGCACTAGTGCCCACCTCCATCACGGGCACTAGTCTCCCCTCCATCACGGGCACTAGTCCCCCCCCTCCATCACGGGCACTAGTCTCCCCTCCATCACGGGCACTAGTCCCCCCTCCATCACGGGCACTAAGCCCCCTCCATCACGGGCACTAGTCCCCCTCCATCACGGGCACTAGTCCCCCCTCCATCACGGGCACTAGTCCCCCCTCCATCACGGGCACTAGTCCCCCTCCATCACGGGCACTAGTCTCCCCTCCATCACGGGCACTAGTCTCCCCTCCATCACGGGCACTAGTCCCCCTCCATCACGGGCACTAGTCCCCCCTCCATCACGGGCACTAGTCTCCCCTCCATCACGGGCACTAGTCTCCCCTCCATCACGGGCACTAGTCCCCCCTCCATCACGGGCACTAACCCACCTCCATCACGGGCACTAGTCCCCCTCCATCACGGGCACTAGTCCCCCCTCCATCACGGGCACTAGTCCCCCCTCCATCACGGGCACTAGTCTCCCCTCCATCACGGGCACTAGTCTCCCCTCCATCACGGGCACTAGTCTCCCCTCCATCACGGGCACTAGTCCCCCTCCATCACGGGCACTAGTCCCCCTCCATCACGGGCACTAGTCCCCCCTCCATCACGGGCACTAGTCTCCCCTCCATCACGGGCACTAGTCTCCCCTCCATCACGGGCACTAGTCTCCCCTCCATCACGGGCACTAGTCTCCCACTCCATCACGGGCACTAGTCTCCCTCCATCACGGGCACTAGTCTACCCCTCCATCACGGGCACTAGTCCCCCTCCATCACGGGCTCTAGTCCCTCCTCGATCACGGGCACTAGTCTCCCCTCCATCACGGGCACTGGTCTCTCCCCCCCATCACGGGCACTAGTCTACCCTTCCATCACGGGCACTAGTCCCCACCTCCATCACGGGCACTAATCTCCCCATGCATCACGGGCACTAGTCTCCCCTCCATCACGGGCACCAGTCTCCCCTCCATCACGGGCACTAGTCTCCCCTCCATCAGGGGCACTAGACACCTCCATCACGGGCACTAGTCTCCCCTCCATCACGGGCACCAGTCTCCCCTCCATCACGGGCACTTGTCTCCCTCCATCACGGGCACTAGTCTCCCCTCCATCACGGGCACTAGTCCCCCCTCCATCACGGGCACTAACCCACCTCCATCACGGGCACTAGTCCCCACCTCCATCACGGGCACTAGTCTCCCCTCCATCACGGGCACTAGTCTCCCCTCCATCACGGGCACTAGTCTCCTCCTCCATCACGGGTACTAGTCTCCACTCCATCAGGGGCACTAGACACCTCCATCATGGGCACTAGACTCCCCTCCTTCACGGGCACCAGTCCCCCCTCAATCACGGGCATTAACCCACCTCCATCACGGGCACTAGTTCCCCCTCCATCATGGGCACGAGACCCCCACCATCACGGGCACTAGTCTCCCTCCTTCACGGGCACTAGTCTCCGCTCCATCACGGGCACTAATCCCCCTCTATCACGGGCACAAGTCTCCCATCCATCACGGGCACTAGTCTACCCCTCCATCACGGGCACTAGTCCACCTCCATCACAGGCACTAGTCCCCCCTCGATCACGGGCACTAGTCTCCCCTCTATCACGGGCACTGTTCTCCCCCTCCATCACGGGCACTGGTCTAGCCCTCCATCACGGGCACTAGTCTCCCCTCCATCACGGGCACTAGTCTCCCCTCCATCACGGGCACTAACCCCCTCCATCATGGGCACTAGATCCCCTCCATCACGGGCACTAGTCTCCCCTCCATCACGGGCACTAGTGCCCACCTCCATCACGGGCACTAGTATACCCTTCCATCACGGGCACCAGTCGCCCTCCATCACGGGCACTAGTCTCCCCTCCATCACGGGCACTAGTCCCCCCTCCATCACGGGCACTAGTCTCCCCTCCATCACGGGCACTAGTCTCCCTCCATCACGGGCACTAGTCCCCCTCCATCACGGGCACTAGTCTCCCCTCCATCACGGGCACTAGTCTCCCCTCCATCACGGGCACTAACCCCCGAATCCATCAAGGGCACTAGCTCCCCTCCATCACGGGCACTAGTCTCCCACCCACACGGGCACTAGTTCCCCCTCCATCACGGGCACTAGTTCCCCTCCATCACGGGCACTAGTCCCCCTCCATCACGGGCACTAGTCTCCCCTCCATCACGGGCACTAGTCTCCCCTCCATCACGGGCACTAGTCTCCCTCCATCACGGGCACTAGTCTCCCTCCATCACGGGCACTAAGCCCATCCATCACGGGCACTAGTCCCCCCTCCATCACGGGCACTAGTCTCCCTCCATCACGGGCACTAGTCCACCCTCCATCACGGGCACTAGCCCCCTCCATCACGGGCACTAACCCCAATCCATCACGGGCACTAGTCTCCCCTCCATCACGGGCACTAGTCCCCCCTCCATCACGGGCACTAGTCTCCCTCCATCACGGGCACTAGTCTCCCCTCCATCACGGGCACTAGTCTCCCCTCCATCACGGGCACTAGTCTCCCTCCATCACGGGCACTAGTCTCCCCTCCATCACGGGCACTAGTCTCCCCTCCATCACGGGCACTAGTCTCCCCTCCATCACGGGCACTAGTCCCCCCTCCATCACAGGCACTAGTGCCCACCTCCATCACGGGCACTAGTCTCCCCTCCATCACGGGCACTAGTCCCCCCTCCATCACGGGCACTAGTCTCCCCTCCATCACGGGCACTAGTCCCCCTCCATCACGGGCACTAGTGCCCACCTCCATCACGGGCACCAGTCTCACCTCAATCATGGGCACTAGTCCCCCCTCCATCACGGGCACTAGTCCCCCCTCCATCACGGGCACTAGTCCCCCTCCATCACGGGCACTAGTCCCCCTCCATCACGGGCACTAGTCTCCCCTCCATCACGGGCACTAGTCCCCCCTCCATCACGGGCACTAAGCCCCCTCCATCACGGGCACTAGTCCCCCTCCATCACGGGCACTAGTCTCCCTCCATCACGGGCACTAGTCTCCCTCCATCACGGGCACTAGTCCCCCTCCATCACGGGCACTAGTCCCCCCTCCATCACGGGCACTAGTCTCCCCTCCATCACGGGCACTAGTCTCCCCTCCATCACGGGCACTAGTCCCCCCTCCATCACGGGCACTAACCCACCTCCATCACGGGCACTAGTCCCCCCTCCATCACGGGCACTAGTCTCCCCTCCATCACGGGCACTAGTCTCCCCTCCATCACGGGCACTAACCCCCGAATCCATCACGGGCACTAGTTCCCCTCCATCACGGGCACTAGTCCCCCCTTCCATCACGGGCACTAGTCTCCGCTCCATCACGGGCATTAGTCACCCCTCCATCACGGGCACTAGTCTCCCCTCCATCACGGGCACTAGTCCTCAGCCCTCCATCACGGGCACTAGTCCCCCCTCCATCACGGGCACTAGTCTCCCCTCCATCACGGGCACTAGTCTCCCCTCCATCACGGGCACTAGTCACACCTCCATCACGGGCACTAGTCCCCCCTGCATCACGGGCACTAGTCTCCCCTCCATCACGGGCACTAGTCTCCCTCCATCACGGGCACTAGTCTCCCCTCCATCACGGGCACTAGTCTCCCCTCCATCACGGGCACTAGTTCCCCCTCCATCACGGGCACTAGTCCCCCTCCATCACGGGCACTAGTCTCCCCCTCCATCACGGGCACTAGTCTCCCCTCCATAACAGTCACTAATCCCCCTCCATCACGGACACTAACCCACCTCCATCACGGGTACTAGTCCCCTCTCCTTCATGGCCAGTAGTCTCCCCTCCATCACGGGCACTAGTCTCCCCTCCATCACGGGCACTAGTCTCCCATCCATCACGGGCACTAGTCTCCCCTCCATCACGGGCACTAGTCCCCCCTCCATCACGGGCACTAGTCTCCCCTCCATCACGGGCACTAGTCTCCCCTCCATCACGGGCACTAGTCTAGCCCTCCATCACGGGCACTAGTCTCCCCTCCATCACGGGGAGTAGTCTCCCCTCCATAACGGCCACTAACCCCCTGCATCATGGGCAGTAGATCCCATCCATCACGGGCACTAGTCCCCCCTGCATCATGGGCACTAGACCCACACCATCACGGGCACTAGTCTCCCACTCCATCACGGTCACTAGTCTCCCCTCCATCACGGGCACTAGTCCCCCTCCATCACGGGCACTAGTCCCCCCTCCATCACGGGCACTAGTCTCCCCTCCATCACGGGCACTAGTCTCCCCTCCATCACGGGCACTAGTCTCCCCTCCATCACGGGCACTAGTCTCCCTCCATCACGGGCACTAGTCTCCCCTCCATCACGGGCACTAGTCTCCCCTCCATCACGGGCACTAGTCTCCCTCTCCATCACGGGCACTAGTCTCCCCTCCATCACGGGCACTAGTCCCCCTCCATCACGGGCACTAACCCACCTCCATCACGG
Source organism: Mobula hypostoma (assembly GCF_963921235.1). Lineage (NCBI taxonomy): Eukaryota > Metazoa > Chordata > Chondrichthyes > Myliobatiformes > Myliobatidae > Mobula > Mobula hypostoma. Next base: position 104,953,084 of record NC_086102.1, on the reverse strand, counting down.
GCACTAGTCTCCCATCCATCACGGGCACTAGACCCCCTCCATCACGGGCACTAGTCTCCCTCCATCACGGGCACTAGTCTCCCCTCCATCACGGGCACTAGTCCCCCTCCATCACGGGCACTAGTCCCACCTCCATCACGGGCACTAGTCTCCCCTCCATCACGGGCACTAGTCCCCCTCCATCACGGGCACTAGTCTCCCCTCCATCACGGGCACTAGTCTCCCCTCCATCACGGGCACTAGTTTCCCCCCTCCATCACGGGCACTAGCCCCCCTCCATCACGGGCACTAGTCCCCCCTCCATCACGGGCACTAGTCCCCCTCCATCACGGGCACTAGTCTCCCCTCCATCACGGGCACTAGTCTCCCCTCCATCACGGGCACTAGTCCCCCCTCCATCACGGGCACTAGTCTCCCCTCCATCACGGGCACTAGTCTCCCCTCCATCACGGGCACTAGTCTCCCCTCCATCACGGGCACTAGTCTCCCCTCCATCACGGGCACTAGTCCCCCCTCCATCACGGGCACTAGTCCCCCCTCCATCACGGGCACTAGTCTCCCCTCCATCACGGGCACTAGTCCCCCTGCATCACGGGCACTAACCCCCCTCCATCACGGGCACTAGTCCCCCCTCCATCACGGGCACTAGTCCCCCTCCATCACGGGCACTAGTCCCACCTCCATCACGGGCACTAGTCTCCCCTCCATCACGGGCACTAGTCCCCCCTCCATCACGGGCACTAGCCCCCTCCATCACGGGCACTAGTCCCCCCTCCATCACGGGCACTAGTCTCCCCTCCATCACGGGCACTAGTCTCCCTCCATCACGGGCACTAGTCCCCCCTCCATCACGGGCACTAGTCTCCCCTCCATCACGGGCACTAGTCTCCCCTCCATCACGGGCACTAGTCTCCCCTCCATCACGGGCACTAGTCTCCCCTCCATCACGGGCACTAGTCCCCCCTCCATCACGGGCACTAGTCCCCCCTCCATCACGGGCACTAGTCTCCCCTCCATCACGGGCACTAGTCCCCCTCCATCACGGGCACTAGTCTCCCTCCATCACGGGCACTAGTCTCCATTCCATCACGGGCACTAGTCTCCCCTCCATCACGGGCACTAGTCTCCCTCCATCACGGGCACTAGTCTCCCCTCCATCACGGGCACTAGTCCCCCCTCCATCACGGGCACTAAGCCCATCCATCACGGGCACTAGTCTCTCCTCTCCATCACGGGCACTAGTCCCCCCTCCATCACGGGCACTAGTCTCCCTCCATCACGGGCACTAGTCCCACCTCCATCACGGGCACTAGTCTCCCCTCCATCACGGGCACTAGTCCCCCTCCATCATGGGCACTAGTCTCCCCTCCATCATGGGCACTAGACTTCCCACCTCCATCACGGGCACTAGTCTGCCCTCCATCACGGGCACTAGTCTCCCCTCCATCACTGGCATTAGTCTCCCCTCCATCACGGGCACTAGTCTCCCCTCCATCACGGGCACTAGTCCCCCTGCATCATGGGCACTAACCCCCCTCCATCACGGGCACTAGTCCCCACCCATCACGGGCACTAGTCCCCCTCCATCATGGGCACTTGTGCCCACCTCCATCACGTGCACTAGTCTCCCCACCATCATTGGCACTAGTCCCCCTCCACCACGGGCACTAAGCCCCCTCCATCACGGGCACTAGTCCCCCTCCATCACGGGCACTAGTCCCCCCTCCATCACGGGCACTAGTCTCCCCTCCATCACGGGCACTAGTCCCCCCTCCATCACGGGCACTAGTCTCCCCTCCATCACGGGCACTAGTCTCCCCTCCATCACGGGCACTAGTCCCCCCTCCATCACGGGCACTAGTCTCCCCTCCATCACGGGCACTAGTCCCCCTCCATCACGGGCACTAGTCCCCCTCCATCACGGGCACTAGTCCCCTCCATCACGGGCACTAGTCTCCCTCCATCACGGGCACTAGTCTCCCTTCCATCACGGGCAGAAGTCTCCCCTCCATCACGGGCACTGGTCTCCCTCCATCATGGGCACTAGTCTCCCCTCCATCACGGGCACTAGTCCCCCCTCCATCACGGGCATTAACCCACCTCCATCACGGGCAATAGTCTCCCCTCCATCACGGGCACTAGTCTCCCCTCCATCACGGGCACCAGTCCCCCTCCATCACGGGCACTAGTCCCCCCTCCATCACGGGCACTAACCCCCCTCCATCACGGGCACTAGTCTCCCCTCCATCACGGGCACTAGTCTCCCTCCATCACGGGCACTAGGTTCCCCTCCATCACGGGCACTAGTCTCCCCTCCATCACGGGCACTAGTCCCCCCTCCATCACGGGCATTAACCCACCTCCATCACGGGCAATAGTCTCCCCTCCATCACGGGCACTAGTCTCCCCTCCATCACGGGCACTAGTCTCCCCTCCATCACGGGCACTAGTCTCCCCTCCATCACGGGCACTAGTCCCCCTCCATCACGGGCACTAGTTCCCCCTCCATCATGGGCACTGTTACCCCCTCCATCACGGGCACTAACCCACCTCCATCACGGGCACTAGTCCCCCCTCCATCACGGGCAGTAGTCTCCCCTCCATCACGGGCACTAGTCTCCCCTCCATCACGGGCACTAGTCTCCCCTCCATCACGGGCACTAGTCCCCCCTCCATCACGGGCACTAACCCACCTCCATCACGGGCACTAGTCCCCCTCCATCACGGGCAATAGTCTCAACTCCATCACGGGCACTAGTCTCCCCTCCATCACGGGCACTAGTCTCCCCTCCATCACGGGCACTAGTCCCCCTCCATCACGGGCACTAGTCTCCCCTCCATCACGGGCACTAGTCCCCCTCCATCACGGGCACTAGTCCCCCTCCATCACGGGCACTAGTCTCCCCTCCATCACGGGCACTAGTCCCCCTCCATCACGGGCACTAGTCTCCCCTCCATCACGGGCACTAGTCTCCCCTCCATCACGGGCACTAGTCCCCCCCTCCATCACGGGCACTAGTCCCCCCTCCATCACGGCTACTATTACCCCCCCCCCACTCCATCAGGCGCATTTGTCCCCCTCCATCACGGGCACTAGTCCCCCCTCCATCACGGGCACTAGTCCCCCCTCCATCACGGGCACTAGTCCCCCTCCATCACGGGCACTAGTCTCCCCTCCATCACGGGCACTAGTCCCCCTCCATCACGGGCACTAGTCTCCCCTCCATCACGGGCACTAGTCTCCCCTCCATCACGGGCACTAGTCTCCCCTCCATCACGGGCACTAGTCTCCCCTCCATCACGGGCACTAGTCTCCCTCCATCACGGGCACTAGTCTCCCCTCCATCACGGGCACTAGTCTCCCCTCCATCACGGGCACTAGTCTCCCCTCCATCACGGGCACTAGTCCCCCTCCATCACGGGCACTAGTCCCCTCCATCACGGGCACTAGTCTCCCCTCCATCACGGGCACTAGTCCCCCTCCATCACGGGCACTAACCCACCTCCATCACGGGCACTAGTCCCCCCTCCATCACGGGCACTAGTCTCCCCTCCATCACGGGCACTAGTCTCCCCTCCATCACGGGCACTAACCCACTTCCATCACGGGCACTAGTCTCCCTCCATCACGGGCACTAACCCACCTCCATCACGGGCACTAGTCTCCCTCCATCACGGGCACTAGTCTCCCCCTCCATCACGGGCACTAGTCTCCCCTCCATCACGGGCACTAGTCCCCCCTCCATCACGGGCACTAGTCTCCCTCCATCACGGGCACTAGTCTCCCCTCCATCACGGGCACTAACCCCCCTCCATCACGGGCACTAGTCCCCCCTCCATCACGGGCACCAATCTCCTCTCCATCACGGGCACTAGTCACACCTCCATCACGGGCACTAGTTCCCCTCCATCACGGGCACTAGTCCCCCCTCCATCACGGGCACTAACCCCCCTCCATCACGGGCACTAGTCTCCCCTCCATCACGGGCACTAGTCTCCCTCCATCACGGGCACTAGTCCCCCCTCCATCACGGGCACTAGTCTCCCCTCCATCACGGGCACTAGTCCCCCCTCCATCACGGGCACTAGTCTCCCCCTCCATCACGGGCACTAGTCCCCCCTCCATCACGGGCACTAGTCCCCCTCCATCACGGGCACTAGTCTCCCCTCCATCACGGGCACTAGTCTCCCCTCCATCACGGGCACTAGTCTCCCCTCCATCACGGGCACTAGTCCCCCTCCATCACGGGCACTAGTCTCTCCCTCCATCACGGGCACTAGTCCCCCCTCCATCACGGGCACTAACCCACCTCCATCACGGGCACTAGTCTCCCCTCCATCACGGGCACTAGTCCCCCTCCATCACGGGCACTAGTCTCCCTCCATCACGGGCACCAACTCCCTCCATCACGGGCACTAGTCTCCCCTCCATCACGGGCACTAGTCCCCCTCCATCACGGGCACTAGTCTCCCTCCATCACGGGCACTAGTCCCCCTCCATCACGGGCACTAACTCCCCTCCATCACGGGCACTAGTCCCCCCTCCATCACGGGCACTAGTCTCCCCTCCATCACGGGCACGAGTCCCACCTCCATCACGGGCAGTAGTCCCACTCCATTACGGGCACTAGTCCCCCCTCTTCACGGGCACTGAACCCCTCCATCACGGGCACTAGTATCCCCTCCATCACGGGCACTAGTCCCCCTCCATCACGGGCACTAGTCCCCCCTCCATCACGGGCACTAGTCTCCCCTCCATCACGGGCACTAGTCCCCCTCCATCACGGGCACTAGTCTCCCCTCCATCACGGGCACTAGTCTCCCCTCCATCACGGGCACTAGTCCCCCCTCCATCACGGGCACTAGTCCCCCCTCCATCACGGCTACTATTACACCCCCCCCTCACTCCATCAGGGGCATTTGTCCCCCTCCATCACGGGCACTAGTCCCCCCTCCATCACGGGCACTAGTCCCCCCTCCATCACGGGCACTAGTCCCCCTCCATCACGGGCACTAGTCTCCCCTCCATCACGGGCACTAGTCCCCCTCCATCACGGGCACTAGTCTCCCCTCCATCACGGGCACTAGTCTCCCCTCCATCACGGGCACTAGTCTCCCCTCCATCACGGGCACTAGTCTCCCCTCCATCACGGGCACTTGTCTCCCTCCATCACGGGCACTAGTCTCCCATCCATCACGGGCACTAGTCTCCCCTCCATCACGGGCACTAGTTCCCCCTGCATAACAGTCACTAATCCTCCTCCATTACGGGCACTAGTTCTCCTCCATCTCGGGCACTAGTTCTCCTCCATCTCAGGCACTAACCCCCTCCAAAACGGACACTAACCCACCTCCATCACGGGCACTAGTCCCCCCTCCATCACGGGCACTAGTCCCCTTCCATCACGGGCACTAGTTCCACCCTCCATCACGGGCACTAACCCCCCTCCATCACGGGCACTAGTCTCCCTCCATCACGGGCACTAACCCACTTCCATCACGGGCACTAGTCTCCCTCCATCACGGGCATTAGTCTCCCCTCCATCACGGGCACTAGTCTCCCCTCCATCACGGGCACTAGTCCCCCCTCCATCACGGGCACTAGTCTCCCTCCATCACGGGCACTAGTCACCCTCCATCACGGGCACTAACCCCCTCCATCACGGGCACTAGTCCCACCCTCCATCACGGGCACTAGTCTCCCCTCCATCACGGGCACTAGTCCCACCTCCATCACGGGCACTAGTCCCCCTCCATCACGGGCACTAGTCGCCCTCCATCACGGGCACTAACCCCCTTCCATCACGGGCACTAGTCTCCCCTCCATCACGGGCACTAGTCTCCCTCCATCACGGGCACTAGTCCCCCTCCATCACGGGCACTAGTCTCCCCTCCATCACGGGCACTAGTCCCCCCTCCATCACGGGCACTAGTCTCCCCTCCATCACGGGCACTAGTCCCCCCCTCCATCACGGGCACTAGTCCCCCTCCATCACGGGCACTAGTCTCCCCTCCATCACGGGCACTAGTCTCCCCTCCATCACGGGCACTTGTCTCCCTCCATCATGGGCACCAGTACCCCTCCATCACGGGCACTAGTCTCTCCTCCATCACGGGCACTAGTCCCCCCTCCATCACGGGCACTAACCCACCTCCATCACGGGCACTAGTCTCCCCTCCATCACGGGCACTAGTCTCCCTCCATCACGGGCACTAGTCTCCCTCCATCACGGGCACTAGTCTCCCTCCATCACGGGCACTAGTCTCCCCTTCCATCACGGGCACTAGTCCCCCTCCATCACGGGCACTAGTCTCCCTCCATCACAGGCACTAGTCTCCCTCCATCACGGGCACTAACCCCCATCCATCACGGGCACTAGTCTCTCCCTCCATCACGGGCACTAGTCTCCCCTCCATCACGGGCACGAGTCCCACCTCCATCACGGGCACTAGTCCCACTCCATCACGGGCACTAGTCCCCCCTCCTTCACGGGCACTAACACCCTTCCATCACGGGCACTAGTCTCCCCTCCATCACGGGCACTAGTCTCCCTCCATCACGGGCACTAGTCCCCCTCCATCACGGGCACTAGTCCCCCTCCATCACGGGCACTAGTCCCCCCTCCATCACGGGCACTAGTCTCCCCTCCATCACGGGCACTAGTCCCCCCTCCATCACGGGCACTAACCCCCCTCCATCACGGGCACTAGTCTCCCCTCCATCACGGGCACTAGTCTCCCCTCCATCACGGGCACTAGTCTCCCTCCATCATGGGCACCAGTACCCCTCCATCACGGGCACTAGTCTCCCCTCCATCACGGGCACTAGTCCCCCCTCCATCACGGGCATTAACCCACCTCCATCACGGGCACTAGTCTCCCCTCCATCACGGGCACTAGTCTCCCCTCCATCACGGGCACTAGTCCCCCCTCCATCACGGGCATTAACCCACCTCCATCACGGGCAATAGTCTCCCCTCCATCACGGGCACTAGTCTCCCCTCCATCACGGGCACTAGTCCCCCCTCCATCACGGGCACTAGTCCCCCTCCATCACGGGCACTAGTCCCCCCTCCATCACGGGCACTAGTCCCCCCTCCATCACGGGCACTAGTCTCCCCTCCATCACGGGCACTAGTCCCCCTCCATCACGGGCACTAGTCTCCCCTCCATCACGGGCACTAGTCCCCCTCCATCACGGGCACTAGTCCCCCTCCATCACGGGCACTAGTCTCCCCTCCATAACGGGCACTAGTCCCCCTCCATCACGGGCACTAGTGCTCACCTGGATCACGGGCATCAGTCTCAACTCCATCACGGACACGAGACCCCCCACTCCATCACGGGCACTAGTCCCCCCTCCATCACGGGCACTAGTCCCCCCTCCATCACGGGCACTAGTCCCCCCTCCATCACGGGCACTAGTCTCCCTCCATCACGGGCACTAGTCCACCACTCCATCACGGGCACTAGTCCCCACCTCCATCACGGGCACTAGTCCCCCCTCCATCACGGGCATTAACCCACCTCCGTCACGGGCAATAGTCTCCCCTCCATTACGGGCACTAGTCTCCCCTGCATCATGGGCACTAGTCTCCCCTCCATCACGGGCACTAGTCTCCCTCCATCACGGGCACTAGTCTCCGCTCCATCACGGGCACTAGTCTCCCCTCCATAACGGGCACTAGTCCCCTTCCATCACGGGTACTCGTGCACACCTCCATCACGGGCATCAGTCTCAACTCCATCACGGACACGAGTCCCCTCCATCCATCATAGGCACTCGTTCCCCCTCCATCACCGGCACTATTACCCCCCCCCCCACTCCATCAGGGGCACTAGTTCCCCTCCATCACGGGCAGCAGTTCCCCCTACATCACGGGCACTAGTTCCCCCTCCATCACGGGCACTAGTCCCCCTCCATCACGGGCACTAGTCTACCACTCCATCACTGGCACTAGTCCCCACCTCCATCACGGGCACTAGTCTCCCTCCGTTACGGGCACTAATCCCTTCCATCACGGGCACTAGTCTCCCCTCCATCACGGGCACTAGTCCCCCCTCCATCACGGGCACTAGTCTCCCCTCCATCACGGGCACTAGTCCACCTCCATCACGGGCACTAGTCCCCCCTCCATCACGGGCACTAGTCTCCCCTCCATCACGGGCACTAGTCTCCCCTCCATCACGGGCACTAGTCTCCCTCCATCATGGGCACCAGTACCCCTCCATCACGGGCACTAGTCTCCCCTCCATCACGGGCACTAGTCCCCCCTCCATCACGGGCACTAACCCACCTCCATCACGGGCACTAGTCTCCCCTCCATCACGGGCACTAGTCTCCCTCCATCATGGGCACTAGTACCCCTCCATCACGGGCACTAGTCTCCCACTCCATCACGGGCACTAGTCCCCCTCCATCACGGGCACTAGTCCCCCTTCCATCACGGGCACTAGTCTCCCCTCCATCACGGGCACTAGTCCCCCCCTCCATCACGGGCACTAGTGTCCCCTCCATCACGGGCACTAGTCCCCCCTCCATCACGGGCACTAGTCCCCCTCCATCACGGGCACTAGTTTCCCCTCCATCACGGGCACTAGTCTCCCCTCCATCACGGGCACTAGTCTCCCCTCCATCACGGGCACTAGTCTCCCCTCCATCACGGGCACTAGTCTCCCCACTCCATCACGGGCACTAGTCCCCCTCCATCACGGGCACTAGTCCCCCCTCCATCACGGGCACTAGTCCCCCCTCCATCACGGGCACTAGTCTCCCCTCCATCACGGGCACTAGTCTCCCCTCCATCACGGGCACTAGTCCCCCCTCCATCACGGGCACTAGTCTCTCCTCCATCACGGGCACTAGTCCCCCCTCCATCACGGGCACTAACCCCATCCATCACGGGCACTAGTCTCCCCTCCATCACGGGCACTAGTCTCCCTCCATCACGGGCACTAGTCTCCCTCCATCACGGGCACTAGGTCCCCCTCCATCACGGGCACTAGTCTCCCCTCCATCACGGGCACAAGTCCCACCTCCATCACGGGCACTAGTCTCCCCTCCATCACGGGCACTAGTCACCCTCCATCACGGGCACTAGTCCCCCCTCCGTCACGGGCACTAGTCCCACCCTCCATCACGGGCACTAGTCTCCCCTCCATCACGGGCACTAGTCCCACCTCCATCACGGGCACTAGTCCCACTCCATCACGGGCACTAGTCTCCCCTCCATCACGGGCACTAACCCCCCTCCATCACGGGCACTAGTCTCCCCTCCATCACGGGCACTAGTCTCCCTCCATCACGGGCACTAGTCCCCCTCCATCACGGGCACTAGTCTCCCCTCCATCACGGGCACTAGTCCCCCCTCCATCACGGGCACTAGTCTCCCCTCCATCACGGGCACTAGTCCCCCCCTCCATCACGGGCACTAACCCCCCTCCATCACGGGCACTAGTCCCCCTCCATCACGGGCACTAGTCTCCCCTCCATCACGGGCACTTGTCTCCCTCCATCATGGGCACCAGTACCCCTCCATCACGGGCACTAGTGCCCCCTCCATCACGGGCACTAGTCCCCCCTCCATCACGGGCACTAGTCTCCCCTCCATCACGGGCACTAGTCCCCCTCCATCACGGGCACTAGTCTCCCCTCCATCACGGGCACTAGTCTCCCCTCCATCACGGGCACTAGTCCCCCTCCATCACGGGCACTAGTCTCCCCTCCATCACGGGCACTAGTTCCCCCCTCCATCACGGGCACTAGTCCCCCCTCCATCACGGCTACTAATACAACCCTCCCCCACTCCATCAGGCGCACTAGTCCCCCTCCATCACGGGCACTAGTCCCCCCTCCATCACGGGCACTAGTCCCCCCTCCATCACGGGCACTAGTCTCCCCTCCATCACGGGCACTAGTCTCCCCTCCATCACGGGCACTAGTTCCCCCTCCATCACGGGCACTAATCCCCCTCCATCACGGGCACTAATCCGCCTCCATCACGGGTACTAGTCCCCTCTCCTTCATGGCCAGTAGTCTCCCCTCTATCACGGGCACTACTCCCCCTCCATCACGGGCACTAACCCACCTCCATCACGGGCACTAGTCCCCACTCCATCACGGGCACTAGTCCCCCTCCATCACGGGCACTAGTCTCCCCTCCATCACGGGCACTAGTCTCCCCTCCATCACGGGCATTAGTACTCCTCCATCACGGGCACTAGTCTCCCCTCCATCACGGGCACTAGTCTCCCCTCCATCACGGGCACTAACCCACCTCCATCACGGGCACTAGTCTCCCTCCATCACGGGCACTAGTCTCCCCCTCCATCACGGGCACTAGTCCCCCCTCCATCACGGGCACTAGTCCCCCCTCCATCACGGGCACTAGTCTCCCTCCATCACGGGCACTAGTCACCCTCCATCACGGGCACTAACCCCCTCCATCACGGGCATTAGTCCCCCTCCATCACGGGTACTAGTCTCCCCTCCATCACGGGCACTAGTCCCCCTCCATCACGGGCACTAGTCCCCCACTCCATCACGGGCACTAGTCCCCCCCCTCCATCACGGGCACTAACCCCCCTCCATCACGGGCACTAGTCTCCCCTCCATCACGGGCACTAGTCTCCCTCCATCACGGGCACTAAGCCCTCTCCATCACGGGCACTAGTCTCCCCTCCATCACGGGCACTAGTCCCCCCTCCATCACGGGCACTAGTCTCCCCTCCATCACGGGCACTAGTCCACCTCCATCACGGGCACTAGTCTCCCCTCCATCACGGGCACTAGTCTCCCCTCCATCATGGGCACCAGTACCCCTCCATCACGGGCACTAGTCTCCCCTCCATCACGGGCACTAGTCTCCCTCCATCACGGGCACTAGTCTCCCTCCATCACGGGCACTAGGTCCCCCCTCCATCACGGGCACTAGTCTCCCCTCCATCACGGGCACTAGTCCCACCTCCATCACGGGCACTACTCTCCCTCAATCACGGGCTCTAGTCTCCCTCAATCACGGGCACTAGTCTCCCTTCCATCACGGGCACAAGTCTCCCCTCCATCACGGGCACTAGTCTCCCCTCCATCACGGGCACTAATCCCACCTCCATCACGGGCACTAGCCCAACCCACTCCATCACGGGCACTAGTCCCCCTCCATCACGGGCACTAGATCCCCTCCATCACGGGCACTAGTCTCCCCTCCATCACGGGCACTAGTCTCCCTCCATCACGGGCACTATTCCCCTCCATCACGGGCACTAGTCTCCCCTCCATCACGGGCACTAGTCCCCCCTCCATCACGGGCACTAGTCTCCCCTCCATCACGGGCACTAGTCCACCTCCATCACGGGCACTAACCCCCCTCCATCACGGGCACTAGTCTCCCCTCCATCACGGGCACTAGTCTCCCCTCCATCACGGGCACTAGTCTCCCCTCCATCAAGGGCACTAGTCCCCCCTCCATCACGGGCACTTGTCTCCCTCCATCATGGGCACCAGTACCCCTCCATCACGGGCACTAGTGCCCCCTCCATCACGGGCACTAGTCCCCCCTCCATCACGGGCACTAGTCTCCCTCCATCACGGGCACTAGTCTCCCCTCCATCACGGGCACTAGTCTCCCCTCCATCACGGGCACTAGTCCCCCTCCATCACGGGCACTAGTTCTCCCTCCATCATGGGCACTAGTCTCCCTCCATCACGGGCACTAGTCCCCCTCCATCACGGGCACTAGTCTCCCCTCCATCACGGGCACTAGTCCCCCTCCATCACGGGCACTAGTCTCCCCTCCATCACGGGCATCAGTCTCCCCTCCATCACGGACACGAGTCCCCCCTACTCCATCAGGCGCACTAGTCCCCCTCCATCACGGGCACTAGTCCCCCCCTCCATCACGGGCACTAATCCCTCCTCCATCACGGGCACTAGTCCCCCTCCATCACGGGCACTAGTCTCCCCTCCATCACGGGCACTAGTCCCCCTCCATCACGGGCACTAGTCTCCCCTCCATCACGGGCACTAGTCTCCCCTCCATCACGGGCACTAGTCTCCCTCCATCACGGGCACTAGTCTCCCCTCCATCACGGGCACTAGTCTCCCCTCCATCACGGGCACTAGTCCCCCTCCATCACGGGCACTAGTCTCCCATCCATCACGGGCACTAGTCTCCCCTCCATCACGGGCACTAGTCTCCCCTCCATCACGGGCACTAGTCCCCCCTCCATCACGGGCACTAGTCTCCCCTCCATCACGGGCACTAGTCTCCCCTCCATCACGGGCACTAGTCTCCCTCAATCACGGGCACTAGTCTCCCTTCCATCACGGGCAGAAGTCTCCCCTCCATCACGGGCACTAGTCTCCCTCCATCATGGGCACCAGTACCCCTCCATCACGGGCACTAGTCCCCCCTCCATCACGGGCACTAGTCTCCCTCCATCATGGGCACCAGTACCCCTCCATCACGGGCACTAGTGCCCCCTCCATCACGGGCACTAGTTCCCCCTCCATCACGGGCACTAGTCTCCCCTCCATCACGGGCACTAGTCTCCCCTCCATCACGGGCACTAGTCTCCCCTCCATCACGGGCACTAGTCTCCCCTCCATCACGGGCACTAGTCTCCCCTCCATCACGGGCACTAGTCTCCCTCCATCACGGGCACTAGTCCCCCTCCATCACGGGCACTAGTCTCCCCTCCATCACGGGCACTAGTCCCCCTCCATCACGGGCACTAGTCTCCCCTCCATCACGGGCACTAGTCTCCCCTCCATCACGGGCACTAGTCCCCCCCTCTCCATCACGGGCACTAGTCCCCCTCCATCACGGGCACTAGTCCCCCCTCCATCACGGGCAGTAGTCCCCCTCCTCCATCACGGGCACTAGTCCCCCTCCATCACGGGCACTAGTCTCCCCTCCATCACGGGCACTAGTCCCCCTCCATCACGGGCACTAGTCTCCCCTCCATCACGGGCACTAGTCTCCCCTCCATCACGGGCACTAGTCCCCCTCCATCACGGGCACTAGTCTCCCCTCCATCACGGGCACTAGTCTCCCCTCCATCACGGGCACTAGTCCCCCCCATCCATCACGGGCACTAGTCCCCCTCCATCACGGGCACTAATGCCCCCTCCCTCCCCACTCCATCAGGGCACTGGTCCCCCTCCATCACGGGCACTAGTCCCCCCTCCATCACGGGCACTAGTCCCCCCTCCATCACGGGCACTAGTCTCCCCTCCATCACGGGCACTAGTCTCCCCTCCATCACGGGCACTAGTCCCCCTCCATCACGGGCACTAGTCTCCCCTCCATCACGGGCACTAGTCTCCCCTCCATCACGGGCACTAGTCTCCCTCCATCACGGGCACTAATCCTCCTCCATCACGGGCACTAGTCCCCTCCATCACGGGCACTAGTCTCCCCTCCATAACAGGCACTAATCCCCCTCCATCACGGACACTAACCCACCTCCATCACGGGTACTAGTCCCCACTCCATCACGGGCACTAGACCCCCTCCATCATGGGCGCAAGTCTCCCCTCCATCACGGGCACTTGTCTCCATCCATCATGGGCACCAGTACTCCTCCATCACGAGCACTAGACTCCCCTCTCTCACGGGAACTAGTCTCCCCTCCATCACGGGCATTAACCCACCTCCATCACGGGCACTAGTCTCCCTCCATCACGGGCACTAGTCTCCCTCCATCACGGGCACTAGTCTCCCCTCCATCACGGGCACTAGTCCCCCCTCCATCACGGGCACTAGTCTCCCTCCATCACGGGCACTAGTCACCCTCCATCACGGGCACTAAGCCCATCCATCACGGGATCTAGTCTCTCCCTCCATCACGGGCACTAGTCCCCGCTCCATCACGGGCACTAGTTCCACCCTTCCATCACGGACACTAACACTCTTCCATCACGGGCACTAGTCCCCCTCCATCACGGGCACTAACCCCCTTCCATCACGGGCACTAGTCTCCCCTCCATCACGGGCACTAGTCTCCCTCCATCACGGGCACTAACCCCCCTCCATCACGGGCACTAGTCTCCCCTCCATCACGGGCACTAGTCCCCCCTCCATCACGGGCACTAGTCACCCCTCCATCACGGGCACTAGTCCACCTCCATCACGGGCACTAGTCCCCCTCCATCACGGGCACTAGTCTCCCCCTCCATCACGGGCACTAGTCTCCCCTCCATCACGGGCACTAGTCTCCCTCCATCATGGGCACCGGTACCCCTCCATCACGGGCACTAGACTCTCCTTATCACGGGCACTAGTCCCCCCTCCATCACGGGCACTAACCCACCTCCATCACGGACACTAGTCCCCCCTGCATCATGGGCACTCGTTCCCCCTCCATCACGGGCACTACTCTCCCTCCATCACGGGCTCTAGTCTCCCTCCATCACGGGCACTAGTCTCCCTTCCATCACGGGCAGAAGTCCACCTCCATCACGGGCACAAGTCTCCCTCCATCACGGGCACTAGTCCCCCTCCATCACGGGCACTAAGCCCATCCATCACGGGCACTAGTCCACCCTCCATCACGGGCACTAGTCTCCCCTCCATCACGGGCACTAACCCCACCTCCATCACGGGCACTAGCCCCCCTCCATCACGGGCACTAGTCTCCAGCTCTATCACGGGCACTAACCCCCTCCATCATGGGCACTAGTTCCCCTCCATCACGGGCACTAATCCCCCTCCATTATGGGCACCAGTCTCCCTTCCATCACTGGTGCAGGTCTCCCCTCCATCACGGGCACTTGTCTCCCTCCATCATGGGTTCCGGTACCCCTCCATCACGGGCACTAGTCCCCCCTCCATCACGGGCATTAACCCACCTCCATCACGGGCAATAGTCTCCCCTCCATCACGGGCACTAGTCTCCCGCCATCATGGGCACTAGTACCCCTCCATCACGGGCACTAGTCTCCCCTCCATCACGGGCACTAGTCCCCCCTCCATCACGGGCATTAACCCACCTCCATCACGGGCAATAGACTCCCCTCCATCACGGGCACTAGTCTCAACTCCATCACGAGCGCTAGTCTCCCCTCCATCACGGGCACTTGTCCCGCTCCATCACGGGCACTAGTTACCGTCTATCATGGGCACTAATCCCCCTCCATCACGGGCACTAGTCCCCCTCCATCACGGGCACTAGTCTCCCCTCCATCACGGGCACTAGTCCCCCTCCATCACGGGCACTAGTCCCCACTCCATCACAGGCACTAGTCCCCGCTTCATCACGGGTACTATTATCCCCCCTCCATCAGGGGCACTAGACCCGCTCCATCACGGGCACTAGTCTCCACTCCATCACGGGCACTAGTCCCCCCTCCATCACGGGCACTAGTCCCCCCTCCATCACGGGCACTAGTCTCCCCTCCATCACGGGCACTCGTCCTCCTCCATCACGGGCACTAATCTCCCCTCCATCACGGGCACCAGTCTCCTCTCCATCACGGGCACTAATTCCCCCTCCATCACGGGCACTAATCCTCCTCCATCACGGGCACTAGTCCTCTCTCCATCACGGGCACTAGTCTCCCACCCATCACGGGCACTAATCCCCCTCCATCACGGGCACTAGTCCCCCTCCATCACGGGCACTAGTCTCCCCCTCCATCACGGGCACTAGTCTCCCGTCCATCACGGGCACTAGTCTGCCTCCATCACGGGCACTAGTCTCCCGTCCATCACGGTCACTAGTCTCCCCTCCATAACGGGCACTAGTCCCCCTCCATCACGGGCACTAGTGCACACGTCCATCACGGGCATCAGTCTCAACTCCATCACGGACACGAGACCCCCCATCCATCATAGGCACTCGTCCACCCTCCATCACGGGCACTAGTCCCCCTCCATCACGGGCACTAGTCTCCCCTCCATCACGGGCACTAGTCCCCCTCCATCACGGGCACTAGTCTCCCCTTCATCACGGGGACTATTATCCCCCCTCCATCAGGGGCACTAGACGCCCTCCATCAAAAGCACTAGTCTCCCACTCCATCACTGGCACTTGTCCCCACCTCCATCACGGCACTAGTCTCCCCTCCATCACGGGCACTAGACTCCACACCATCACGGGCACTAGTCTGCCTCCATCACGGGCACTAATCTCCGCACCATCACGGGCACTAGTCTCCCCTCCATCACGGGCACTAGTTCCCCCTCCATAACAGTCACTAATCCTCCTCCATCACGGGCACTAGTCCCCTCTCCATCACGGGCACTAGTCTCCCATCCATCACGGGCACTAGTCCCCCTCCATCACGGGCACTAGTCCCCCTCCATCATGGGCGCAAGTCTCCCCTCCATCACGGGCACTAGTTTCCCATTCCATCAGGGGCACTAGTCTCCCTCCATCACGGGCACTAATCCCCTCCATCACGGGCTCTAGTCTCCCCTCCATCACGGGCACTAGTCCCCCCTCCATCACGGGCACTAACCCCCTCCAGCACGGGCACAATTCTCCTTCCATCACGGGTACTAGTCACCCTCCGCCACAGGCACTAACCCGCTCCAAAATGGGCATTTCTCCCACCCTCCATCACGGGGATTATTCTCCCCTCCATCATGGGCACTAATCCCACCTACATCAGCAGCACTAGCCCAACCCACGCCATCACGGGCACCAGTCCCCAGCTCTATCACGGGCACTAACCCCCTCCATCATGGGCACTAGTCTCCCCTCCATCACGGGCACTAGTCTCCCTCCATCACGGGCACTAATCCCCTCCATCATGGGCACTAGTTCCCCTCCATCACGGGCACTAGTCCCCCCTCCATCCTGGGCACTAGTCACCAAACCATCACGGGCATAGTCCACCTCCATCACGGGCACTAATCCCCCTCCATCATGGGCACCAGTCTCCCTTCCATCACGGGCACTAGTACCCCCTCCGTCACGGGCACTTGTCTCCCTCCATCATGGGCACCAGTACCCCTCCATCACAGGCACTAGACTCTCCTTATCACGGGCACTAGTCCCCCCTCCATCACGGGCATTAACCCACCTCCGTCACGGGCAATAGTCTCCCCTCCATCACGGGCACTAGTCTCCCTCCATCATGGGCACTAGTACCCCTCCATCACGGGCACTAACCCTCTCCATCACGGGCACTAGTCCCACCCTCCATCACGGGCACTAGTCTCCCCTCCATCACGGGCACTAGTCCCCACCTCCATCACGGGCACTAGTCCCCACCCCTCCATCACGGGCACTAGTCCCCCTCCATCACGGGCACTAACCCCCTCCATCACGGGCACTAGTCTCCCCTCCATCACGGGCACTAGTCTCCCTCCATCACGGGCACTAGTCCCCCTCCATCACGGGCACTAGTCCCCACTCCATCACGGGCACTAGTCCCCGCTCCATCACGGGCACTATTATCCCCCCTCCATCACGGGCACTAGACCCCCTCCATCACGGGCACTAGTCTCCCCTCCATCACGGGCACTAGTCCCCCTCCATCACGGGCACTAATCTCCCCTCCATCACGGGCACTAGTCTCCCCTCCATCACGGGCACTAGTCTCCCTCCATCACGGGCACTAGTCTCCACACCATCACGGGCAACTAGTCTCCCCTCCATCACGGGCACTAATTCCCCCTCCATAACTGTCATTAATCCTCCTTCATCACGGGCACTAGTCCTCTCTATATCAGGTGCACTGGTCTCCCACCCATAACAGGCACTAATCCCCCTCCATCACGGGCACTAACCCACCTCCATCACGGGCACTAGTCTCCCCTCCATCACGGGCACTAGTCCCCCTCCATCACGGGCACAAGTCTCCCCTCCATCACGGGCACTAGTCTCCCTCCATCACGGGCACCAGTAC
Organism: Mobula hypostoma; assembly: GCF_963921235.1. Classification (NCBI taxonomy): domain Eukaryota; kingdom Metazoa; phylum Chordata; class Chondrichthyes; order Myliobatiformes; family Myliobatidae; genus Mobula; species Mobula hypostoma. The sequence continues at coordinate 104,935,227 of NC_086102.1, read as the reverse complement.
TCCTCCATCACGGGCACTAGTCTCCCCTCCATCACGGGCACTAGTCTCCCCTCCATCACGGGCACTAGATCCACCTCCATCACGGGCACTAGTTCCCCCTCCATAACGGGCACTAGTCCTCCTCCATCACGGGCACTAATCTCCCCTCTCCATCACGGGCACTAGTCTCCCATCCATCACGGGCACTAATCCCCATCCATCACGGACACTAACCCACCTCCAGCACGGATACTAGTCCCCACTCCATCACGGGCACTAGACCCCCTCCATCACGGGCACTAGTCTCCCCTCCATCACGGGCACTAGTCTCCCTCCATCACGGGCACTAGTCTCTCCTCCATCACGGGCACTAGACTCCCCTCTCTCACGGGAACTAGTCTCCCCTCCATCACGGACACTAGTCTCCCTCCATCACGGGCACTAGTCTCCCATTCCATCAGGGGTACTAGCCTTCCCCTCCATCACGGGCACTGGTGCCCACCACCAGCACGGGCACAATTCTCTTTCAATCACGGGTACTAGTCACCCTCCGCCACAGGCACTAACCCGCTCCATCAAGGGCACTAGTTCCACCCTCCATCACGGGCACTAGTCTCCCCTCCATCATGGGCACTAATCCCACCTACATCACCAGCACTAGCCCAACTCACGCCATCACGGGCACCAGTCCCCAGCTCTATCACGGGCACTAACCCCCTCCATCATGGGCACTAGTTCCCCTCCATCACGGGCACTAGTCTCCCTCCATCACGGGCACTAATCCCCTCCATCATGGGCACTAGTTCCCCTCCATCACGGGCACTAGTCCCCCCTCCATCCTGGGCACTAGTCACCCAACCATCACGGGCATAGTCCACCTCCATCACGGGCACTAATCCCCCTCCATCATGGGCACCAGTCTCCCTTCCATCACGGGCGCAGGTCTCCCCTCCATCACGGGCACTTGTCACCCTCCATCATGGGCACCGGTACCCCTACATCACAGGCACTAGACTCTCCTTATCACGGGCACTAGCACCCCTCCATCACGGGCATTAACCCACCTCCATCACGGGCACTAGTCTCCCCTCCATCACGGGCACTAGTCTCCCCTCCATCACGGGCACTAGTTCCCCCTCCATCACGGGCACTAACCCCCTCCATCACGGGCACTAGTCTCCCCCTCCATCACGGGCACTAGTCTCCCCTCCATCACGGGCACTAATCCCCGCTCCATCACGGGCACTAGCACAACCCACTCCATCACGGGCACTAGTCCCCCTCCATCACGGGCACTAACTCCCCTCCATCACGGGCACTAGTCTCCCCTCCATCACGGGCACTAGTCCCCCCTCCATCACGGGCACTAGTCTCCCCTCCATCACGGGCACTAGTTCTCCCTCCATCACGGGCACTAGTCTCCCTCAATCACGGGCACTAGTCTCCCTTCCATCACGGGCACTAGTCTCCCCTCCATCACGGGCACTAGTCTCCCTCCATCATGGGCACCAGTACCCCTCCATCACGGGCACTAGACTCTCCTTATCACGGGCACTAGTCCCCCCTCCATCACGGGCATTAACCCACCTCCATCACGGGCACTAGTCTCCCCTCCATCACGGGCACTAGTCCCCCCTCCATCACGGGCACTAGTCTCCCTCCATCACGGGCACTAGTCTCCCTTCCATCACGGGCACTAGTCTAACACTCCATCACGGGCACTAGTCTACCGCTCCTTCCCGGGCACTGGTGCCCACCACCAGCACGGGCACAATTCTCCTTCCATCACGGGCACTAGTCTCCCTCCATCACGGGCACTAACCCCCTCCATCACGGGCACTAGTCCCCCTCCATCACGGGCACTAGTCTCCCCTCCATCATGGGCACTAACCCCACCTCCATCACGGGCACTAGCCCAACCCTCCATCACGGGCACTAGTCTCCAGCTCCATCACGGGCACTAACCCCCTCCATCACGGGCACTAGTCTCCCCTCCATCACGGGCACAAGTCTCCCCTCCATCACGGGCACTTGTCTCCCTCCATCATGGGTACCAGTACCCCTCCATCACGGGCACTAGTCCCCCACTCCATCACGGGCATTAACCCACCTCCATCACGGGCAATAGTCTTCCCTCCATCACGGGCACTAGTCTCCCGCCATCATGGGCACCGGTACCCCTCCATCACGGGCACTAGTCTCGCCTCCATCACGGGCACTAGTCCCCCCTCCATCACGGGCATTAACCCACCTCCATCACGGGCACTAGTCTCCCCTCCATCACGGGCACTAGTCTCCCCTCCATCACGGGCACTAGTCTCCCCTCCATCACGGGCACTAGTCCCCCTCCATCACGGGCACTAGTCCCCCCTCCATCACGGGCACTAACCCACCTCCATCACGGGCACTAGTCTCCCCTCCATCACGGGCACTAGTCTCCCTCCATCATGGGCACTAGTACCCCTCCATCACGGGCACTAGTCTCCCCTCCATCACGGGCACTAGTCCCCCCTCCATCACGGGCACTAACCCACCTCCATCACGGGCAATAGTCTCCCCTCCATCACGGGCACTAGTCTCCCCTCCATCACGGGCACTAGTCTCCCCTCCATCACGGGCACTAGTCCCCCTCCATCACGGGCACTAGTCCCCACTCCATCACGGGCACTAGTCCCCGCTTCATCACGGGTACTATTATCCCCCCTCCATCGGGGGCACTAGACCCCCTCCATCAAGACCACTAGTCTACCACTCCATCACTGGCACTAGTCCCCACCTCCATCACGGGCACTAATCTCCCCTCCATCATGGGCACTAGTCTCCTCTCCATCACGGGCACTAGTCTCCCTCCATCACGGGCACTATTCTCCCCTCCATCACGGGCACTAGTCTCCCCTCCATCACGGGCACTATTCCCCCTCCATCACGGGCACTAGTCCTCCTCCATCACGGGCACTAGTCCCCCCTCCATCACGGGCACTAGTCTCCCACCATCACGGGCACTAATCCCCCTCCATCACGGGCACTAGTCTCCCCTCCATCACGGGCACTAGTCTCCCCTCCATCACGGGCACTAGTCTCCCCTCCATCACGGGCACTTGTCTCCCTCCATCACGGGCACTAGTCTCCCTTCCATCACGGGCACTAGTCTCCCCTCCATAACGGGCACTAGTCCCCCTCCATCACGGGCACTAGTGCACAACTCCATCACGGGCATCAGTCTCAACTCCATCACGGACACGAGACCCCCCATCCATCATAGGCACTCGTCCACCCTCCATCACGGGCACTAGTACCCCTCCGTCCTCACTCCATCAGAGGCACTGGTCCTCCTCCATCACGGGCACTAGTCCCCCCTTCATCACGGGGACTATTATCCCCCCTCCATCAAAAGCACTAGTCTACCACTCCATCACTGGCACTTGCCCCCACCTCCATCACGGCACTAGTCTCCCCTCCATCATGGGCACTAGTCTCCCCTCCATCACGGGCACTAGTCTCCCCTCCATCACGGGCACTAATCTCCCCTCCATCACGGGCACTAGTCTCCCCTCCATCACGGGCACTAGTTCCCCCTGCATAACAGTCACTAATCCTCCTCCATCACGGGCACCAGTCCCCTCTATATCAGGTGCACTGGTCTCCCATCCATAACAGGCACTAATCCCCATCCATCACGGACACTAACCCACCTCCATCACGGGTACTAGTCCCCACTCCATCACGGGCACTAGTCTCCCCTCCATCACGGGCACTAGTCTCCCCTCCATCACGGGCACTTGTCTCCATCCATCATGGGCACCAGTACTCCTCCATCACGGGCACTAGACTCCCCTCCTTCACGGGCACTAGTCTCCCCTCCATCACGGGCATTAACCCACCTCCATCACGGGCACTAGTCTCCCTCCATCACGGGCACTAGTCTCCCATTCCATCAGGGGCACTAGTCTACCCCTCCATCACGGGCACTGGTGCCCACCACCAGCACGGGCACAATTCTCCTTCCATCACGGGTACTAGTCACCCTCCATCACAGGCACTAACCCCCTCCAAAATGGGCATTAGTCCCACCCTCCATGACGGGGATTATTCTCCCCTCCATCTGGGCACTAATCCCACCTACATCACCAGCACTAGCCCAACCCACGCCATCACGGGCACCAGTCCCCAGCTCTATCACGGGCACTAACCCCCTCCATCATGGGCACTAGTTCCCCTCCATCACGGGCACTAGTCTCCCTCCATCACGGGCACTAATCCCCTCCATCATGGGCACTAGTCTCCCCTCCATCACGGGCACTAGTCCCCCCTCCATCCTGGGCACTAGTCACCCCTCCATCACGGGCACTAGTCCCCCTCCATCACGGGCACTAGTTACCCTCCATCATGGGCACTAATATCCCTCCATCACCGGCATTAGTCCCCCTCCTTCACGGGTACTAGTCTCCCCTCCATAACGGGAACTAGTCCCCCTCCATCACGGGCACTAGTCCCCACTCCATCACAGGCACTAGTCCCCGCTTCATCACGGGTACTATTATCCCCCCTCCATCAGGGGCACTAGACCCGCTCCATCACGAGCACTAGTCTACCACTCCATCACTGGCACTTATCCCCACCTCCATCACGGGCACTAATCTCCCCACCATCACGGACACTTGTCTCCCTCCAGCACGGGCACTATTCTCCGCACTATCACGGGCAACAGTCTCCTCTCCATCACGGGCACTAATTCCCCCTCCATAACAGTCATTAATCCTCCTTCATCACGGGCACTAGTCCTCTCTATATCAGGTGCACTGGTCTCCCACCCATAACAGGCACTAATCCCCCTCCATCACGGGCACTAGACCCCCTCCATCATTGGCAATAATCTCCCTACCATCACGGACACTAGATTCCCCACCATCACGGGCACCAGCCTGCCTCCATCACGGGCACTAATCTCCGCACTATCACGGGTACTAGTCTCCCCTCCATAACGGGCACTAGTCCCCCTCCATCACGGGCACTAGTCTCACCTCCATCACGGGCACTAGTCTCCCCTCCATCACGGGCACGAGACCCCCCATCCATCATAGGCACTCGTCCACCCTCCATCACGGGCTATTACCCCTCCCTCCTCACTCCATCAGAGGCACTGGTCCCCCTCCATCACGGGCACTAGTCCCCCTTCATCACGGGGACTATTATCCCCCCTCCATCAGGGGCACTAGACCCCCTCCATCAAAAGCACTAGTCTACCACTCCATCACTGGCACTTGTCCCCACCTCCATCACGGCACTAATCTCCCCACCATCACGGACACTAGACTCCACACCATCACGGGCACGAGTCTGCCTCCATCACGGGCACTAATCTCCGCACTATCACGGGCACCAGTCTCCCCTCCATCACGGGCACTAGTTCCCCCTCCATAACAGTCACTAATCCTCCTTCATCACGGGCACCAGTCCCCTCTATATCAGGTGCACTGGTCTCCCATCCATAACAGGCACTAATCCCCCTCCATCACGGATACTAGCCCCACTCCATCACGGGCACTAGACCCCCTCCATCATGGGCGCAAGTCTCCCCTCCATCACGGGCACTTGTCTCCATCCATCATGGGCACCAGTACTCCTCCATCACGAGCACTAGACTCCCCTCTCTCACGGGAACTAGTCTCCCCTCCATCACGGGCATTAACCCACCTCCATCACGGGCACTAGTCTCCCTCCATCACGGGCACTAGTTTCCCATTCCATCAGGGGCACTAGTCTCCCTCCATCACGGGCACTAATCCCCTCCATCATGGGCACTAGTCTCCCCTCCATCACGGGCACTAGTCTCCCTCCATCACGGGCACTAGTCTCCCCTCCATCACGGGCACAATTCTCCTTCCATCACGGGTACTAGTCACCCTCCGCCACAGGCACTAACCCGCTCCAAAATGGGCATTTCTCCCACCCTCCATCACGGGGATTATTCTCCCCTCCATCATGGGCACTAATCCCACCTACATCACCAGCACTAGCCCAACCCACGCCATCACGGGCACCAGTCCCCAGCTCTATCACGGGCACTAACCCCCTCCATCATGGGCACTAGTTCCCCTCCATCACGGGCACTAGTCTCCCTCCATCACGGGCACTAGTCTCCCTCCATCACGGGCACTAATCCCCTCCATCATGGGCACTAGTTCCCCTCCATCACGGGCACTAGTCCCCCCTCCATCCTGGGCACTAGTCACCAAACCATCACGGGCATAGTCCAACTCCATCACGGGCACTAATCCCCCTTTATCATGGGCACCAGTCTCCCCTCCATCACGGGCGCAGGTCTCCCCTCCATCACGGGCACTTGTCTCCCTCCATCATGGGCACCGGTACCCCTACATCACAGGCACTAGACTCTCCTTATCACGGGCACTAGCCCCCCTCCATCACGGGCATTAACCCACCTCCGTCACGGGCAATAGTCTCCCCTCCATCACGGGCACGGGTCTCCCGCCATCATGGGCACCGGTACCCCTCCATCACGGGCACTAACCCTCTCCAAAATGGGCATTTGTCCCACCCTCCATCACGGGGATTATTCTTCCCTCCATCATGGGCACTAGTCCCACCTCCATCACGGGCACTCCACTCCATCACGGGCAACAGTCCCCAGCTCTATCACGGGCACTAACCCCCTCCATCATGGGCACTAGTTCCCCTCCATCACGGGCACTAGTCTCCCTCCATCACTGGCACTAATCCCCTCCATCATGGGCACTAGATCCCCTCCATCACGGGCACTAGTCCCCACTCCATCACAGGAACTAGTCCCCGCTTCATCACGGGTACTATTATCCCCCCTCCATCAGGGGCACTAGACCCGCTCCATCACGAGCACTAGTCTACCACTCCATCACTGGCACTAGTCCCCACCTCCATCACGGGCACTAATCTCCCCACCATCACGGACACTAGACTCCCCACCATCACGGGCACTAGTCTCCCTCCAGCACGGGCACTATTCTCCACACTATCACGGGCAACAGTCTCCTCTCCATCATGGGCACTAATTCCCCCTCCATAACTGTCATTAATCCTCCTTCATCACGGGCACTAGTCCTCTCTATATCAGGTGCACTGGTCTCCCATCCATAACAGGCACTAATCCCCCTCCATCACGGACACTAACCCACCTCCAGCACGGATACTAGTCCCCACTCCATCACGGGCACTAGACCCCCTCCATCATGGGCACAAGTCTCCCCTCTCTCACGGGCACTAGTCTCCCCTCCATCACGGGCATTAACCCACCTCCATCACGGGCACTAGTCTCCCTCCATCACGGGCACTAGTCTCCCATTCCATCAGGGGCACTAGTCTACCCCTCCATCACGGGCACTGGTGCCCACCACCAGCACGGGCACAATTCTCTTTCAATCACGGGTACTAGTCACCCTCCGCCACAGGCACTAACCCGCTCCAAAATGGGCATTTCTCCCACCCTCCATCACGGGGATTATTCTCCCCTCCATCATGGGCACTAATCCCACCTACATCACCAGCACTAGCCCAACCCACGCCATCACGGGCACCAGTCCCCAGCTCTATCACGGGCACTAACCCCCTCCATCATGGGCACTAGTTCCCCTCCATCACGGGCACTAGTCTCCCTCCATCACGGGCACTAATCCCCTCCATCATGGGCACTAGTTCCCCTCCATCACGGGCACTAGTCCCCCCTCCATCCTGGGCACTAGTCACCAAACCATCACGGGCATAGTCCACCTCCATCACGGGCACTAGTCTCCCTCAATCACGGGCACTAGTCTCCCTTCCATCACGGGCACAAGTCTCCCCTCCATCACGGGCACTAGTCTCCCTCCATCATGGGCACCGGTACCCCTCCATCACGGGCACTAGTCTCGTCTCCATCACGGGCACTAGTCCCCCCTCCATCACGGGCATTAACCCACCTCCATCACGGGCAATAGTCTCCCCTCCATCACGGGCACTTGTCTCCCTCCATCATGGGCACCAGTACCCCTCCATCACGGGCACTAATGCCCCCTCCATCACGGGCACTAGCCCCCTCCATCACGGGCACTAGTCTCCCCTCCATCACGGGCACTAGTCCCCACCTCCATCACGGGCACTAACCCCCACTCCATCACGGGCACTAGTTCCCCCCTTCCATCAGGGGCACTAACACCCCTCCATCACGGGCACTAGTCCCCCTCCATCACGGGCACTAGTCTCCCTCCATCACGGGCACTAGTCCCCCCCTCCATCACGGGCACTAGTCCCCTCCATCACGGGCACTAGTCCCCCCTCCATCACGGGCACTAGTCCCCCCTCCATCACGGGCACTAGTATCCCCCCTCCATCACGGGCACTAGTCCCCCTCCATCACGGGCACTAGTCTACCCCTCCATCACGGGCACTAGTCCCCACCTCCATCACGGGCACTAATCTCCCCTCCATCATGGGCACTAGTCTCCCCTCCATCACGGGCACTAGTCTCCCTCCATCACGGGCACTAGTCTCCCTTCCATCACGGGCACTAGTCTCCTCTCCATCACGGGCACTAATTCCCCCTCCATCACGGGCACTAATCTCTCCTCCATCACGGGCACTAGTCCTCCCTCCATCACGGGCACTAGTCTCCCACCATCACGGGCACTAATCCCCCTCCATCACGGGCACTAACCCACCTCCATCACGGGCACTAGTCTCCCCTCCATCACGGGCACTAGTCCCCCCCTCCATCACGGGCACTAGTCTCCACTCCATCACGGGCACTAGTCTCCCCTCCATCACGGGCACTAACCCACTTCCATCACGGGCACTAGTCTCCCTCCATCACGGGCACTAGTCTCCCTCCATCACGGGCACTAGTCTACCCCTCCATCACGGGCACTAGTGCCCACCTCCATCACGGGCACTAATCTCCCCTCCATCACGGGCACTAGTCACCCTCCATCACGGGCACTAACCCCCTCCAAAATGGGCATTAGTCCCACCCTCCATCACGGGCATTAGTCACCCCCTCCATCACAGGCACTAGTCCCCCTTCATCACGAGCACTAGCCCAACCCACTCCATCACGGGCACCAGTCCCCAGCTCCATCACGGGCACTAACCCCCTCCATCATGGGCACAAGTTACCCGACCATCACGGGCACGAGTCTCCCGCCATCACAGGCACTATTCCCCTCCATCATGGGCACTAGTTCCACTCCATCACGGGCACTAGTCCCCCCTCCATCACGGGCACTAGTCACCCCTCCATCACGGGCACTAGTCCACCTCCATCACGGGCACTAGTCCCCCTCCATCACGGGCACTAGTCTCCCCTCCATCACGGGCACTAGTCTCCCCTCCATCACGGGCACTAGTCACCCTCCATCATGGGCACTAGTACCCCTCCATCACGGGCACTAGACTCTCTCCATCACGGGCACTAGTCACCCCTCCATCACGGGCACTAACCCACCTCCATCACGGGCAATAGTCTCCCCTCCATCACGGGCACTGGTCTCCTGCCATCATGGGCACCGGTACCCCTCCATCACGGGCACTGACCAGCTCCAAAACGGGCATTTGTCCCACCCTCCATCACGGGCACTAGTCTCCCCTCCATCACGGGCACTAATCCCACCTCCATCACGGGCACTAGTCCCCCTCCATCACGGGCACTAGTCCCCCTCCATCACGGGCACTAACCCCCCTCCATCATGGGCACTAGTCTCCCCTCCATCACGGGCACTAGTCTCCCTCCATCACGGGCACTAATCCCCCCTCCATCACGGGCACTAGTCTCCCCTCCATCACGGGCACTAGTCTCCCCTCCATCACGGGCACTAGTCACCCCTCCATCACGGGCACTAGTCCACCTCCATCACGGGCACTAACCCCCTCCATCACGGGCACTAGTCTCCCCTCCATCACGGGCACTAGTCTCCCCTCCATCACGGGCACTAGTCTCCCCTCCATCACGGGCACAAGTCTCCCCTCCATCACGGGCACTTGTCTCCCTCCATCATGGGCACCAGTACCCCTCCATCACGGGCACTAGTGCCCCCTCCATCACGGGCACTAACCCACCTCCATCACGGGCACTAGTCTCCCATCCATCACGGGCACTAGTCTCCCCCTCCATCACGGGCACTAGTCCCCCCTCCATCACGGGCACTAGTCTCCCCTCCATCACGGGCACTAGTCCCCCCTCCATCACGGGCACTAACCCACCTCCATCACGGGCACTAGTCTCCCCTCCATCACGGGCACTAGTCTCCCCTCCATCACGGGCACTAGTCTCCCCTCCATCACGGGCACTAGTCCCCCCTCCATCACGGGCACTAGTCTCCCTCCATCACGGGCACTAGTCTCCCCCTCCATCACGGGCACTAGTCCCCCCTCCATCACGGGCACTAGTCCCACCTCCATCACGGGCACAATTCTCCCTCCATCACGGGCACTAGTCTCCCACCATCACGGGCACTAGCCCACTCCATCACGGGCACTAAGCCCCTCCATCACGGGCTCTAGTCTCCCCTCCATCACGGGCACTAACCCCACCTACATCACCAGCACTAGCCCAACCCAAGCCATCATGGCCACCAGTCTCCAGCTCTATCACGGGCACTAACCCCCTCTATCATGGGCACTAGTTCCCCTCCATCACGGGCAGTAATCCCCCTCCATTATGGGCACCAGTCTCCCTTCCATCACTGGTGCAGGTTTCCCATCCATCACGGGCACTTGTCTCCCTCCATCATGGGCACCAGTACCCCTGCATCACGGGCACTAGCCCCCACTCCATCACGGACATTAACCCACCTCCATCACGGGCACTAGTCTCCCACCATCATGGGCACCGGTACCCCTCCATCACGGGCACTAGTCTCCCCTCCATCACGGGCACTAGTCCCCCCTCCATCACGGGCACTAACCCACCTCCATCACGGGCACTAGTCCCCCCTCGATCACGGGCAATAGTCTCAACTCCATCACGAGCGCTAGTCTCCCCTCCATCACGGGCACTTGTCCCGCTCCATCACGGGCACTAGTTACCGTCTATCATGGGCACTAATCTCCCTCCATCACCGGCATTAGTCCCCCTCCTTCACGGGTACTAGTCTCCCCTCCATAACGGGAACTAGTCCCCCTCCATCACGGGCACTAGTCCCCACTCCATCACAGGCACTAGTCCCCCTCCATCACGGGCACTAGTCCCCCCTCCATCACGGGCACTAGTTCCCCTCTCCATCACGGGTACTAGTCTACCCCTCCATCACGGGCACTAGTCCCCACCTCCATCACGGGCACTAATCTCCCCTCCATCATGGGCACTAGTCTCCTCTCCATCACGGGCACTTGTCTCCCTCCAGCACGGGCACTATTCTCCGCACTATCACGGGCAACAGTCTCCTCTCCATCATGGGCACTAATTCCCCCTCCATAACTGTCATTAATCCTCCTCCATCACGGGCACTAGTCTCCCTCCATCACGGGCACTAGTCTCCCCTCCATCACAGGCACTAGTCTCCCCTCCATCACGGGCACTAGATCCCACTCCATCACAGGCACTAGACTCCACCTCCATCACGGGCACTAATCTCCCCACCATCACGGGCACTAGACTCCCCACCATCACGGGCACTAGTCCCCCCTCCATCACGGGCACTAGTCTCCCCTCCATCACGGGCACTAGTCTCCCCTCCATCACGGGCACTAGTCCCCCCTCCATCACGGGCACTAGTCCCCACCTCCATCACGGGGTTTAGTCTCCGTTCCATCATGCGAACTAACCACCCCGCTCCATCACGAGCTCTAGCCCAACCCACTCCATCACGGGCACCAGTCCCCAGCTCCATCACTGGCACTAGTCTCCCCTCCATCACGGGCACTAGTCTCCCCTCCATCACGGGCACTAATCCCCCCTCCATCACGGGCACTAACCCCCCTCCATCACGGGCACTAGTCTCCCCTCCATCACGGGCACTAACCCCCTCCATCACGGGCACTAGTCATCCTCCATCACGGGCACTAAACCCCTCCATCACGGGCACTAGCCCCCCTCCATCACGGGCACTAGACCCCCTCCATCACGGGCACTAGTCTCCCCTCCATCACGGGCACTAGTCTCCCCTCCATCACGGGCACTAGTCTCCCCTCCATCACGGGCACTAAGCCCCCTCCATCACGGGCACTAGTCCCCCCTCCATCACGGGCACTAGTCTCCCCTCCATCACGGGCACTAGTCCCCACCTCCATCACGGGCACTAGTCTCCCCTCCATCACGGGCACTAACCCCCCCCTCCATCACGAGCACTAGCACAACCCACTCCATCACGGGCACCAGTCCCCAGCTCCATCACGGGCACTAGTCTCCCCTCCATCACGGGCACTAGTCCCCCCCTCCATCACGGGCACTAGTCTCCCCTCCATCACGGGCACCAGTCCCCAGCTCCATCACGGGCACTAGTCTCCCCTCCATCACTGGGATTAGTCTCCCCTCCATCACGGGCACTAACCCCCTTCATCATGGACACTAGTTCCCCTCCATCACGGGCACTAGTCTCCCTCAATCACGGGCACTAGTCTCCCCTCCATCACGGGCACTAGTCTCCCCTCCATGACGGGCACTAGTCTCCCTTCCATCACGGGCACTAGTCCTCGCTCCATCACGTGCACTGTTCTCCCATCCATAACTGGCACTAATCCTCCTCCATCACGGACACTAACCCACCTCCATCATGGGCACTAGTCTCCCCTCCATCATGGGCACGAGATCCCACTCCATCACGGGCACTAGTCTCCCACTCCATCACGGGCACTAGCTTCCCACTCCATCATCGGCACCTGTGCGCCCTCGACCACGGGATCTAGTCTCCACTCCATCACGGTCACTAGTCCCCCCTCCATCACGGGTACTAGTCTGTCCTCCATCACGGGCACTAACCACCCCATCCATCAAGGGAACTAGTCTCCCATCCATGACGGGCACTAACCTCCCTCCATCACGGGCACTAACCCCCCTCTATCACGGGCTGTAGTTCCCCTCCATCACGGGCACTAACCCCGTCAATCATGGGCAGCAGTCACCTTCCATCACAGGCACTAAACCCCTCCAAAACGGGCACTAGCCCCCCCCCCGCCTCCATAACGGGCTCTAGACCCCACCTCCATCACGGGAGTATTCTCGCCTCCATCATGGGCACTAACCTCCTTTCCAGCACGAGCACTCGCACAACCCACTGCATCACGGGCACCAGTCCCCAGCTCCGTCTCGGGCACTAGTCTCCCCTTCCATCACGGGCATTAGTCTGCCCTCCATCACGGGCACTAACCTCTCCATCACGGGCACTAGTCTCCCTCCATCATGGGCACCAGTACCCCTTCATCAGGGGCATTGGTCTCCACTCCATCACGGGCAATAGTCCCCCCTCCATCACGGGCATTAACCCACCTCCATCACGGGCACTAGTCTCCCCTCCATCACGGGCACTAGTCTCCCCTCCATCACGGGCACTAGTTCCCCCCCTCCATCACGGGCACTAGTCCCCCCTCCATCACGGGCACTAATCCACCTCCATCACGGGCACTAGTCACTCCTCCATCACGGGCACTAGTCACCCCTCCATCACGGGCACTAGTCCCCCCTCCATCACGGGCACTAGTCTCCCCTCCATCACGGGCACTAGTCCCCCCTTCATCACGGGCACTAGTTCCCACCTCCATCACGGGCACTAGTTCCCCCTCCATCACGGGCACTAGTCTCCCTCCATCACGGGCACTAGTCTCCCTCCATCACGGGCACTAACCCCTCCAAAACGGGCACTAGTCCCCCCCTCCATCATGGGGACTAGTCCCCACTTGAATCACGGGGATTAATCCCTCCCTCCATCACGGTCACTAGTCCCCACCTCCATCACAGGATTTAGTCTCCGTAGTATCATGCGAACTAACCCACCCCCGTTCCATCACGAGCTCTAGCCCAATCCACTCCATCACGGGCACCAGTCCTCAGCTCCATCACGGGCAACAGCCTCCCCTCCATCACGAAGATTAATCTCCCCTCTATAACGGGCACTAACCCCCTCCATCATGGGCACTAGTTACCCTCCATCACGGGCACTAGTCCCCCACTCCATCACGGGAACTAAAAACCCCTCCATCACGGGCACTAGTCTCCCCTCCATCACGGGCATTAGTCTGCCTTCCATCACGGGCACTAACCCCCTCCATCACGGGCACTAGTCTCCCTCCATCACGGGCACTAGTCCCCCCTCCATCACGGGCATTAACCCACCTCCATCACGGGCAATAGTCTCCCCTCCATCACGGGCACTAGTCTCCCCTCCATCGCGGGCACAAGTCCCCCCTTCATCACGGGCACTCGTCCCCCCTCCATCAGGGGCACTAATCCACCTCCATCACGGGCACTAGTCACCCCTCCATCACGGGCACTAGTCACCCCTCCATCACGGGCACAAGTCCCCCCTTCATCACGGGCACTAGTCTCCCCTCCATCACGGGCACTAGTCACCCCTCCATCACGGGCACTAGTCACCCCTCCATCACGGGCACAGTATCCCTCCATCATGGGCAATCATACCACCTCGATCATGGGCACCCGTTCCCCCTCCATCACGGGCACTAATCTCCCTCCATCACGGGCACTATTCTCCCTCCATCACGGGCACTAAGCCCTCCAAAACGGGCACTAGACCCCACTCCATCAAGGGCACTAGTCCCCACCTCCATCACTGGGTTTAGTCTCCGTAGCATCATGCAAACTAACCCACCCCGGTTCCATCACGAGCTCTAGCCCAACCCACTCCATCACGGGCACCAGTCCTCAGCTCCATCACGGGCACCAGTCCTCAGCTCCATCACGGGCAACAGCCTCCCCTCCATCACGAAGATTAGTCTCCCCTCCATAACGGGCACTAACCCCCTCCATCATGGGCACTAGTTACCTTCCATCACGGGCACTAGTCCCCCACTCCATCACGGGCACTAGAAACCCCTCAATCACGGACACTCGTCTCCCCTCCATCACGGTGATTAGTCTGCCTTCCATCACGGGCACTAACCCCCTCTATCACGGGCACTAGTCTCCCTCCATCACGGGTAATAGTCCCCCCTCCATCACGTTCATTAACCCAGCTCCATCACGGGCAATAGTCTCCCCTCCATCACGGGCACTAGTCACCCCTCCATCACGGGCACAAGTCCCCCCTCCATCATGGGCACTCGTCCCCCCTCCATCACGGACACTAATCCACCTCCATCACGGGCAATAGTCACCCCTCCATCACGGGCACTAGTCACCCCTCCATCACGGGCACAAGTCCCCCCTTCATCACGGGCACTAGTCTCCCCTCTATCACGGGCACTAGTCACCCCTCCATCACGGGCACTAGTCACCCCTCCATCACGGGCACATATCCCTCCTTCATCATGGGCAATCATACCACCTCGATCATGGGCACCCGTTCCCCCTCCATCACGGGCACTAATCTCCCTCCATCACGGGCACTATTCTCCCTCCATCACGGGCACTAAGCCCTCCAAAACGGGCACTAGACCCCACTCCATCAAGGGCACTAGTCCCCACCTCCATCACTGGGTTTAGTCTCCGTAGCATCATGCAAACTAACCCACCCCGGTTCCATCACGAGCTCTAGCCCAACCCACTCCATCACGGGCACCAGTCCTCAGCTCCATCACGGGCACCAGTCCTCAGCTCCATCACGGGCAACAGCCTCCCCTCCATCACGAAGATTAGTCTCCCCTCCATAACGGGCACTAACCCCCTCCATCATGGGCACTAGTTACCTTCCATCACAGGCAATAGTCCCCCACTCCATCACGGGCACTAGAAACCCCTCCATCACGGGCAGAAGTCGCCCTCCATCATAGGCACTAATCCCCTCCAAAAAGGGCACTAGACACCCCGCCTCCCGCTCCATCACGGGCTCAAGATCCCAGCTCGATCACGGGGATTATTCTCCCCTCCATCATGGGCAGTAACCTCGCCTCCATCACGGGAATTAGTCTCCACTCCATCACGGGCACTAACCACTCTATCACGGGCACCAGTCCCCAGCTCCATCACGGGCACTACTCTCCCCTCCATCACGGCGATTAGTCTCCCCTCCATCACGGGCACTAACCTCCTCCATCATGGGCACTAGTTCACCTCCATCACGGGCACTGGTCTGCCCTCCATCACGGGCACTAGTCCCCCCTCCATCACGGGCATTAACCCACCTCCATCACGGGCAATAGTCTCCCCTCCATCACGGGCACTAGTCTCCCCTCCATCACGGGCACAAGTCCCCCCTTCATCATGGGCACTCGTACCCACTCCATCATGGGCACTAGTTCCCCTCCATCATGGGCACTCGTTCCCCCTCCATCACGGGCACTATTCCCCCCTTCCATCACGGGCACTAGTCCCCACCTCCATCACGGGGATTAGTCTCCGTTGCATCATGCGTACTACCCCGCCCACCATCACGACCACTAGCTCAACCCACTCCATCACGGGATCCAGTCCTCAGCTCCATCACGGGAACCAGCATCCCCTCCATCACGGGCACTAGCCCCATTCATCATGGGCACTAGTTCCCCTCCATCTGGGGCAATAGTCCCCCACTCCATCACGGGCACTAGAAACCCCTCCATCACAGGCACTAGTCCGCCTCCATCACGGGCAATAGCTCCCCCCCCTCCATCACGGGCTTAAGACCCCACCTCCATCACGGGGATTATTCTCCCCTCCATCATGGGCACGAAACTCCCCTCCATTACGAGCACTAGCACAACCCACTCCATCACGGGCACCAGTCCCCAGCTCCATCACGAGCACTAGTCTCCCCTCCATCACGGGGATTAGTCTCCTCTCCATCACGGGCACTAACCTCCTCCATCATGGGCACTAGTTCACTTCCATCACGGGCATTAACCCACCTCCATCACGGGCAATAGTCTCTCCTCCATCACGGGCACTAGTCACCCCTCCATCACGGGCACAAGTCCCCCCTCCATCATGGGCACTCGTCCTCCCTCCATCATGGGCACTAGTTCCCCTCCATCATGGGCACTCGTTCCCCCTCCATCACGGGCACTATTCCCCCCTTCCATCACGGGCACTAGTCCCCACCTACATCACGGGGATTAGTCTCCGTTGCATCATGCGTACTACCCCGCCCACCATCACGACCACTAGCCCAACCCACTCCATCACGGGCACCAGCATCCCCTCCATCACGGTCACTAGCCCCATTCATATGGGCACTAGTTCCCCTCCATCTGGGGCAATAGTCCCCAACTCCATCACGGGCACTAGAAACACCTCCATCACAGGCACTAGTCCGCCTCCATCACGGGCAGCAGTCGCCCTCCGTCACAGGCACTAACCCCCTCCAAAACGGGCAATAGCCCCCCCCCCTCCATCACGGGCTTAAGACCCCACTTCCATCACGGGGATTATTCTCCCGTCCATCATGGGCACTAACCTCCCCTCCATTACGAGCACTAGCACAACCCACTCCATCACGGGCACCAGTCCCCAGCTCCATCACGAGCACTAGTCTCCCCTCCATCACGGGGATTAGTCTCCTCTCCATCACGGGCACTAACCTCCTCCACTAGTCTCCGTTGCATCATGCGTACTACCCCGCCCACCATCACGACCACTAGCCCAACCCACTCCATCACGGGCACCAGTCCTCAGCTCCATCACGGGCACCAAGCCCATCCATTCCGAGCACTAGTCTCCCTCCATCACGGGCACTGGTCCCCCCATCCATCACGGGATCTTGTCTCCCCTCCATCACGGGCACTAACCCACTTCCATCACGGGCACTAGTCTCCCGACGATCACGGGCACTAGTCCCCCCTCCATCACGGGCACTAGTCTACCCCTCCATCACGGGTACGAGTCCCCCCTCCATCACAGGCAATAACCCCCATCCATCACGGGTACTAGTCCTCCCTCCATCACCAGCACTAGTCTCCCCTCCATCATGGGCACCAGTACCTCTCCATCACGGGCATTAACCTCCCTCCATCACAGGCACTAGTCTCCTCCATCACGGACACTAGTCCCCCCCTCGATCACGGACACGAGTCTTCCCTTCATCACGGGCACTAACCCACTTACATCACGGTCACTGGTCCACGACCATCACGGGCACCAGGCCCCCTCCATCATGAGCACTATTCTCCCATTTATCACGGGCACGAGTCTCCCCTCTATCACAGGCACTAGTCCCCCGTGCATCACGGGCACTCAGCCCATCCAGCACGGGCTCCAGTCTCTCCCTCCATCACGGTCACAAGTCACCCCTCAAACACGAGGACGAGTCCCCCCCTCCATCACGGGCACTAACCACCTTCCATCACGGGCAATATTCTCCCCTCCATCATGGGCACATGTCCCCCTCCATCACGGACACTAGTCTCCCGTCCATCACGGTCAGTAGTCTCCCCTCCATGACGGGCACTAGACCTTCCCACCATCACTGGCACTAGACTCCCCTCCGTCACTGGCACCAGTCTCCCCTCCATCAGGGGCACTAGTCCCCCTTCCATGACGGACACTCGTCTCCCCTGCAGCACGGGCACCCGTCTCCCCTCCATCACGGGCACTATTCTCCCCTTCCATCACGGACACTAGTGTCCCCTCAATCACGGGTACTAGTCTCCCCTCCATCACGGGTACGAGTCTCCCCTCCATCACGGCACTAATCCCCCATCCATTAGCGGCACTACTATCCCCTCCGTCACGGGCAATAGAGTCCTCTCCATAACGGGCACTAACTCACTTCCATCACGGGCACCAGTCTCCCTACCATCACGGGCACTAGTCCCCCCTCCATCACGGGTACCAGTACCTCTCTATCACGGGCACTAAGCCCCTCCATCACGGTCAGTAGCTCCCCTCCATCACGGGCACTAGAGTCCCCTCAATCACGGGCACTAGTCCCTCTCTATCACGAGTACTAAGCCCGTCCAGCATGGGCACTCTTCTCCCTCCATCACGGTCAGTAGCTCCCCTCCATCACGGGCACTAATCTCCCCTCCATCACGGGTACTAACCCATTCCACCACAGACACTAGTCTCCCCTCCGTCACGGGTACGAGTCTCCCCTCCATCACGGGCACTAATCCCCCATCCATTAGCGGCACTAGTATCCCCTCCATCACGGGCAATAGAGTCCTCTCCATAACGGGCACTAGTCCCCCCTCCATCATGGACACTAGTCCCCGATGTATCACGGGCACTATTACCCCCTCCATCACGGGCACTAGTCTCCCCTGCACCACGGGAACTTATCCCCGCTGCATCACGGGCACTAAGCCCATCCATCACGGGCTCTAGTCTCTCCCTCCATCACGGGCACTAGTCCCCCCCCCTCCATCACGGGCACTAACCCTCCTCCATCACAGGCACTAGTCTCCCCTCCATCTCGGGCACTATTTCCCCTCCATCACGGGCACTATTTCCCCCCACGCTGCATCACGGGCACGAGTCCCACTTCCATCGCGGGCACGAGTCCCCCCTCCAGCACGGGCACTAGTCTCCCATCCATCACCGGCACTAGTCTCCCCTCCATCATGGGCACTAGTCTCCCTCCATTACGGGCACTAATCCCCCATCCATCAGCGGCACTAGTATCCCCTCCATCACGGGTACTAATCTCCCCTCCATCACGGGTACCAGTCCCTCTCTATCACGGGGACGAGTCTCCCCTCCATCACGGGCATTAGTCTCCCCTCCATCACGGGTACCAGTCCCTCTCTATCACGGGCACTAAGCCCGTCCATCACGGGCATTAGTCTCCCTCCATCACGGTCAGTAGTTCCCCTCCATCACGGGCACTAGTATCTCGTCCATCACGGGCACTAGTCCACCCCTCCACCACGGGTACTAAGCCCCCTCCATCATGGGCACTATTCTCCACTCCATCACTGGCACTAGTCCCCCCTCTATCACAGGGACGAGTCTCCCCTCCATCACGGGCACTAGTCTCCCCTCCATCACGGGTACCAGTCCCTCTCTATCACGGGGACGAGTCTCCCCTCCATCACGGGTACTAGTCTCCCCTCCATCACGGGTACCAGTCCCTCTCTATCACGGGCACTAGTCTCCCCTCCATCACGGGCACTAGTCTCCCCTCCATCACGGGTACCAGTCCCTCTCTATCACGGGCACTAAGCCCGTCCTTCACAGTCAGTAGCTCCCCTCCATCACGGGCACTAGTATCCCGTCCATCACGGGCACTAGTCCACCCCTCCACCACGGGCACTAAGCCCCCTCCATCACGGGCACTATTCTCCCCTCCATCACGGGCACTAGTCTCCCCTCCATCACGGGTACAAGTCCCTCTCTATCACGGGCACTAAGCTCGTCCATCACGGGCATTAGTCTCCCTCCATCACGGTCAGTAGCTCCCCTCCATCACGAGCACTACTATCCCTTCCATCACGGGCACTAGTCCCCCCTCCACCACGGGCACTAAGCCCCCTCCATCACGGGCACTATTCTCCCCTCCATCACGGGCACTAGTCTCCCCTCCATCACGGGTACTAACCCATTCCACCAGAGAAACTAGTCACCCCTCCGTCACGGCCACAAGTCCCCCCTTCATCATGGGCACTCGTCCCCCCTCCATCACGGACACTAATCCACCTCCATCACGGGCAATAGTCACCCCTCCATCACGGGCACTTGTCACCACTCCATCACGGGCACAAGTCCCCCCTTCATCACGGGCAATCGTCTCCCCTCTATCACGGGCACTAGTCTCCCCTCCATCACTGGCACAAGTCCCCCCTTCATCATGGGCACTCGTACCACCTCCATCATGGGCACCCGTTCCCCCTCCATCACGGGCACTAATCTCCCTCCATGACGGGCACTAGTCTACCCCTCCACCACGGGCACTAAGCCCCCTCCATCACGGGCACTATTCTGCCCTCCATCACGGGCTTTAGTCTCCGTAGCATCATGCGAACTAACCCACCCCCGTTCCATCACGAGCTCTAGCCCAACCCACTCCATCACGGGCAGCAGTCCTCAGCTCCATCACGGGCAACAGCCTCGCCTCCATCACGAAGATTAGTCTCCCCTCCATAACGGGAACTAACCCCCTCCATCATGGGCACTAGAAACCCCTCCATCACGGGCACTAGTCTCCCCTCCATCACGGGCAACAGCCTCCCCTCCATCACGGGCAGCAGTTGCCCTCCATCACAGGCACTAACACCCACCCCCCACCCCGCCCCCGCACTCCATCACGGGCTCAAGATCCCAGCTCCATCACGGGGATTATTCTCCCCTCCATCATGGGCAGTCACCTCCCCTCCATCATGAGAATTAGTCTCCCCTCCATTACGGGCACTAACCACTCCATCACGGGCACCAGTCCCCAGCTCCATCACGGGCACTACTCTCCCCTCCATCACGGGCACCAGTCCCCAGCTCCATCACGGGCACTACTCATCACGGGCACCAGTCCCCAGCTCCATCACGGGCACTACTCTCCCCTCCATCACGAAGATTAGTCTCCCCTCCATAACGGGCACTAACCCCCTCCATCATGGGCACTAGTTACCCTCCATCACGGGCAATAGTCCCCCACTCCATCACGGGCACTAGAAACCCCTCCATCACGGGCACTAGTCTCCCCTCCATCACGGGCAACAGCCTCCCCTCCATCACGGGCAGCAGTTGCCCTCCATCACAGGCACTAACCCCCCAACCCCCCCGCCCCCGCACTCCACCACGGGCTCAAGATCCCAGCTCCATCACAGGGATTTTTCTCCCCTCAATCATGGGCAGTAACCTCCCCTCCATCATGAGAATTAGTCTCCCCTCCATTACTGGCACTAACCACTCCATGACGGGCACCAGTCCCCAGCTCCATCACGGGCACTAACCTCCTCCATCATGGGCACTAGTTCACCTCCATCACGGGCACTGCTCTGCCCTGCATCACGGGCACTAGTCCCCCCTCCATTACGGGCATTAACCCACCTCCATCACGGGCAATAGTCTCTCCTCCATCACTTGCACTAGTCACCCCTCCATCACGGGCACAAGTCCCCCCTTCATCATGGGCACTCGTCCCCCCTCCATCATGGGCACTTGTTCCCCTCCATCATGGGCACACGTTCCCCCTCCATCACGGTCACTATTCCACCCTTCCATCACGGGCACTAGTCCCCACCTCCATCACGGGGATTAGTCTCCGTTGCATCATGCATACTACCCCGCCCACCATCACGACCACTAGCCCAACCCACTCCATCACGGGATCCAGTCCTCAGCTCCATCACGGGAACCAGCATCCCCTCCATCACGGGCACTAGCCCCATTCATCATGGGCACTAGTTCCCCTCCATCTGGGGCAATAGTCCCCCACTCCATCACGGGCACTAGAAACCCCTCCATCACAGGCACTAGTCCGCCTCCATCACGGGCAATAGCTCCCCCCCCTCCATCACGGGCTTAAGACCCCACCTCCATCACGGGGATTATTCTCCCCTCCATCATGGGCACGAAACTCCCCTCCATTACGAGCACTAGCACAACCCACTCCATCACGGGCACCAGTCCCCAGCTCCATCACGAGCACTAGTCTCCCCTCCATCACGGGGATTAGTCTCCTCTCCATCACGGGCACTAACCTCCTCCATCATGGGCACTAGTTCACTTCCATCACGGGCATTAACCCACCTCCATCACGGGCAATAGTCTCTCCTCCATCACGTGCACTAGTCACCCCTCCATCACGGGCACAAGTCCCCCCTTCATCATGGGCACTCGTCCTCCCTCCATCATGGGCACTAGTTCCCCTCCATCATGGGCACTCGTTCCCCCTCCATCACGGGCACTATTCCCCCCTTCCATCACGGGCACTAGTCCCCACCTACATCACGGGGATTAGTCTCCGTTGCATCATGCGTACTACCCCGCCCACCATCACGACCACTAGCCCAACCCACTCCATCACGGGCACCAGCATCCCCTCCATCACGGGCACTAGCCCCATTCATATGGGCACTAGTTCCCCTCCATCTGGGGCAATAGTCCCCAACTCCATCACGGGCACTAGAAACACCTCCATCACAGGCACTAGTCCGCCTCCATCACGGGCAGCAGTCGCCCTCCGTCACAGGCACTAACCCCCTCCAAAACGGGCAATAGCCCCCCCCCCTCCATCACGGGCTTAAGACCCCACCTCCATCACGGGGATTATTCTCCCGTCCATCATGGGCACTAACCTCCCCTCCATTACGAGCCTTAGCACAACCCACTCCATCACGGGCACCAGTCCCCAGCTCCATCACGGGCACTAGTCTCCCCTCCATCACGGGCACTAGTCTCCTCTCCATCACGGGCACTAGTCCCCCTCCATCATGGGCACTAGATCCCATCCATCACGGGCACTAGTCTCCCTCAATCACGGGCACTAGTCAACACACTCCATCACGGGCACCAGTCCTCAGCTCCATCACGGGCACTAGTCCCCCTCCATCACGGGCACTAGTCTCCCTCCATCACGGGCACTAACCCCAATCCATGACGGGCACTAGTCTGCCCTCCATCACGGGCACTAACCCACTTCCATCACGGGCACTAGTCTCCCGACCATCACGGGCACTAGTCCCCCCTCCATCACGGGCACTAGTCTACCCCTCCATCACGGGCACGAGTCCCCCCTCCATCACAGGCACTAACCCCCATCCATCACGGGCACTAGTCCCCCCTCCATCACGGGCACTAGTCTCCCCTCCATCATGGGCACCAGTACCTCTCCATCACGGGCATTAACCTCCCTCCATCACAGGCACTAGTCTCCTCCATCACGGGCACTAGTCCCCCCCTCCATCACGGGCACGAGTCTTCCCTCCATCACGGGCACTAACCCACTTCCATCACGGTCACTGGTCCACGACCATCACGGGCACCAGGCCCCCTCCATCATGAGCACTATTCTCCCATTTATCACGGGCACGAGTCTCCCCTCTATCACAGGCACTAGTCCCCCGTGCATCACGGGCACTCAGCCCATCCAGCACGGGCTCCAGTCTCTCCCTCCATCACGGTCACAAGTCACCCCTCCATCACGGGCACTAGTCCCCCCTCCATCACGGGCACTAACCACCTTCCATCACGGGCACTATTCTCCCCTCCATCATGGGCACTAGTCCCCCTCCATCACGGGCACTAGTCTCCCTCCATCACGGGCAGTAGTCTCCCCTCCATCACGGGCACTAGACCTTCCCACCATCACTGGCACTAGACTCCCCTCCGTCACTGGCACCAGTCTCCCCTCCATCAGGGGCACTAGTCCCCCTTCCATGACGGACACTCGTCTCCCCTGCATCACGGGCACCCGTCTCCCCTCCATCACGGGCACTATTCTCCCCTTCCATCACGGACACTAGTGTCCCCTCCATCACGGGCACTAGTCTCCCCTCCATCACGGGCACTAGTCTCCCCTCCATCACGGGCACTAATCCCCCATCCATCACGGGCACCAGTGTCCCCTCCATCACGGGCAATAGAGTCCTCTCCATAACGGGCACTAACTCACTTCCATCACGGGCATCAGTCTCCCTACCATCTCGGGCACTAGTCCCCCCTCCATCACGGGTACCAGTACCTCTCTATCACGGGCACTAAGCCCGTCCTTCACAGTCAGTAGCTCCCCTCCATCACGGGCACTAGAGTCCCCTCAATCACGGGCACTAGTCTCTCTCTCCATCACGGGCACTAGTCCCCCACTTCCAGCAGGGCACTTACACCCCTCCATCACGGGCACTAGTCTCCCCTCCATCACGGGCACTAGTCTCCCCTCCATCACGGGTACTAACCCATTCCACCACAGACACTAGTCTCCCCTCCGTCACGGGCACGAGTCTCCCCTCCATCACGGGCACTAATCCCCCATCCATCACGGGCACTAGTATCCCCTCCATCACGGGCACTAGTCTCCCCTCCATCACGGGCACTAGTCCCCCCTCCATCATGGACACTAGTCCCCGATGCATCACGGGCACTATTACCCCCTCCATCACGGGCACTAGTCTCCCCTCCATCACGGGCACTGTCCCCGCTCCATCACGGGCACTAACCCATCCATCACGGGCTCTAGTCTCTCCATCCATCACGGGCACTAGTCTCCCTCCATCACGGGCATAGTCCCCTCCATCACGGGCAGTAGTCTCCCCTCCATCACGGGCACTAGTCTCCCCTCCATCACGGGCACTAGTCTCCCTCCATCACGGGCACTAGTCCCCCTCCATCACGGGCACTAACCTCCTCCATCATGGGCACTTGTCTCCCTCCATCACGGGCACTAACTAGTCTCCCCTCCATCAGGGGCAGTAGTCCCCCCTCCATCACGGGCACTAGTCTCCCATCCATCACGGGCACTAGTCTCCCCTCCATCATGGGCCCAAGTCCCCCCTTCATCATGGGCACTCGACCCCCTCCCTCATAGGCACTAGTACCCTCTCCATCACGGGCACTAACCCCCTCCAAAACGGGCACTAGCCACCCCCTCCATCACGGGCACTAGTCCCCACCTCCATCACGGGGATTATTCTCCCCTCCATCATGGGCACTAACCCCCCCTCCATCACGAGCCTTAGCACAACCCACTCCATCACGGGCACCAGTCCCCAGCTCCATCACGGGCACTAGTCTCCCCTCCATGACGGGGATTAGTCTCCCTCCATCACGGGCACTAACCCCTTTATCATGGGCACAAGTCTCCCCTCCATCACGGGCACTAGTCTCCCTCCATCACGGGCACTAGTCTCCCTCCATCACGGGCACTAGTCCCCCTCCATCACGGGCACTAGTCCCCCCTCCATCACGGGCATTAACCCACCTCCGTCACGGGCAATAGTCTCCCCTCCATTACACGGAACCAGTCTCCCCTGCATCACGGGCACTAGTCTCCCCTCCATCATGGGCACTAGTCTCCCTTCCATCACGGGCACTAGTCTCCCTCAATCACGGGCTTTAGTCTCCCTCAATCGCGGGCTCTTGACTCCATTCCATCACGGGCACAAGTCTCCCCTCCATCACGGGCACTAGCCCCCCTCCATCACGGGCATTAACCCACCTCCATCACGGGCAATTGTCTCCCTTCCATCACGGGTACTAGTCTCCCCTCCATCACGGGCACTAGTCTCCCATCCATCATGGGCACGAGTCTCCCCTCCATCACGGGCACTAGTTCCCCCTCCATCACGGGCACTAGTCTCCCCTCCATCACGGGCACTAGTCCCCCTCCATCACGGGCACTAGTCTCCCCTCCATCACGGGCACTAGTCCCCCTCCATCACGGGCACTAACCCCCTCCATCACGGGCACTAGTCTCCCCTCCATCACGGGCACTAGTCTCCCCTCCATCACGGGCACTAGTCTCCTATCCATCATGGGCACGAGTCCCCCTCCTTCATGGGCACTAGATCCCATCCATCACGGGCACTAGTCTCCCTCAATCACGGGCACTAGTCTCCCCTCCATCACGGGCAGCAGTCACTCTCCATCACGGGCATTAGTCACCCCTCCATCACGGGCACTAGTCTCCCCTCCATCACGGGCACATGTCCTCCTCCATCACGGGCACTAGACTCCCCTCCATCACGGGCACTAGCCACCCCCCTCCATCACGAGCCTTAGCACAACCCACTCCATCACGGGCACCAGTCCCCAGCTCCATCACGGGCACTAGTCTCCCCTCCATCATGGGGACTAGTCTCCCCTCCATCACGGGCACTAATCCCCCTGCATCACGGGCAATTGTCTCCCTTCCATCACGGGTACTAGTCTCCCCTCCATCACGGGCACTAGTCTCCCCTCCATCACGGGCACTAGTCTCCCCTCCATCACGGGCACTAGTCTCCCCTCCATCACGGGCACTAGTCTCCCCTCCATCACGGGCACTAGTCTCCCCTCCATCACGGGCACTAGTCCCCCTCCATCACGGGCACTAGTCTCCCCTCCATCACGGGCACTAGTCCCCCTCCATCACGGGCACTAGTGCGCCACTCCATCACGGGCACTAGTCCCCCTCCTTCATGGGCACTAGATCCCATCCATCACGGGCACTAGTCTCCCCTCCATCACGGGCACTAGTCTCCCCTCCATCACGGGCACTAGTCCCTCTCCATCACGGGCACTAGTCTCCCCTCCATCACGGGCACTAGTTCCCCCCCACTGCATCACGGGCACTAGTTCCCCCTTCATCACAGACACTAGTTCCCCCTCCATCCCGGGCACTAGTTCCCCTCCATGACGGGCATTAATCCCCCTCCATCACGGGCACTTGTACCCCCTGCATCGCGGGCACTAGTCTCCCTTCATCACGAGCTCTAGCCACCCCTTCATCACGGGCTCTGGTCTCCCCTCCATCACTGGCACAGGTCTCCCCTCCATGATAGTCACTAACCCCCCTCCATCATGGCCATCTTCAAAAGGTGATGCCTCAAGAAGTTGGCATCCATCATTAAGGACCCTCACCACCCAGGACATGCCCTCTTCTCATTCCTACAATCAGGAGGAGATACAGGGGCCTGATGACACACAGTCAATAGTTTAGGAAGAGCTTCTTCCCTTCCGCCATCAGTATTCGGACCCGTCCATGACCCGATGACCGTGACCTTCACTACTTCACTCTCTGTCGCAATACTTAATTATTTTTTATATTCCTTATTTACTGTATAGCATTTTAGTATATTGCACTGTACTGCTAATGCAAAACAACAGATTTCAGAAGATATGTTACTGACAATAAACCTGATTCTGACTCTAACAGGGGCTGAACACCAGGTGTGATGTTTAGTGGGCATTCATTCCCAGTACCATACTTTCCGGAGCAGCACTTTCAAGTTATCTATCTAGTTTTGCATAAGTTGTCTTCTTTTGCACTTTGATTGTTGTAGTCATTGTTTATAGCTTTTATCTTTTTTCTACTTTTTTTTTATTTTCCTATGAATGTTTGCAAGGAGCTGAAGCTCAAGATGACATTTATGTACTTTGATAATAAATTTACTTTGAACATTGAACTTTGCACTCCCAAGGTTTTACATTGGATATTTTACAGCCATCTAGTACTTTAATTTAAATAGCAACGCTTCTGACAATTATGCACTCTGTTTGTAAAGGCCCTGGAGTTTCCCCATCACATTTATCCTTGGAGTTATGATAACATGAAATCTGGCTGATGATACCAGAAGTAACGTAACATCTATGTATTCCATCGATGTACCATTGGAGGATAACCTATAAAATCAGCAACTTTCCATCTTTATTGTTAATAGCTTGTAGTAGGATATGGACATTACTGACAGGACCGGGAGCCAGCCAGGTAGGGCTTTCTCTTTGGAGCAAAGGAGGATGAGAAGTACAAGGTTATAAGAGGCATCAAGATCACGTGGACAGCCAGAGACTTTTCCCCCACGGCAGAAATGTCTAATACAAGGGGGCATAAATTTAAGGTGCTGGGAGAAAATGATAGGGGGAAGCTAGAGGTAGGTTTTTAGGCATGGAGACTGGTAGGTGCACAGAAAGCACTGCCAGGGATGGCAGTAGAGGCAGGTACACCAGGGACATTTAAGAGACTCTCAGAGATATATGGATGATAGAAAAATGGAGGGCTATGTAGGAGAGGAGGGATAGATTGATTATACAATAGGTTAAAATGTTGGTCAGAGGGCCTACGCTGCGTGGACTGTTCTATTTTCGATGGTCTACATTACATTCCCACTTGCTCTAAGACCAAGTGGCCATTTAAGACAGTTGAAAGATGAGAGTCCATTTAATCAGGACAAAGTAGGGACAACATCAATGAGCCAATATGAGAATAAAGGTAGTCTTCGTACTTTCATTGTCACTATTGCACATACTGACCTTAAAGGGAATAAAAAGAACTGAAGATTTATTTAAGAATCAAAATTTAAATTTCCTAACCTGCTTTAGTGGAATTTGAGCTCATAGTCCTTAGATAATGGCCCAGTCTTCTAGATTGGTAGCTCAATAATGTAGCTGTAACACATTCCCCTTCTCTTTTAAATTACAACTTTTAATCTGCCTTATACAGATAAAACTGCAGAGCTGAATTTATTATAACATTCTGTTGCTATGGAAAGAATTGTTTTAAACCTCAGTATATCAACCATTGGGCTCGCTACCTTGAACTGAATCATTTAAACCTTGCCTCATTTATCATATGGGCAAGGTCTAGACAGATCCTGCCATATCTGAATTTTTACTTTCGATCATGTTACATATTACATCCATTGATTTCTATTGGTGAGGTAGAATTGTCCCCACATAAGTCTTACAACAGACTATTTGGCCTGCCATTTCTCTTCCTGCACTTTGAAAAGAATCACTCCAGCAATTTCCACTTCCCTACTCTTTAAGTGTTTACCTAATTTAAATTTTGACTGTTATTGATGAATCTGCTCTTGCTCTGTATACTGGATCAGAACAGCTCATTGGTTACTGGGATGATATCATAAAATAACATCCCTCACTCCCATCCCCACACTGTGAAAATATTGATACATCAGGATCAGGAATGTCCTTCCTGAAACCAATTCAACAAGAGCGAGACTATAAGACCATAAGACAGGAGCAGAATTAAGGCAGAATTGTGCAAAAATAAAATCTGCCTCTGACATCTCCCCTATATTCCCCCACCCCCAATATCTTAAAGATATAACCCCTCATATTAGCCATATCTGCGTTGAGAAAGAGTCACTGGCTGTCCACTTGAATCTTTGTCTCTTATCATCTTATACAGCTTTATCAAGTCTTCTCTCATCCTCTTTCTCTCCAAAGAGAAAAGCCCTATCTCATTCAACCTTATCAATGGGTAATCCATTATCTTTTCCTTCAGAAAGTAACCCGTCAGAAAACACTTGCGTCATTTGGGAACACAGGGTTCTGAAGGTGTGCACGATACAAAGTTTCCTTGGCACAGCCATTAATTCCACAAACAAAAGGATGCTGAACATTTGAAATAAAGGCTTAATGCTCAGAACATCAGTCAACATCTGTGAACAGAGAGTTAAACAGAAAATAAAGAGATTAGCTTTATTTGTCACATGTATATCAATAGAGTGAAATGCATTCATTCATGTCACACTTTAAAAAAAGCATATGCTAGAGATTTTAAGCATCCTTCAGAGGTGAACGATAGTAGAATTAGTACGGTCATTTGAGTCGTGTATGATGTTGTTCTAAGGGGTTTTCTACTGGAGGGTCCTCAGTTGACTACTGAGGCTGATCCGGGATCCATATGTTCTGATGTAGTGTGGACCCTGGCTGGCTGTGGCTGTGGTTAGTGACCGGGCCCTTTGGTCATTCAGTCTCTCCTTTCGGAGCTGCCTTTTGTTGCCAGGATCTACATAATCTGGGTTGTTAGGGTGGATTCCCTTTATGGAGAACATCTGTGCATGATTTGCTTAATGTGGAGAGGCTGATGCATGGGCAGCCACCACATGGTCTTTGACAGACTGGGGTCAGGTCCAGTGGTGTGGCATGCAAGATGACTGGCGACGCTTCACTGCTGTAGCCTTCCTCTATGCTCAGTGCTGTTGTGAACTGTAATCGTCTTCTGCCAGCCCCAGTTTTGGGGTCTTGCTAGGATTGCTCTTTGTCTGGAATCTCCTCCTTGACCTCGCCACCATGGGTCACCCTACCAGGAGCTAAGTGCCAGATGGCTAGACTGCAGACGGCAGTGCTCTCGGGTCCTCAGGGACTGACAAGCTTCTCCACCATGACAAGGTGACGAGCCCTGGAGAAGGGTGAGTGATGCTGTACAGTGACATCAGTTTTCTCTTGTCATCCTTTACACGACTGTTCTGTTGCGGAGCCAAGTGTTTCCAGCATTTAGGGGTTACTGAAACCCTGTAATGTTAGTACAGAGTCAGTGACCCAGGTTCAACCTCGCCACTGTTGCAAGGAGTTTGAACGCCCCCCCCCCCCACTTTTGGTGAGGGTTTCCTCAGGATGCTCTGGTTTCTTTCCACATTCCAAAGACATTCTCGTTGGTAGGTTAACTGGTCGCATGGGTGGGGGCTTCCTGGGCCAATGGAGCTGTTACACTGCTGGACCTCTAAATAAATAAATCAGGAGTCTTTGCTTTTCAGTTTAAGAGAGACTTCTATTTTTTTCCATTATTCTGCTGGACCTGCCGAGTTCCTCCAGATTTTTGTGTTTGATGTTTTGTACCCCTCTTTCTCCTTTTCTTTCTCCCACGGCCCACTCTCCTCTCTCATCAGATTCCTTAATTCTGCAGCCCTTTACCTATCACCTCCCCGTATTCACATCATCTCCCATCCTCCACCCACCAGCCAGCTTGTGCTTGCTCCTTCCCTTCCCTCACCTCCTTATTCCAGCCTCCTCCCCCTTCACTTCCAGTCCAGATAACCATACATAACCACATAACAATTACAGCATGGAAACAGGCCATCTCGGCCCCTCTAGTCCGTGTCGAACTCCTACTCTCACCTAGTCCCACCGATCTGCACTCAGCCCATAACCCTCCATTCCTTTCCTGCCCATATATCTATCCAACTTAACTTTAAACGACAACATCGAACCTGCCTCAACCACTTCTGCTGGAAGCTAGTTCCACACAGCTACCACTCTCTGAGTAAAGAAGTTCCTCCTCATGTTACCCATAGAAATTTGCCCTTAAACTCTCAACTCATGTCCTCTTGTTTGAATCTCCCCCACTCTCAATGGAAAAAGCCTATCCACATCAACTCTATCTATTCCCCTCATAATTTTAAATACCTCTGTCAAGTCCCCCCTCAACCTTCTACGCTCCAAAGAATAAAGACCTAACTTGTTCAACCTTTCTCTGTAACTTAGGGAGACGAAACCCAGGCAACATTTTAGTAAATCTGTACTCTCTCAATTTTATTGACATCTTTCCTATAATTCGGTGACCAGAACTGTACACAATACTCCAAGTTTGGCCTCACCAATGCCTTATACAATTTCAACATTACATCCCAACTCCTATACTCAATGCTCTGATTAATAAAAGCCATCATACCAAAAGCTTTCTTCACAGCCCTATCCACATGAGATTCCACCTTCAGGGAACTATGCACCATTATTCCTAGATCCCTCTGTTCGACTGCATTCTTCAATGCCCTACCATTTACCATGTATGTCCTATTTTGATTAGTCCTACCAAAATGTAGCACCTCACATTTTTCAGCATTAAACTCCATCTGCCATCTTTCAGCCCACTCTTCTAACTGGCCTAAATCTCTCTGCAAGCTTTGAAAACCTACTTCATTATCCACAACACCACCTATCTTAGTATTATCTGCATATTTACTAATCCAATTTACCACCCCATCATCCAGATCATTAATATATATGACAAACAACATTGGACCCAGTACAGATCCCTGAGGCACACTGCTATACACCATCCTCCATTCTGACACACAGTTATCCACCACTACTCTCTGGCGTCTCCCATCCAGCCACTGCTGAATCCATTTTACTACTTTGATATTAATGCCTAACAATTGAACCTTCCTAACTAACCTTCCATGTGGAATCTTGTCTTACTGAAGTCCATATAGACAACATCCACCACTTTACCCTCGTCAAAAAATTCAATAAGATTTGTCAAACATGACCTTCCAGGCACAAATCCATGTTGACTGTTCCTAATCAGACGCTGTCTATCCAGATAATTATATATACCATCTCTAAGAATACTTTCCATCAATTTACCCACCACTGATGTCAAACTCACAGGCCGATAATTGCTAGGTTTACTCTTAGAACCCTTTTTAAACAATGGAACCACATGAGCAATACGCCAATCCTCTGGCACCATCCCTGCTTCTAATGACATTTGAAATATTTCTGTCAGAGCCCCTGCTATTTCCACACTAACTTCCCTCAAGGTCCTAGGGAATATCCTGTCCGGACCATGAGAGTTATCCATTTTTATATTCCTTAAAAGCACCAGTACTTCCTCTTCTTTAATCGTCATACTTTCCATAACTACCCTTCTTGTTTCCTTTACCTTACACAATTCAATATCCTTCTCCTTAGTGAATATTGAAGAAAAGAAATTGTTCAAAATCTCCCCCATCACTTTTGGTTCCGCACATAGCCATCCACTCTGATTCTCTAAGGGACCAATTTTATCCCTCACTATCCTTTTGCTATTAATATAACTGTAGAAACCCTTTGGATTTATTTTCACCTTACTTGCAGCCTCGTATCTTCTTTTAGCTTTTCTAATTTCTTTCTTAAGATTCTTTTTACATTCTTTATATTCCTCGAGCACCTCATTAACTCCAAGCTGCTGAAATTTATTGTAGATCCCTCTCTTTTTCCGAACCAAGTTTCCTATATCCCTTGAAAACCATGGCTCTCTCAAACTTTTAACCTTTCCTTTCAACCTAACGGGAATATAAAGATCCTGTACCCTCAAAATTTCACCTTTAAATGACCTCTATTTCTCTATTACATCTTTCCCATAAAACAAATTGTCCAGATGAAGGGTCTTGGCCCGAAATGTCCACTGTTCATTCCTCTCCATAGACACAGCCTGACCGCTGAGTTCCTCCAGCATTTTGTGTTTGTTCTTTCATTTCTATAGCACCTCTCACATCTCATTTAGGGATTTCCAAGGCAGCCCAGATGGCAAGTATAATCACTCTTATAATATAGGAACTACTGCAAACAGTTTCTAAACTCCAACAACTAGTCATGTAACAATGAACAGGTAATCTGCTTTAGTGATGTTAATTCTGAGGTGAACATTGGCTCAGGATACATAGAAAACTCACAGCTTTCCAAACAGATCCTTTACTCCAAATAGCAGAATGGTTAGTGAGCCCCTCATGAGCAAAGGAAACCCTTCAAAGATAGCATCAAAATCAGCCTGAACAAATTCAACATTACAGCTAAAACCTGGGAAGACATTGCACTCAATAGATACTCCCGGAGGAAATCTGTTCAAGAGGGAGCTGCCCTGCATGAGAATGACATCTGCTGTGTTACATAGAACATGTGGCAGCTGTGAAAGGAGAGATGGAGCAACCAAAAGACTCAACCACTAAACACAGTCACCATTTACTTTTGTCCTCTACAGACAGCTGGGGGCCCTGCCATAGGAGAACAGCATCCTACTACCCATTACACCGCTGGTGTTCTGGGCAGCAATAAAGGTCCTCCATCTCAGGTGGCGTTTAGGACTTCCTTCATCGTGTCAGCAGCTCAGGAGGACATCATCCTTGACTTGAATGATTGCACTGCATAAAACACAGAACAAGCCTTTCACCCCATTATGTCTGTACCGAGCACAACGCCAAACTAAACTGATACTTCTGCCTGCACATGACCCACATCCCCCACCCCCCCATTCCCTGTACATTCACGTGCCTACCTTTTAAAGATAAAGGTGAGCTTCATTTGTCACAACACATCGAAACATAGAGTGAAATGCTTCGATTGTGTCAATGACCAGCACAGCCTGAGAGCTGCCCACAAGTGCTGCCACGGTTCCAATCTCTGCACACAAATGACGAACCCCAAAGCCATGTTTCTTTGGAATGTGGGAGGAAACCGGAGCACTCAGAGGAAACACAAACGGTCACAGGGAGAAAAGACGGCAGTGCGCGTGGCCACTTCGGTGATGAATATCTGTTATCTGTCAAGTAGGGGACCGTGCACAATTCTGATTTGATGGAGACAGACATAAGAGCACAGCGGAACATCTGGAAAAATTTCTGAAATGCCTGCCTCGCTGCCGCTGCTACTGTGTGGTAACCGGAATCTCCAGAGCTGAAGGCCCTGAAATCCTCGGCTTTGCGTGTTTCAGCGGCCAGGGAGAGGTCAAGGGCGCTCGGCAGAGGATGGCACTCAGGAGGCTGTATCGGACAGGTTAGTCGGAAGCTCGCAGCTTTCGGACGGATAGACTCAGTGACGGCTGGGATCGGCTGCTTCCAAGGCATCGGCAAGTTGACGGTGCCTGGAGGTTTATGGCAGGGAGTTTCTCCCTTTTGCCGCCTGCTATCGGGGACTCGGGAGTCGATCGACTCAGGACTTTGAGACTTTTTTTTACTGTGTCCATGGTCTGTTCTTTATCAAATTATGGTATTGATTTGCACTGCTGTAACTATATGTTATAATTATGTGGTTCTGTCAGTGTTAGTCTTTGGTCTGTCCTGTTTTCTGTGATATCACTCTGGAGAAACATTGTATCATTTCTTAATGCATACATGCATTTCTAAATGATAATAAAAGAGGATTGAGTGTTCTCATAATCTAAAAAAAATGCAATCCCTTTACAGACAGCAACAGGACTTGAACCCAAATCACTGAGGTCTGAAAGCAGTATGCGAATGGCTACACCACCAAGCTGCCCTGAAAGTCTCTTGAATGCCCCTCTGTTGTTTGTTCCACTGCCACTCCAGGCATCAGCATTCCCCATGTAAAAAAACTTGCCCTATCTTTTACTTTAAACTCCCCCTGTAAGTTATGCATCCTAGTATTTGACATTTCTACACTGCGAAAATGATATTGACTATCTACCCCATCTATGCTTCTCATAATTTTACAAACTTGAAAGTCCTCAATTATTGTCGGTGTGTACCACCCCATGAGAGCACCATGGAGAGCATTCTAACTGGTTACATCACCATCTGGTACGGAGGTGCTACCGTACAGGATCGGAGAGAACTGCAGAATGTTGAAAACAGCTAGTTCCATCATGGGGATTAGTCTTCACAGCATCGAGGTCACCTTCAAAAGGCGATGCCTCAGAAAGGTACTTCCATCATTGAGGAACCCTTCATCCAAGTCATGGCCTCTTCTCAATGCTTCCATCGAGGAGCCTGAAGACACAGACTCAGCATTTCAGAAACAGCTTCTTCCCCACCATCAGACAGTGAACCCATGTACACTATCTCACTGCTTTTTGCCCACTTTTTGAACTAGCTTATTTAATTTATTTATATATACATGTGAAGGGGTGGTTAGTGGGGATGATCTCCCACTGCCTATTAAATGCTCGCACTGGTGTGAGTCTCAAATAGCCTCTGACAGCCAAGTTCAGCTCCTGGTCTTCACCTGTGACTTAGTTACTAGGAATGGTGGAACTGTTTCTACTGTCAGGAGAAGGGACAAAGGTGGGTTACTGGCAACTTGAAAACAGTTGCTCCAGGTAAGGTGGGGCTCGCCAGCCATGCTTGGCAACTCATCTGGAAGGAAAACTCTGATCTCAGACCTCCACTGTCCTGCAGCCCTACCCACACAGGGGGAAAGCTTCCGGAGTAAACCCTGAAGAAAAATCTGCAGCTGGAGTCCCTAAGGCAGTCCTACGTTGAGTTCAATGCTGACTGGCAACTTCGTGACACTGCTGGTGCCAAACGGTATCAGTCTTCACCGTCCCTTTAGATTGCATGGAGAGGGGGAGCGTCCTCTCCATATCGTACTGCTCTTGCAAACTGGCTTGTAGATCAGCGTCGATAGCCAGAACACAATATCAATGATCGACTCTGACCAACATATACGCACA
Source organism: Mobula hypostoma (assembly GCF_963921235.1). Lineage (NCBI taxonomy): Eukaryota > Metazoa > Chordata > Chondrichthyes > Myliobatiformes > Myliobatidae > Mobula > Mobula hypostoma. The sequence goes on along the minus strand of NC_086102.1, from coordinate 104,898,652 downwards.
CACATGTATGTGTAAAATATAGTTGTAATTCATAGTTTTTATTGAATATTGCACTGGACTGCTACTGCTGCCGTAAAACAACCTATTTCACAACATATGCCAGCGATTCCCATTCCAATGAGCGACAGAGCCATGTGTGGAAATGTAATAGCAGAGTACTGAAAGCATTGACTGTCAATATAAGAATGGAAAGGTATTGCATCATTTATTCTTGTATTTTTTAAATTATTATGAATAAAGTTTATTTTGATATATATAGAAAATTTTAAATTGAGGAATGCTGCTGACTGATACATTCCAGGTTGCAGGAGAACGTGCTGAGGGACACCCTGAATTGGTGCAGCCAATGCAAGGGCTCGATGGGGGAAGATCACAGTGGAGGATTCTTTCGCTACTAGGCAGGAAAGGCCAGAGCACTTCAGGGCAGAAGTGGGCCTTTAGCTCATCTAGTCCATGCTGAACTGTTATTCTGTTTAGTCCCATTGACCCACACCATAGCCCTCTCATCCATATACATATCCAAACTTCTTTTAAATATTGAAATTGAACCCATATCCACCACTTCTGCTGACAGCTGGTTAAGTGAGGAAGCCGCTCAGTTTTTGTAGCAGAGTACATATCAGTGGCGACAGTGCTGGAGGTCTGAAGACATGTCATTGAGCACTGCCGAACACATTGTCTATGAGTGTAAGAATGAACACGCTCTACATGGTTTATCCTTTTACATTTTTTTACTGATTATCAATAAAGTTTCTTGTGGTAGAAAAGGTCAAGCCTCAGAATAGAGGGGAGTCCAATTAGAACAGAGATGAGGAGGAAATGTCTTTAGCCAGAGGATGGTGAGTTTGTGGAAATCATTGCCACAGTTGGCTGTGGAGGCTAAGTCTGAACCAGTTCTGCTGGAAGCTCGTTCCACACAGCCACCACTCTCTGAGTAAAGAAGTTCCCCCTCATGTTACCCCTAAACTTTTGCCCTTTAACTCTCAACTCATGTCCTCTTGTTTGAATCTCCCCCACTGTCAATGGAAAAAGCCTATCCACGTCAACTCTATCTATCCCTTTCATAATTTTAAATACGTCTATCAAGTCCCCCCTCAACCTTCTACGTTCCAAAGAATAAAGACCCAACTTGTTCAACCTTTCTCTGTAACTTAGGTGATGAAATCCAGGTAACATTCTAGTAAGCCTTTTCTGTACTCGCTTCTTTATTTAATACCATATCTGAATGATGATTCTCGGTTTCCTTTGTTGGCGTGGAGCCTCGGTGACATCCTCTCAAAGCACTTTAAGGGAAGGGTGGTCAAAGTTAAGAGCAGCTCTCACTCATTCAGTGAAGGGCTCCTGCAGGCTAACAAGAGTGGACAAGGTATAGTCAACATCCAAAGGACTTGGCTGGCAGCAGCAGAGAGAATGGATAAGCCTGAAACACAGAAACTAAAACAGAGTTAGGACTCAGAGAGAATGAAACATGTTGTAGAATCATAGAACACTAGAGCAAAAAAACAGGCCTTTCGGCCCATCCAGTATATGCCAAACTATTATCCTGCATAGTTCCATCGACCCACACCTGGACCATTGCTCTCCATTCCCCTCCCAGCCATGTACTTGTCCAAACTTCTCCTGAATGTTGAAATCAAACCCACATCCACTATGTACGCTGACATCTCCTTCCACACTCACACTGCACTCTGAGTGAAGAAATTACTCCTCAGGTTCCCCTTAAATACTTCACCTTTCACCCTTAACCCATGACCTCTAGTTCTAGTCTCACCAAACCTCGGTGGAAAAAGCCTGCTTGCATTTACCCTATTTATAACCCTCATAATTTTGTACACCTCTATCAAATCTCCCCTCATTTTCCTATACTCCAGCAAATAAATTCCTAAACCCACTCATCCTTCCCCTATAACTCAGGTCTGCAGGTCCTGGCAACATACATGTAAATTTTATCTGCACTCTTTCAATCTTATTGATATCTTTCCTGTAGGTAGGTGACCAGAGGTGGAATTCATCGCCACAGACAGATGTGGAGCCAATTCATTGAGTATATTTAAAGTAGAAGTTGATTCATTCTTGATTAGTGAGGGCGTCAAAAGTTATCAGGAGAAAGAGGTTGAGGGGCAAATTAAATCAGCCTTGATTGTTTGACAGAGCAGACTTGATGAGGTGAATGGCCTAATTCTGCTCCTATGTCTTGTGGTCTTATGGACCAGAACTGCACACAATTTTCCAAATTTGTAGCCATGTAGCATCCACACCAGGATTACCAGACTCAAAAACAGTTACCTTCCCCAAATAGTAATGCCGATCAACACCTCCACCCACTAACACAGCCTGCCACCACTACCTTGTTGTTCCCAGTCAGTCGTCTTATGTACAGACACTCCTGTGCCTAACATCACTTTATGGACATCCAATCAATCATGTATATAAGCTGTTGTACATATTTGTTGTATTTTTAAATTATTACTATAATCCTTATCTTATTGTGTTTTTTATGCTGCATTGGATCCAGAGTAACAATTATTTCATTCTCCTTTACACTTGTGTACTGGAAATGACATTAAACAATCTTGAATCTTGAAACTCATTAAAAAAGATGGGGGAGTGAAAAGAATTTGAAAATAAAAGTGCAATTGTTTTTTTCAAAAAAGAGAGATAAACAAATTGTTGGATTAGAACATTAAAAGAGGCGACAGAAGGCAGACAGAATGAGAGGGGCAGACTAAGCCCCAGAGACTGTGTGTGGATTTTTAAATCTAAATTTCTACCATGTGGGAAACTCATCCCCTGAGAACTGGCACAGTGGTGGGAGCTCGACTCCCCTTTGAGTTGAGTCCATTCTTGTCTGCAATGCACTGGGCAGAAAGGGCAGTGGTGCACTGGAAATCCAGTGCCACTGTGGCCGGGCCAGCACTGGTCTCTCTGCCTCTAACCATAGGAGACAGGCGGTCTTCGCCTATTAGGTTCATGATTTCAGTCACACGTACAAACAAGGAGGCCAAGGTTAACTGACTATTTCTCAGATTTGTCATAGGATTGTAGCACCATGCCATTGGGTATATTTAAAATGGAGGCTGATAGGTTCCTGATTAGTCAGGGTGTCAAAAGGTACGGGGAGAAGGCAGGAGAATGGGACTGAGAGAGGGATAATAAACCAGCCATAATGATATGACAGAGCGGACTGAATGGACCAGATTCTCTCATTCTGCCCCATGTCATATGGTCTCATAGTCCTCATGGAGAGAGAAAGGGCAAATTGACAGCCTTGCCTTAGTCACCTGACAGGGAGAGTAGAGTACAAGATTAATTATTCCTAGAACACAAGTTTGAACCATGTCATTCAGTTTTAGAACTTAAACTGAAAATAAAAATCCACCAAAAGAGGCCATCAGACTGTTGCTTAGATATTTGAGAAGTAAAACTGTTTGAGAAGTCAACCATACACATGAATACTGTTTAACAAAACATTGTTCCTCTCAGCCAAGGTTCCTATAGTACCTATAGTCACACACAGCACATATAGTATCATTGACGGTGGCCCATACGTAACTCAGATGCAGGAGGCTCAGAGAAGTCTTGTATAAGTATAATGATACAATGGACTTTTGGCCTCATACTCTACCTTGTTTTGATCTTGCACCTTATTGTTTACCTGCACTGCACTTTCTATGTAGCTGTTACACTTTGTTCTGCATTCTGTTATTACTCAAAACATAGAACATTGCTCAGAACAGTACATGCCCTTCATCCGTGACGTTAGGCTAACCTTATTCAAGACTCAAGCTCACGATTGTTTAATGTCATTTCCTGTACACAAGTGTAAGGAGAATGAAATAATTGTTACTCCAGATCCAATGCAGCATTAAAAAAAAACAAAAGATAAAGAACACAATAATGATAATAAAACACACACAATAAATATAAATACTTAAGATATCTTATATAGATAAATTGATTGTATGTCCATAAAGAGACACTTGGCTGCATATAAGGCGACTGATGGGAAATAATAAATTAATGGTGGAGTTAGTCGGTGGAGGTGTTGATCAGCCTTACTGTTCGGGGAAAGTAACTGTTTTTGAATCTGGTGGTCCTGGTGTGGATGCTACGTAGCCTGTTCCCTGATGGGAGTGGGACAAACAGTCCACGAGCAGGGTGGGTGGGATCCTTCATGATGTCACTGGCCCTTTTCTGG